>NC_139574.1:17591989-17798947 GCF_946808225.1 Silurus aristotelis
CGTGAAGAGAAAAGTAATCAGATCAGCCGGGAAAGCGGTGCGAAAAGAAGCCAGGGGGAAAAAAAACACTAGATATTTTGGAGTTGCTGTTTGGGTTTGAAAGATACATGGGAAAGACAACTGCATAGAAATAAATGTAGCTTGTTATATCAAAACTTTAGGAAGATGGTAAGATAAAAAAAAAAAAAAAAAAAAAACATGATCATGGAAAGCATGCATTTATTCTGAACATTAACAATCCATGCGAATGAATCTGAAAATAGATTAATTACACTTGAGCGATTGCATTAGGATAACTTCTACACGTTGTGAATATACAGTGAACTTGACAGTGCGTTTAGTGAAGTTCAATTAAAAAAAATGTCTGGTCTGACGCTATTATATAAATAATAATTGCTTTGTATAGATAATGTAGCCGATTATTGCAATCAACATAGAAACAATGCCGTCAAGTGATTTGCATGAATCATGTGAGGGGTTGTTGGATATTTTAGAATATGAATGAGTGTTATAGGAGAGCTACAGTTACTAACAGTACTAATTTAACTCGGTAAGAGGGGGGGGGGGGGGTCTTCCCCCGGACTAAAGAGTACGGCACTCCCCCACGTGGTCATTTGTAAAACAACCCACCAGCCAGTGATTTCCTGCGGCTTTGCTGCTCGCTGTCTTGACTAGTGGGGAGAAGGAGAAGAAAGGGATTTTAAAAGCGAGAGCGAAAGCATTGTGAAAGCCGCCAATTGCGAGTAACTGGGATCGCGGCGGGAGGCAGCCAACCAAGCGGCCCGCGCGTGAGGAAAACACGAAGCGTCAGTCGGGCTCGAGGCGGCTGCCAGCCAATGCACGCGCACGGGAGGCGTGTCCGCGCGCTACTCCAGCGCCTCCCCGCGCGGGCCGTCGCGCACGCCCTCTAAAAAGCTCTCTCACCTCCGAGGCGCGCGTCAGTTTTCGGAGTCGGAGCCATGGCGACGACAGCTCAGTATATCCCGCGGAATAACTCGTTGCCTTCCAACCCTCTCATGCACCCGGACTCGGACCGGATGCACCAGGGCACGACCTATAGAGAAGTGCAGAAGATGATGCACCACGAGTATCTTCAAGGGCTCGCGGCGTCCAACGCGGGACACCCGATGAGCCTGACGCACCACCAGTGGCTGCCCACATCCGGCGCAGACTGGAGCAGCGGAACACACCTCGGCCAGCAGCCCGAGCACAAGGCCAGTGTGCCAGCGAGCCGCGAGGAACTGACCAGCGGCTACCACAGGTCACATTTGGTGCACCAGGCTGCACAGAACGGCCACCATGGCTCGTGGGCGCCGAGCAGCACCACACATCACCTGTCTCCGCTGTCGCCCGCTTCGGGGGGCCACCAGTCCCTGGTCTACTCTCAGACGGGCTATGCTATGCTGAGCCCGCAACCGTCACTGCATCACGGCATGCGCGAGCCGCTGCACGACGACGCCGTCGTTCATGAACATCAGCTCGAGTCGCCACAGCAGCCGTTTGGACATCACCAGGACCATTCGGACGAGGACGCGCCCAGCTCCGACGACCTTGAGCAGTTCGCCAAGCAGTTTAAGCAGCGGCGCATCAAACTCGGCTTCACGCAAGCGGACGTGGGGCTTGCGCTCGGCACGCTCTACGGCAACGTGTTCTCTCAGACCACCATCTGCAGGTTCGAGGCGCTACAGCTCAGTTTCAAGAACATGTGCAAACTTAAGCCTCTACTCAACAAATGGCTGGAGGAGACAGACTCAAACACGGGCAGCCCAACTAACTTGGACAAGATCGCGGCGCAGGGCCGCAAGCGCAAGAAGAGAACCTCGATCGAGGTCGGAGTGAAAGGGGCGCTGGAGAACCACTTCCTCAAGTGTCCCAAGCCCTCGGCGCACGAGATCAGCACGTTGGCCGGCACGCTGCAGCTGGAGAAAGAGGTCGTGCGCGTGTGGTTTTGCAACAGGAGACAGAAAGAGAAAAGAATGACACCGGTGGGGGTCGGACATCCGAGCATGGAGGACGTTTACTCACAGGCGGAGACCCCTCCGCTCCATCACTCGCTACAAAGTCCCGTCCAGTGACTGTCCTGCTGAGTAAAGCTCTTATTTCAACACAAACAAAACAAGAACATCGATAGAGAAAAGGGGGACTAGGGATTTCACAGTATTTCATTTCTGGTTGTTGTTTTGATTTGATTTTTTTTTTTTTTTTGTTATTCTGAGGGACAATGCCCGCAGCAAAGTTGGGTGAGAAATAGTTTTTGGCCGCAGACCGGAGACTGTGGTGCAACAACAGTTGATGGGACGCAATTGATTAAAAAAAAGGGGAAAACAAAATGCATGAATGACTGCAGAATCGAATTGATGTGCATTTGAAAGAAAAGTGTTTTCACCAAAAATAATGCGTGTCGATCTGAAGGCGTTCCGGTGGAGGAAAATAATAATAATTCGATTATTTCAGCGCTGCTCAAAAAGGAGCCATATGCCACAATAAGAGATGTTTTTCTTCTCCTCGCTGTTGGCGAGACTTAATCTGAGGTGGTGGTGGTGGTGGTGGTGGTGTTGGTGGTGGTGGTGGTCTGATCTGTTGTCAATTAAGGTCACAGTTACGTTTTTCTTCATTATAACAATTAACAGATTGACTGTTACGGTAGAGTTTTCAGATCATTTTGTGATGTTTATTTGGGATAGTTTCCCTTTTTTTTAAGTTTTAATGTGGTGTTTGTTTTACTCTTTCTGACCTTTTTTTATTTTTCGTGTTTTATATATTTTTATTTCGAGTAAACAAACCCAAACTTTTTTTTTTTTTTTGTGTGTGTCAAAGCCACTGAGCCATAATTTGGAGATGTATCATGTTTACAAATGTCCGATATATGTCATTTGGGCTGAAACTCACGAGTTTGTCATTTTGCGTTTCCCTCTTTTTTTTTTAATAAGCACTTATTCTTGTGTTAACCTGGTCGTAATTATTTATATTTATATTTAATTTTTTTTAATGATAACTAATGCGTGATAGTTTTGTGATAGGATGTACACCGATTTGTTTTCTTGTTTACAGCTTCCGCAACTCATCCAAATGACTGAATGAGTTATCAAGAATTAATTGGGTTTGGGTTTATTTTTGGAGACAGGCTTAACCAGTTTTTATAGAACAAGAACGAAAATGGAAATGAAAGTAAAATCTCAGGTAAATTTCAGCGCCCGTATATTGTGCTGTACTCCTTTACTTCTGTCTTATCATCACCGGCTCGGTCTGAACCAGCCCGGGTCCGCATACTAGCGTACTAAGTAGTATGTTAAAATAGTAAGCAACTATTTGGACGTACTATTTAGAAGTGTAATTTCTGGACGGAGCTGTGGTCGCTCGGATTTACTCCCTACTGGCCTGTAAACAAATAGAGAAAGACATTGTGCTGATGAAATTATCCGCTGTGGGATTGTTTTTATTTTTGTTTTGTTATTGGTTTATTTATTGTTTTTTTTTATTATTATTATTATTTCCGATGGCGGGACATGAAAGAGGGATTCTGAACAAGTCGTGCGTTTCGTGTCGTTTCTTAAGGCATCTGTGAATGAAAAGCTTTGGAGCAGGTGTTTCTTTTTTTTTTTTTTTTTTTTTGACAATTCTGTTATTTGAAACCGTGTGGGATATACAACTTTTTCCAAAAAAAAAGAAAAAAAAATGAAAAGATTTTAAATAAATAGTTGTCATTATTATTTCCAATATGTAAATATGTCCAATATGTAAACATATGTATTTGTTTTGAGTTTGTTTTGGATTTGTTTTGTTTTGTTCTTTCCGGGCAGTTTTGTACACTTACTAATTCCAAGAAGATATTTTAATATTTCATTTATGGATTTGACCATTTATATATCTATATATTTATTTCTTAAAGTTGTTCGGAGCTTTCTGTTTGGCTCTGTTAATTCTGTTGCAGTGAATTACAAATGTTTTTTTTTTTTTTTTTTGTTTACTACATTGGTTGTATGTTGATTGCGAAATGTAGACTGCAAAGTCACGTTTATATTTATGTTATAGTAATATTTTATTACTTACATAAAACGTATATTCGAACTTGGCTTCTGTCTTTTTTAAGAACATATTTCCTCCTTCTACCTCATTATATGATGGTTATTAAAATAATAATAGTAAAAACAAATCTACATTTATCCATTAGATAGAACACCATATCACAATTCTTCCCCTCCAGGATATTACTAACTAACTAAGTTTTCAACTAAAACCCCCTCTCACATCATATTCAATCAGGATAATAAAATATAATGTCTTCATCTTATAAGTAAAGATTGGTCAAAAAAGGGATTTTTTGCTCTTAAAACTCAGACAGATTTCACACAGAACATCGTGATGTGAACAGTCACTTGCTGTTTTTTACGTTAAAAAAAGATGTTTGCATTTAGATCAATAATAAAGAAATTCACCAGTGTTATAACCAAAATGTGTACCGCAAGGGCGATTGAAATATACACCTCAAATCTCACACTGTACACAGATCATTTGCACAAAAGCACACATTTTAGATATGATCCTGTCCTGATCACCCTCTCATCTCCTCTTTTACCTACCCAGGAAAGATCAACATTAGTATTAGTAATGCAGAGAAGGAAAGGAAGAATCATGTGCAAATATTAATAGCGTTAAAAATAGTTTATACAGACTCGTTTGTCCATATTGTGTAAATCAGAAAGGTATGAACGCCTGCTCGGACATCTACAGTCTGCCTTTAGTAATATTCATGTGTGTTTGAACTGAACATATGGCGCTATTTTAATGCAAAGTGCAGAAGTGTGACGCATGAAATGTGCGTTAAAGCTGGACATATGGCCCGTTCAAATGTATATATATATATATATATATATATATATATATATATATATATATATATATATATATATATATATATATATATACAAAAATTAATATTATATAAAGCCTAAAAAGTATTCAGCCACATTATTCAGGATTCAGATTTTTCAGAATTCTTTCAGAAGTTCAGTTCAGTTGCTTTGAGACGAGGTGGAGTTTAGAGAACAGCTTCTCTGCTGTGGCTGAAACTAAATCTTTCTCTACAAGAAACACATTTTAGGATTTGGTATGGTGTGCTTGCACAGGTTTCTTTTTGTTTGTGTGTATGAGGTAATTGCAAGATTACTGCAATTACACACATGAAATCACATGAACCCACAGACTGACAGATGCAATGACATATCCTGGTGTGTGGAAATGTTTCAAGGAAAAGGAATATATAGGAAACGTCTATGACGAGAAAAAGAAGAAGGGGAGAAGAAGAAGAAGAGGAAAAAGAAGAAGAAGAATGTGGCTTGATGATAATTAATGGGATTATTATCGCAATACCGTAACGATATTTTTATTTCATATAAATAGGAAAACAATTGATCCGTTGTCAAACGTCAAATTTCTACAACTAACATTTTTTGTTAAGAACACACCGCGATCAACAATACCATGGACTAAAACTCGTTTAATTTATTTAGTAAGTAATTTCTATTGTCTGTGTGATTTAGAATAAAAGAAGCATACCCTAAAACTTACAAATTAATTGATTAATTAATAAAGCAATACAATCAATAACTAAAAAAAAAAAGCTGAAAGGCAATATATACACACATGCTATGGTCATGTTAATAAATGCTTTTTAACTCTTGTTAGATTTTATCTGTAAAGACCTTTCAAATGGCCAATGATGTATTTCATGCCTATTGTTATAAATATGATCTTACTATTAAATTAATGCTATAAATTCATTCAAATAAAAAGAGTAAAACGAAATATATAATCATAATATATATACAGTATATATTATACTATTTTAAACCAGTGAAATATTCTGTTAGACTCGGGCATCAGACGAATCCCATTTCTCAAGATCTTAAGAGGAATCGTGAGGCTAATGCGCCCCCTACCGGCTAGAACACTCAATGCAAATGAACTTAGTTTCCAGTTTCTCCAAAGCATCGTAAGATCTCTTAACTGGCAAAGACAGTCTTCAGTGCCATGCAATTGAACCACGATTGTTGCGCTGTTTTGCCTTTGGGAATGATTTAGTCAAACAAAACAAAAATAAAAATGTATCTCTTCAAAAACTCTCTCTCCTTTTCTCACCATCTCTCATTTTTATTCAGGCTAGATAAATGATTGCTGCATTTTAACTGTTTATTGTACAATATAATATAATAATAATGTTCATACACATACACTGGCAGTGGAACATAGAAATTCCACTTTGTGTATGTAAGATTGTGATTGTGTATGTAAGATTGTGGAGAATGTAAAGAAGAAGAAGAATTCTTCTTTACTGTTCCACTTTAATTTATGTATCTATGTGTTTATCCATAATAAACACATAGATGCATGTAAACTATCTTAAATCCGTAACGTTACATTCGTCATCATTAGAAAAATTGGCTATCCCATTCCACACTATTAATGAAAAAGGACTTGTAGGTTAGGAAGTGATGTAAAACGTGATTTAGTTACTTGAACAGAAGATAAAGCACATGCCACAATGGACTGCTCTCATTGAATGAAATGTTTCTTTAGATCACATGTATCCTGGTGAGTAAAGACAGAGCTGAAATTAAGATAAGCTGGAGTGCAAAAGTACACTAAACTGTTAGGAACATGTATGAATAAAAAAATATTTGATTAATGATATGAAATATGTCTTCCTTTTCTGCTCTCTTTTTAACCCAATCTCATTTGCAAATGACTTTTGATGATTTTTTAAATTACTCTGATATACATAGCTTTTAACTCTCTCTCTCTCTCTCTCTCTCTCTCTCTCTCTCTCTCTCTCTCTCTCTCTCTCCCTCTCTCTCTCTCTCTCTTTCTCTATTGCAAATCCCCCAAAAAATATACAAATTTAAAATATAAAGTCAAATTAAGCTTTGATCAAATCAAAGCTTCAGCATTGCTACCCAATTTTTATACCAGGAGATTTTTGGATATTTTGTTAAATGATTATTTTTACCCATGCACTATTTGAATGGAATATTTGATTATTTATATGCATTTTTATCAATTCTTCAAACTGTATAGCAATTTTGAATGTGCTGACACTTATAACAGCTCTAGTTCTAAGTACATAATATAACCACAGCTATGCAGCTGAAAGGGAAAAATGCGAACATACTTTTCCTTGTCATTGAGCCATTTCTTAACTATTAATCCAACTCTGCTTACACAGTGTGCTTCTGTAAGCTTTTTACAACTGTATAAGAAAAAGCCTACGGTTAATACCGAATGACTTCAAGGACTATACATGGACATAATATATATAAAAAGGTGACTAACAGAGCATAGGATGGTCCATTGATTCTCCATGGAAAGCATAAAGCAGATGTGCATCACTGCTGAGTGCAGATTGGTTGTCTATGCATAATTATACACAGCTATAGGCAGAGTCATTGCGGGGAATTTGTGCCATCAAGCTTGCATCAATAGCTTGCATTGCTTCCCTTTCTCTCTCTACTCAACATATTATTATCCACTCCTGTCAGAGTATACAGAGCCATATATCTGTGCTGCACTTAGGCGTTTGAGGTCTGACACCGCCTCCTTAAACAGGAGAATATCATCAAACTCAGGAGATGTGGATTAGTGATGATTAGCAGGGATTATCGCTGGTTAATGGTTGGAAAATACATTAGGAACCGTGTGCTCATGGGGGGAGGTTCGTTCACGCTAGCGGATTTGCATTGATCCACGGCAAATGAATGAGGATTAGTCGCATCTATCTGCCAACAGATAAATAACATTAAGCGCATTATTTGGGTGTACGGTATTATTAATGACATTACAAACACTGCAACAAAGCTGGTAATCATGCCTGAATAATGCATTTATTGCTATTTTAAACTACTGGCTTTTGTGAAGTGATGCTGAGGAGCCTGTTGAATACATGTGAATCCTGTTTAACATGCAGTATAAGCAGCTGGCCCTATACCAGAACCACACTGTACCTTACATATTTCATTACTCATAAGACCCAGACCAAAATCAATCAACCCCACTTAAGACTAAGCCAGACTGAAATGATATAGAGGCATCCTTTAGATTCATATGCTAATCAATTGTAGTAGATATAATATATAGCCCAATATATACCCACTGGAATACTTGATTTGCTGCTCATGAGTAGCAATTAGTAAAATATTCATCATTTATCTAAATTAACACTTTGGAAAAACCCTGATCCTCATCAGGGTTTGCAGTGGATACCAAGAATATCCAGGGCATACAATGGAAGCACTTCTTGGATAGAATGCCCATCACAAGGCATCCTGCACACACCTGTTCAAAACATTAATTCACAAAGGTCAATTTATTGTCATCAAGCCAACAAAACAAGGTAGGAGGAGATTAGAATACTCAGAAAAAAACATATGAAACTCTGCACAAACTCAGGATTGAATTCGGGACTATGAAGGTGTAAGACCCCATTGCTATCTGTTGCACCACTATGTTACCACAACCTCATTCATTGCTATATAAAGAAAGTATTTCAAATGAAGAGAATGGGTTAGGATAATTACAGATTCCTCTACAAGGCAGTGGGCAAGAACCTAAAGAATCTGAGATTAGAACGATCCTACAAGGTATACAGTTAGGGGGCAAGTTTTTTTTTAATAATACCTCATGATAGTGGTATAAAAAGGAACAAGTCATAATTGTAATTTGCTGTAAGGCATTTGAGTGTTGAGAAGGTAGATACTGTGAGACAGAGCAGTCGATTACCCATTAATAGTTTTATCACCAGGTGGCTGAGCACTCCAGGTCTGTTTCTTTTGCTTCCCTCACACGTCATACACTATCAACCTCTGTCTTATTCTCCCTCTCATTTATCTAACAAATACATGACCCCGCAATGAAGGGCAGAGTAGGGGGTTGTAGTGGAGAGTAGAGGGGAAGATTTCTTTTTTTTTTCATCGAAAATTCCGTTTTTTCCTCACCTCAAGGTTTCTCCTCAGAACTACATGAAAGATGGGCAACAATGTGGCCACACGTTGATCAACTATTTACCATATGAAAAGCTTCAACAGAGCACAGGGCAGACAGAGAGAGAGAGAGAGAGAGAGAGAGAGAGAGAGAGAGAGAGAGAGAGAGAGAGAGAGAGAGAGAGAGAGAGAGAGAGAGAGAGAGAGAGAGAGAGAGATTGCTGTGTTATTTATGATACAGGACACTGCAGTTATTGGCTTCTGCTTAGGTTCAAATATGTGAACCTAAATACAAAGGTTTCTAGCCATGGTAAGCCTAAGCCTTCTCCTGTTTCTGTCGTTCATGTTTAGTAAACCATGCATTGTCATACATGTTAACCACACACAATAACATGTAAAAGTTTTTCATTTAAGAAACCACCTTGATGTCTATGAAAGTTAGTAACTGATAAAGAAAATGTACTGAGTTGAGCTTTGGTACCAAATGAAACTTGATTCCATGTAATGCCTCTGAGCTAGATAGTAACGCATGGTAAAATATATGATGACAGCTAAAAAAACACAAATATGATCCACTCTTTGTAAGCCAAAATACTACATATTTTCTTTATGTGATTACAAATCATTTGAATAGCATTAGAGGTCATACAATATACTATTGTATTATACACATAAAACACAGAGAAAATGCACATCACTATAGACAAATCTGTTTTTATATTTTTGCTGACATATTTGATATCTAACCTTTTTTACTTTTGAGCTATGCATAGCTTTCATTGTGATCTTCTGTTATTCTCTATCAATGGCCTCCTCTAGGAAATTGCTCAAGGCTGTAACATTACTAACTCACCCATAAGGCCAAAATTTTACACATAATGTGAAGTCAATGCCATGGGCTGCCCAATACTTCACCTTCAAACCTTTTCTTTGTATGGCGGTCAGCCTGGGGGACCTCTCTTTTAACACTTAAATCACAAGGTTGATTTTTGAATAAAGAAAGGACAATATAAACTGCCAAAGCATCTGAAGAAATACGCTAGACAATGGGATGGTTCTGTGCATTTGGATATATTCAAGGTCTTTCCATCAATGTCAAAAAAGTTTATTATTTATTATCATTTTCACAATTTGTATGCACCTCAGCTAGATTAAGATCTATTTTTATCTTACTTGTGAGGGCTTCTTGACATGCAGTAAGGAAAAGGAGCAGCACAAATGATCATTCAGGAGTTTTATTTCCCTGTTAACACAGCACGCATTTCAGCACATCTATAGTGTAACTGCTGCAAGCTTCTGACGTCATCCTTTCTTAGCATATAAATATATATGCACCACATGCATTCTTTACTTTATTTTCCTTTCACTTAACAGAATAATTTGATGCTCTAAGCAGTGCACCAGCAGCATCAGAGCACTGATTATGAGATCTGAGAATAATTTATAAACAAATCTCATTAAGAACGGGAAACTTCTTGTGCATCTGTAATAACCATCATATCCTGTACTGCATCATATATTTTGTTTAATCCTATATGCATATTTCTTTCTCAGCAGAATGAACTTTTCTGCAGTATTTGATGTAAAATGTATTGTGCTGTATTATTTGGACATCATTTGTCATGGACAGTCTTGCATTTAGCCTGCACCTGAAATACATTGAGACAATAAAAATATGTATAGATGGCAAATAAAACGTATGTATCTCAAACAGGACATTTTTACGTGACAGGATAATATGATTTTTTTTTTCTGGGCTGCCTGCCCTGCCCGCTCTTACACTGTCACTGGAGAGAAGAGACAAGTGCAAATGAGCATTTTGACTCACAACAGCCAAAATAACAACAACAAAAAAGAAATAAATAAGGAAGATGAAACGAGTGAAGGCGGGAGAGAGACAGTGCAAGATGAAATGGAGACCTGCCGCTGAGCTCAAGGACGTGGCGCACGACTGCGTAATTAGAAATGTACACAGATGATTTAGATGCGGAGATCTGATTAGGGAAAGCAGCCCAGTCTTAATCTTAATCAGCTCACTTCTGAGAGCCACTCATACATGCAGGGGGTGGGAGTGAAGCTGAGTGAGCACACACACACACACACACACACACACACACACACACACACACACACACACACACACACACACACACACTTCTCAAACATAGTGAGACACTCAGAGAGAGTGGGAGACAAACAGACATAGAGAAAAACATTCACACAGTCAGACAGACATACTCCCAGACACAAGCTAAATAGAAGAAGCATTAATATGTGCTACTGGACAGAGGAAGTTGGTGAACACACACAGAAAGAGAAACAGGCAGGCGTACAAAAAAAATTAAAAATAAAACCATAAAATGAAAAGCTGAAAAAATGTATTTTATAAAAAATTATTTTGCTTGAAAATGTACCAGAGAGAAAAACCTAGAATGTAAAATATGGTCTTTTAAAAACCTGTTAGAATCTAACACATGTGCAAAGAATTTAAAAGTGAGATTTAGGAGGTACAGTAGCTCTACACTTTTCAGGGCTGTTTTTGGAATCCTGATTATCACTCACATATGTGCTTGGTGCTTGTTGACTATCTTTTTCAATTGTTGGTCCCCTGTTTGCCTCTAATTTTATGAGTAGGCTATTGACTGTATTTTGAAGGTTAGTATATATTCATTATTTATTATTTACGCAATGTCAGCTATTTTGCAAAAAAAAAAAAAAAAAAAAAAAAAAAAAAAAACAGTTTTGTGTACGTGTTTATGTATTGTTTCCTGTACTTTTTCCTGTACTTTTTAAAAGATATTTTAAAGTTTAGTAGTTATTGCAGTGACATTGATATTAGTAAAAATTCAGTATTTCAGTATCCACATCAGAAAAAAAATGATAGCATAAAAATTGTAAATAATTAATACAGTAGATTTTGGATTTTTCTATATACTTTTGTTAAATATTTGTTCGTTTTTTGTTATGGCTTAATGCAAATACAGTTAAGGGATTACATTTTGATTCAGTAGAGCATCAGAATATGTTAAGATATCTAATCCAACTCTGGCTTAAATTAATGAATAAAGGTATTAAAGCTTAGGAAAGCCTTCAAGCACCAAATATAACCATTTTGCAAATGAACTGTGTATACATAACACGTACCATTCAAACTAATTTTTATCATTATTATCATTATTGTTGCTGTTGTTGTTTTTGTTCATTTTCCATCAGCTCTGCTTGCTATCACACAACCCAAAAGTGTTCCCTTTCTTTTGCTCTCACCCTCTTTAATCCCTACTTGTAAGTACAAACATATGTCACATTTTCATTTACTTTTTAACAAAACCAGTAAACCATTGCTAGACAAAAACTGATAAATCAGTAAATCAGTAGACAGTGAACATCTGAACAGAGGGGAGCATAGCAAAGGCACAAAGAAAGCATTAAAAGCACAAACAGCTGTGACAGTCCACCATCCAGTGCCTGCATCCACCCACTGCACTATCTTCATGCTAGTGAAAGGGGCCAAACTCTGCTTGCAACAAACTGATGCACAAAAGAACAGAACAGACACAAAGTGGTTGGTAATGAGTGAAGCAATTAAAAAAATACCAAGCTTCCTCCTCCCTTCTCCCTCCCACATTCCCTCTCTCCTCTTCACCAGTCTTGTTATTGATCACCTTTAACCTCTACGTTCAGGGATGTCACAGTTACCATTTAGACCCTCCCTAGGGCTGAGCAGCCATCGATGGCACCCCTGCCCCATAAATCATTACAGGGCCTGCAATGTCTGCGCCCAGGGGGCTGACATTCAGGGCCATGGGCCCACTGTTCCCCCACAGCACGCCCCCAGGGGTCAGAGGTCATTTAGACGCCCCCTTTGCCCAGCACTCCCTTGGCCCACTGCTGCCACCTCTTTGATTTTTAGATCAGAACAAAGGTCAGCAGAAGCTGCGTCTTGCTCTGAGCTCACTGTATGTGTGTGTGAGTGTGTGAGAGAGAGATAGAGAGACAGAGAGTCAGAGTCCCCCACTAATGCTTCTAATCTCATTCAAAGTTGACTGGACCAAGTGTTAAAGAAGGAGCATCACGGGAGGCAAGTAATGCCAGAGCTGCTGAAGCAAATGCAAAAAGTAAAAAAATGATAAAAAAAAAAAAAATTCACTGAATCATTTTATTTCTTATAGAAGTGTTTGCAATAAGTAAAATTATAAAACAGAAAAAAATGAAAAACTTGCGAAAAAGTTGTGTCTTTATCTCAAATACAAATTTAGAACAATAAAACAATTAAATATAGTGACAAGTCAATCACTATTTATAAAACCTTAATCCAACATCTTAGCTACATATTTAGTCCACCACTGCAGCACACTCCTCAAACCTTCATCCTCCACTACACGCCTTTCAGTTAATGTCTTCAGGATGAATTTTAAGGTAGCTTGAGCATGTTAAACATGTATCTATTTTTAAATGAATTTTGTGCCACTGACTCTAATTAAGCAAAAACCTCATTAAGCTGATTTTACTATTTCCATTAGGAATAAGACGTCACCATTTACATACTCTTTGATTCTACAATCTACAAATTCCACATCAAACAAGACTTGCAATATCAAATTTCCTGCCTTTCATTCAAATGATTACAGTAAGAGTCCAAAATAATTATTTTATATTATATAATATATATGTTATATTACATAAAGAGAGTGGGTATATATAGAATATTTATATATAGAGTGGGTGTGAATACGGAGTACAACCATAGTGTATTCCAACGTTAAAGATAAAGTTACTCTGCATCTGTTTGACAAGACTGATTCCTACTGCAAGCCTCATGATGTTCCTCATAAAGTAACACCCCCCAACACACACACGCACACACACGCAACCTGTGAGCTGTGTGCATATACATTTTTGTCAATACCATCTTGCTGAGAAGCACACAAATACATATGAATGTGCACTTGTGTACAGATTTTGAATCTTGCTAATAAACTGCTAAATACTTTACAGATAATCCTCAGGGAAATATGTGTCTTCTGTAATTCAATAAAATCTGATTCAAATTAATTAAACACTATTGTTCTCTTTTAGATTGATGTACTACTTAGTAAATCTTTCTAATATAATGACTCAGATAGTCAGCAAAATATCACAGAACTGTGTTTTTAGTGTATTGGCACATCAATTAATTGGTGGCCTTAGGACCCAATAAGTATTATATGTATATATAAAATATACAATATGTTCTTAACGTGTAGTTAACCAGTTGGAGTGAGTGACAGAGGATCACTGTATGACTAGCTGAGAAGACTGACAACTGGGTTTAGTGGAAACACCTAGGGCAGTTTAGTAAAACAGGCTTCAAATACCTAGTGGGTCTGCTTATATTGAGAGGGAGAAAAAAAGCAACAAATGCACCCTGAAAAAGACATCATGTGTTTTAAGTGTGCATTTGCCAGGAGGAGAAGTTTTTGTGGGGCTGGGCTGACAGGTTTCACATCTTTCTCTATCTCTTTTCCACTTTCTTTTTCCATCGCTTCCACTCCCTCAAGCCGTCAATTAGTGAGGTTTCGCTTCTACAGGCCTGGTTTTTCCTCACATGTGCCTTTGTTTTCATGCCACTGGCTGCCTCTGTCTGGCTCCTTGTTTGAAGGCTGGGATAAGACGGCAGCCAGGTTATCCACGGGTCCCCTCTGGGGGACTGCGTGCCTCCCAGGATAAACAGATTGTGAAGGAGGGAGGCTAAAGGCTCTTTCAACCACCCAGGCTGGCTTACACACCAGAGGGACTTGACTTGTGGCCAGTGATTGAGCTCTCAGAGGGTTCTTCAAGTGATCTTCAAAAGGGCCATTGAGTGAAGGGCTGTCCTGCAACAAAAATTGGACTGAGGAGTACTTAGTCTAGGGTCAAATCCAGCAAAAAATATAAGCAATTAATGAACAAATAATGGTTGAAAATATTTACAAAATTCATCAAAAGACATAAATCATTCTTGTGTTATAGACATTCTATACAGACTGATTAAACAATAAAATTGATGCTAATGACCAAAGTGGTAATTATTGTGAAATTTGCCAAATGCCAGATGGCCCTAACAGCTGTGCACTTTAAAAAGTAGAGAGATTCCCAAACCTATAATCCATCCCATTCTTCAATTTTAACCACTAACTCAGGAGATCCATACCAGGTCTCCATACTTCACAGCAGGTGCCTAACTGCTTACTGTGATGAAACACAAACACATAGCTTTGCTTAGATATGTCCACCTCCAGACCAACTGACATTGTTTTTACCAGTTTAGTGTGCTTATGTCATCCTAACACTGACCCATTCTCAATCACCACTCCTCCTCTTCCATCCATCAATCATGCCAGGTTCGACAGGGCAGCTTTTCAACAGCTTTCTGTGCTTTCTCCTCTCTCTCTCTCTCTCTCTCTCTCTCTCTCTCTCTCTCTCTCTCTCTCTCTCTCTCTCTCTCTCTCAGTAGATGAAATGCCAGAAAGGCCCAAAAGGGACCAATCAGAGAAAAGTGGCAATGCTGATGACATTTTGAAAGAGCAAGTGATATATTGAGTACATGTTGTCTTATGTTGTTTTTAGGCATGACCTCTGATTTACTGCACAATAATCACAAAGCAAAATGTTTATGTAATACAGTTGTGTGCTTAAGTGATTATTAGTAAAATCTGACTTGACTGCTTAAAATGTTAGGTATTCTGAGTTTTACATAACAAGTCTGTGTATGATACTGTATGAGGTAATTGCTGGAAAACAGTAAATCAACTCCTTGGGATTATCATCAATATTACATGACACTGACAATTGCCCCTAATCAGCACTAGTTTATAAACCCATCTTTATGTTCACGCCAGCAGAATGAAAAGGGCATGTTTATTTATCCTTTTATTTATTTAGAAGGGTTCTTTAATGATTTCTGCATAGAAAAGTGTTCCCTTTTTGTAAAGATGTTCTATTTGGAACCTGAAAAAGAAACCATCTGTTTATGGGATTTAAGGGTTCCCCAAAGAGTTGTTTGTTAGAATATTTTCTAACTTTGGATAAGCAAAGTAAATTATATAGTGCAAATGCCAAGAAAATTATTATATTGTACATATAAGGCTAAATAATTGATATGCAAGCCAATGAGTCGTTATATTAGTTACATAATATCTGGGTTCAGCAGATTTACTAAAATGATAGTGCACCTCTAGAACAATGGACACACAAGAGCTCTCCCTGGGGTTCAGAGGCCGAGAAGCCCACCCACGTCACAATGCAACAAGGAGAGTCAGAGGAATGCTAGGGGTCAGCACTTAGCTCCAAAACCCCTCACAGCATTGCCCTATCATCCAACCATCAGCAGCCTGCAAGGCTCGCCGCCTCACTAAACCTTCAACCCAATTAACACACACTGGGTTTGGGCATATGCACTCAACAGGCATGTCTACTGTCTCTAGGCTTGTCTTGGCAGCAATATAGCTGCTGGTTGGACATACAATGGTGACATAGTGTGTGTGTGAGTTTGCATGTGTTTTGGGGAGGGTAGTGAGCGATTGGGTGCAGATGTCCCATGCCAGTGCAATTTCAATGTGTCTCTTGTAAGTGCAGCGGGGAAATGCGTTGGAGTTCAGGCCTACGCAGGCCTGCCATCTGAATGGTTGGAATTCAAGATGGTAGGGCATACAAGCTGAGCGTGTGCACTCAAAACAATGCTTCCTCTCTCTTTCTCATTCTCTCTCTCTCTATCCATTACAGTGGCTTTTCATTATTCTCTTCCCCATTCTCTTTGCTTTCGGGTGTCCCCTGTGCCATTTTCATTGTGACAGTGAGCGATCCTGAGTTCTTTGCTACACGCATTTATCAGGCATTCCCATTTAAGCTCATTACTTCTGAGAGGCGATCAAATGCTTTGAAAAGCATAGCAGGGATGGATATTTTATGATAAAGTTGGTAAGAGTGAATAGTGAACGTTGTTCCTTCTCTGATTGGCATGTGCATTATTTTACTGAATCTGTGTTCCAGCAACATCAATTATTTCACCATCCAATCAAATGTAAAGAAAACTTGTGAGTGACAGAACAGTGGTCTGTTTAACACACTTCCAATAGCACTAACTGATTGATCCATTGATTATGTGCCCATTACTCTTGTACATGTTAACAGAAGGCATATGGCATTGCTTAGGGGACAAGAACCAGACAACCAGCACTCCGAAGTGTACATATTTAAAAAGAAAATTGAAGAGAATGTAATCCTGGATGCAAAAGGATATTTATCCTGAGCAGTAAATGTTGTTTTCATAAATATTTCACAAACACTTTTAAATTATTGCTTCAGTTTAAAAACAACAATAAGGTTTAAAAATCTGAAAATACCACAATACAAACAGAATTATACAAGACAATAGGGTCAAAACCATAAATGGAACGATTTCCTAGTGGCACAACAGAAGTGTTTGCTTTATTCAGAGATCCACAAGTTCAATACCTATTTGTAGCCAAGAGTCCAGGAAAGAAGAGTCTATGCTGTCTTTCTCTCCTCTGTCATTCATTATGACACTAGCCAGTTGAGGGTGTTTATGAGCTTGTGCATGTAGAAGAAGAGAAATAGTGTTTTCTTCCAATTTTTTTTTTAAGCTGTCTTGTGACACAGCATGAGTAACAATTCGAAAGGATGTGGAGGTTGGCTTCACAAGTCTTGGAGGAAGCATGTGCTTGCCCCATCTTTCCCTATGACACAGGGGAGAGTTAGTTAATGTGTGGGAATTAGCAGGATTCCTAGTTTGGGGGGGGACAGAGTGTGAATCAAGCGCTGGAGCAAAGTTTTTTTTAACTGAAAGAAAAGCCTGTCGGCAAAGCATACAAATGACCAGGAATCTTAGGCTTTAATAATAGATACAACTTTATTGTCATTGAATTGTACAGGTACACAGCAACAAATTACAGTTTGGCATCTACCACAAATCGTGCAAAGAGTGCAGATAAATATGTAGTATATTTACAGCATGTGATAGATGTGCAGAGATGTGTGGACATCATTAAGAAGTACAGATAGATGTTCTAAGGCTATGGCATTGAAGAGGAAATGTGCAGAAGTGGAAGGTTATAAGATTATGGCATTTAAAAAATGTGCAAGCTAAATAAACAAGTCTACTATATATATATATACACACATATATATATATATATATATATATATATATATATATATATATATATATATATATATATATATATATATATATACACACACCTTATATACACATATTATACATCAATGTGAAATGTTGGGCAGAATGTTTAGTAAGGATATAAAGATATAAATATACATATAGATAAAAATAGTGCAGATGTAATGAGGAGTAAAAAAGATATACTATGTAATATGTATAATTGTGCAGAAGATATATACAGTGTCTATACAGTGATCTAATGGTGTAGTGTAGAGGTCAGTAGTGTGATAGTGGGTGGAAAAAAGCTGTTCCTGAACCTGCTGGTTCTGGTACTTATGTTCCTGTATCTTCTTCTTGATGGAAGGAGGTTAAACAGCTTATGACTGGGATGTGAAGAGTCCTTGATAATGTTGTGAGCTCTGCGCAGACATTTGCTGTGGTGAAGGTGTTCAATGGCAGGTAGTTGGGTGCCAGTGATGCGTTGGGCGGTTTTGACTACCCTTTGTTGGGCTTTACGTTCACACACAGTGGAGCCTCCGTATCATACAGTAATTGAGTTGGTCAGGATGCTTTCAATGATGCAGCGGTAGACACTGGGTAAAATCCCTTGGGACAGATGTGCTTTTTTGAGACTTCTCAAGAAGTACAGGCATTGTTGTGCTTTCTTAACCAGAGCTGAAGTGTTCTGGTGCCAGGACAGATCCTCAGAAATGTGAAATCCCAGGAACTTAAAACTGGAGACTCGCTGACTGGGAGATGTCTCCTGCTGTTGGATTTCCGAAAGTCCAGAATGAGCTCTTTAGTCTTCAAGGCATTGAGGGTCAGGTTGTTGGTGGCGCACCATGCTGTCAGGCTTCGGATCTCTTCCCTGTAGGCCGATTCGTCGACGTTGTCGATCTGGCCGACCACGTTGGTGTCTATACTTAACTATACTTGATGAAGTATGCATGAAATAAAATAAATAAATGAATAAATAAAAATAAAATAGCTATGCCTTTCTTTCTTTCAGAGAAAAAATATATAAAGAATGGTTAGTTTTGGCATCCATATACTTACATTTCCTGTTACAAATTGGCTTAAAAAGGCAATTTCTTTTTTTGTGTGTGTGAAACCAGGACTACTTGCATTATCAATGGTTGTAACTCTATGTAATAACTGTTAAACTTATAGCTCAGACTATAGATTCATGCATCCTATCAGTGTTTATTTGGTGCCAGTTTATTTAATCTCACTTTGCTGCACACGCATATCGTATCATCAGCAGATACTAAAACAAAAAAAACAAAAAGAAAAGGATAAACTAATGGTTTGTCTACAAAACACTATGTCTTGCATAGAATGGAGATGTTTGAATGAAAAATGTTTTGCAAAATGATGCAATAGTATATTATACAGTATATTATCCAACCAGTATTCATATAGTTATTTTTTTCCAGGTTTGAATAGGATGGCTGTCAATTGGGTCTGTTTTTTTATGTATTTCCATGTTAAAGAGAAAGCAGTTCAGCAGCTTAATTGTAAAAGCACTCTATGAATAAACTTTCTAACTGTTCAATAGTAGAAGAAAAAGAAGTAGAAGAATAAGAAGTGGAAGAAGAGAAAGAACTTGATGAAGTTGCCTTATTGAGCAATTCTTTGTTCTACAGGATGCTGGCTGTGGGAGGACAGTCCCAGACGAGACAGAAACATTATCTCTCTGAGCAGAACCAGAGCACTGTCCACGGCAGGGATGTGCTGGCATAGGCCAAACTCTTCTCTAGGTAATTTATTCTATGAGTGGTTTTTGTCCACTTGTCCACAAAGTGGCTGCTTGTTGTGGTAGAAGGCCAAGGCCAAAGCCTATCTTGCCACTATGCATTCAGACACAACGCAGGGCTACAAAAGTTCAAGCCTAGCCACGTGTTGGTTATTTCACTACCACAAAGAACTGCTTCATCTCAAAATTTTGAGTCCCATAAAAACATTATTGTCCATCATTGGGGATCATTTGTTCACTCCACAAAAGAATCAAAAACCAAAATGTTGACCTCTCTAGTCTTTCGGGGTGCATTTTTCAAATTCATACCCCCCACCCCCCTCCACCCCTTTTGCGCCCACTCTGACGTCTTTTGCTGCAGTCCCTGCAGTGCTCCTACGCAGTGAAAGTCAGAACAAAGGTATTTCAAAGGTTGCATGGTCAAAGTCTCGACCATAGAGCCATTTTGCATTTTGTTTCACAAATACAGCTAAACAGAAGATGCTCTGTCTTATGTTTACGTCTATTCCCTGCTTTTTACGTCCTCTTACTCTGTTGGCCTCAAATGCATTTTTCTGTAGCGATCCCACAGTGGCTCTGGTCTCCTGTGCGTCATCATAGCCATGGTTTTACAGGCTTTACTATTAACATTCTAAATATGGCCACTCAACATGGCTCCACTATTACACAGTCCATACCTGACAAGCAAATGGGCAAGGTCAGATCAGTCTATTACCCATATTAAAATGCTGCAATCATGGTAATTGGCTTCAGCTAATGTGAGTTTAGGTAGCTTTGCTCCAGGCAATTAATCATAATGGATTAAACGATGACGGGAGGATGAGAGGTACAGGTCACATGTTTTCCAGGTTCTGCTGGCCTGACCAAGAATGGCCATGTTTGTGCTCACTCAAGCCACATCAGCATTTATCTAATTTACTACAATACAAATCAGAGTATATAGTAAGTGGCTTTTAGCTTGATTTTTTCCTGCACTGCTAAGTGGTGTTTAAGTTAGTATATATTACTTAATTTACACCAAGTGACAATTTTATTACCAATTTTTTTCTGTATAGGAAGTACTAAATAAGGGACCAAATGAAATAGTCTGTCAGCTAGGCAAGTATTGTTTCCGCTTTGTAGTAAAATTATTTTCCAGTCTCCCTCCATTTTCCTTCCCCCTTCTCTCCAAGCGGCCCTGACTGGGTCGCTCTGGGAGAAGAGCGCATTCTCCTTTCATCCCCTCTTAGAGGACAAACATCAGTCCCATCTCACCAGCCATCCATATTCATGAACCTCTTATAAATATCTGATAGAGGCCGATCTACAGCTGTTTAGCTCTGAGAGCAATGTTAAGCCTTTACACACATACACACACGCACACACACACACACATACACACAAATTCTGGTGTATGCACTTACTGGTTGAGCCTGATCTCAGCCGCTCATCTCGCTGTGTGCCCTGACTGGCACCGATAGCATCGGCACATTGCCGGGGTATCGCTCTCTGCTTAATTAAAGCCTAAGTGTGACCGCTAAATGAGAGAAGAATCCTTAAGAGCTTTATAAGCTTCTTCCTGAGAGCACAATGCTTATCTCAGAATAGGAGAGAAAGAGAATGGGGGGGGGGGGGGTTTGATAGCTGTGGCCTTCCATAACTGTCACATTTAAACTAGTGTTTAAAGGGTTCATATCAATGATAAATACATTTCCTTTGCATTTGTTTTAAATAAAATACATTGATGTGCTTCAGGTTTTCATTCCTCACACACTTCGTTTAAACAGTGCTAGTGATGTCACTACAACAGGAAAATTTAGTGTTAGTATATATAAACACCTATATAGACTCCTGATGCTCAATCCATCCATTCGTGGTTGCTGTTACTGCAATCTGTAGTGAAGCTATTAGCACAGAATGCTCTTCTGGCTGTTTAAAGAAAATGTATTTAGCATAGCTATCTAGAGTGACTTAAGATCTAGGAAGTGCATAAGGAACATTATTTTTTGCTTGACTCAGGGTCGGCCCTAAAAATAAATGCGGCAAGCCATTACTTTCAGACATTATTAAATGGTCTACCATCAACTTCACACCATTACTTGCCTGATAAAATAGTTTTAACCACTTTAGTTACTTTAATACCTTAGCTGAGAAACTGAAAGTTAGTACATGTGATAAACAACTGTTACTGCAACATTAAATGTGAAAGGTGTCTCTTCCCACTACACTTACAGATATGTAAATTGAAGACTTTTTTTTTTTTTTAACATGCCAGCACACTATACAGCATTGATATGGAATGCCAAAACTTTAAAGTGAAAAATGTATTATTATTGAAATGAATATTTACAACAATGTATGTTTATTCATTTTGTCATGGTGATAACAGCTGACAAGTGAATTTACAGTTTTGTTTAGACTCCGGGTTAATATTCTGCTTATTAATAGCTATGCTGGCATCTATAACGTGAGTGTGACTTCTCTGCAAACTATTTCTGTTAATATAGCAAATATAAACAGAATATTTATCCTTACACAAGATTGATTTCTTGTTCATAAAAATGTATAAAAGCAATATTAGAATTTTGCTTGTGGACTATATCTCGGAACAAATAAACACAGCTGTGCTAATGTATAATTATCTCTTGTTAGTGTGGTATTGCGGAAAAAGCAAAGAGTACTTTATATCCCTATAAGCTGTGACAATATAGCATGCAACATCTCTCTAATTTTATTTGGCTTAAACCAATAGCACAAAACTTCTACAGAAACCATAGCTTGAGTTGATGTATTATATGTTAGAGCATATTCTTGCAAAATGGGAGCAAATGACTGGAATCAGAAGCAATTTTACAATCACTTTTTTGTTTATTATTTAGTTTTCTTTTTTTTTCATAATTTTCAACTTTCTTTAATTTGTGGTGCGTCAAGTCTTATGTATACATATATCAAGTCAATAAACATGCATTTTTTTGACAACTGCATTATCAAAGGTGATAGTCCTGTCCAATTTTGCAAAGTTGAACCCTATGTGGAAAAAGAAAACTACATCAATATTCATGGGAATTACTTTGAAATAAATATAATTTTGAACTTTCAGATAGTGTGTCTGGGTGCAACTGAAATTGTTCAGAAGACTTAAAGTCAACCAAAAACCTTCTATGAGTGATTATATTGCTAGATTATTAGATTGTGCATGCATATATATATATATATATATATATATATATATATATATATATATATATATATATATATATATATATATATATATATATATATATATTAGGGCTGCCAATTGATTAAAATATCAAATCGCGATTAATAGTATGATTGTCAAGAGTTTACTCGTTTACAGTTGTAAATACACATTAAATTAATATTTTTCCAGTTTTTATTACTCTAATCAACATGGACATGGACAAATATAATAAACATAAATTTGCATAAAGCATCCATAAGTGAAACAATCCTCAACATACAGACAAAATATTCTTGAAAAAGAAAAACATTTATTATGGTGTTTTCAATTACAGAAAAATCATCAGGACACCAAACGGAACTTTTGCTGTGTTTCCACACGGGGAGATTTAATTGCCAAATTTGTGCTTCATAGTGGATTTCGGTGCTGATTTGAGACATGGAGCATCAGTAAAACAAATGTTTAGTAATAAAAAAAAAAAATGTTTTCATTATTTTGGATCTGAGAAAAGAAAGAACATTGTAAATAAATGTTTTGTGTTTTAAGGTTTTTTTTTCGCCTCTTATATATTTATTTATTTATATTTTTAATAAAAAATAGTTAAACAGAAATGCACTCTGCATTAATCGTGTGTTAATAAAAATTAGTGCCGTTAAAATTAATTTGCGTTAGCGTGTAATTAACACGTTAATTTTTATATATATAAGCAACCTGCAGTAAAGTCATAGTTTTACATAGAACGAGGTGAGGTATTCTGAATATAGCTCATTTACACATAATAAGGCCCAGAAAACCTGCAAGCCTGGAATAGTAAACAGGCATGTAAATAAATTATTATTTATTTGTAGTACATTAAAGCACAAAAATATTTATTTAAATAATTATATACAGAATTAAATACAAGATATTTTACAAACCCTCTCTTATGGCTGTAATAAATGGACATTTGGTGCCACCCAGATAAGGATTGGTCTGGTTCCTCTCAAGGTTTCTTCCTTATGCCATCTCAGGGAGTTTTTCCTTGCCACAGTCGCCATCAGCTTGCTCATAAGAGGCAAACTTACATTTATTAAGAACAATCTTATTCATTCTTTATTACCACATTATCTGCATAAAGCTGCTTCGAGACAATGTATATTGTTAAAAGCACTATACAAATAAAAATGAATTGAATTGAAAATCAATATGAATTAAAGTATTTAATTGACCCAGTGGCTTTTCATCTTTTCAAGATCTACATCAAGATCTACATTCTACATTCAAGATCTTATTAGTCGGTTTTAGCATCTTTAGGCAACGTCTTTTACCTAATTTTACTTTTTATAAGAAGCATGATTCATTTTAAGAAATATGGAATGCTTTTTAGACATTACACACAATATCCTATAAAGCAAGAAAATTAACAAAACATTACAGCTAAATACAAAAAACAGCAAAGCTGGCTTATACAGTTGATCATACAACATGTCATTAGTATTATAACCCACAGTTTAATTTGGCATGCAGTCTGAATGAATGATGCTAATTATTTCCTTTGGTACTCCCACAGCTCACGAACTGAAGGAACAAGCTTTGGAAAACAATCCAGTGTTGGATTTTGTGATGTGGAACCTCCATGTACACTGCTCATGTAAAAAAAAAAAAAAAAAAAAAAAAGAATGAAAATAAATAAATAAATTTTATTTATATATATATATATATATATATATATATATATATATATATATATATATATATATATATATAAATATATAATTTATTTATTTTAATTCTTTTTATATATATATATATATATATATATATATATATATATATATATATATATATATATATATATATATATACATATATATATATATACATATATATATATATATATATATATATATATATATATATATATATATATATATATATATATATATATATATATATATATATAGGGGGAGTGGTGGCTCCAGCGGTTAAGGCTGATCGGAAGGTCGGGGGTTCAAGCCCCAGTATCGCCAAGCTGCCACTCTTGGGCCCTTGAGCAAGGCCCTTAACCCTCTATGCTCCAGGGGTCCCTTACAAGAAAAATAAATCAAGGACCGTGACGTCGGAGCGACGTGGGACCGCCTTCCCGTGGGCTCACCACCTGCAGGAGGGACTGTAAGGGACCGGTGCTAAGAGGATTGGGCAGCAGTCGAAGGCGGGGGCCTTGACAGCCCGATCCCTGGACACAGAGAAGTGTCTGGGGAATCTGCTTAGACTGCTGCCCCGGCGACCCGAATTACGGATAAGCGGGAGAAGATGAAATGAAATATATATTTCATGAAATGATGATGAAATATATATATATATATATATATATATATATATATATATATATATATATATATATATATATATATATATATATATATATATATATACAAAAAATAAAACTATTCTAAGCTGTATATTATCTCTTTTCTTTGTCTGTATATACAGTGTATATAATTATTTTAATGTACCCCAAAGCCTCACCAATTTTATTCCAGAAATGTGATTTGATGAGCTCACTGATCAGTTTGGGTGAGACTGCTAGTGTTGAACAGGGGTTATGTTTCTACCAGAGGGTTATAGAGTACAGCATTTCTAAGAAGGTTTTTTTTTCTTTTGGTAGATAGCGCTCCTAGCCCTTCTCCTCCAACTCATTAGGATAATTAGAAGTGCTGATACAGGCAAGAAAAAGCATTTTGCATTGCTCTACAAAAAAAAGCTTTGTTCTGTTTCCAAAACAAATAGCAGGAAATTTCAATATTGCTCTTGCTTTGTGTGGGTGCTTGCACATGCATATAATATAAGGATTTTCTGAGGCACACACTTGAGGTGGAGGTATTGTGGACCCAGTGTTATGGGATGATGCTCGATTTTTGGCATCACAAAATACAGAGAGAAAGAGATATTTGAATTGGAATGACCTAGGACATATTCAAAAGGAATGCGAAAAAGCAGTTACTGTGGACAAGAGCAGAAAGCAATAATACTGAAGTTAAAGTTAAAATAAATATAGAATATAGAAAATTTTAAGTGGTTTCATGAGGGTTGGGATGGAAAAACAGAGGTTTATTAGGACTAAGAACAGGAGGAGGGAAGTTGCAAAAGAGAAGGGGGTTTATCTGTAGCACTCATTAGCCATGCAGAGCACTCTGGATTCACTTACACATCTTCTGCCTCATTCCAGCCTCAGAGCCCATAGCTGGGAGCATAGCCCCCTCCTTCCCACCACCTTCCCTCCCAAAACCCCGACAATCATGCCCGCAATCACAGCCTCTAATTAGGTTAATTAATTTGTATCAGCCCTTGTAGGGACTTGGCTGATGAGGCTGCCATCTTAGCATTGGTCCTTGGACTCCTTATTTAAAGAAAAAGAAAAAGTAGTAGAAGGTGGAAAAAATGTTGTCAATCTCAAAAGCCATTTTGTCTGCCATAAAGCATTTGAGTTTGCAAATGCCTATAAATACCCACTTCACATTTTTTCTTATCAATCTCTTGTCCAATTCTAATAGTAATGTCATTGGGATAGACACACCACTTTTCAGTGGTGTGTAGACAGGAAAAGATAAGTATGAAGAGGAGGGGTCCTATCAAGACAGAGGCACCACATTACAATCAGCGAGGGCCGCTCATCAGGACACTGACGAACACACTCTGATTAACAGAGTGATCTGATTACTGTAATCACACAGCCTTCTAAGACCAGTCAGAGAGAGAGAGAGAGAGAGAGAGAGAGAGAGAGAGAGAGAGAGAGAGAGAGAGAGAGAGAGAGAGGTGTGAACACTAAAAAGCTAAACAGCAAGAAATTGTTAAATTATATAGTAAATATTCAACATCCTTCTTTCAATGTAGACTCCATATGGCTGTGTTAACTGCAAGCATGACAGACAGAGTTGACGCATGTTGTGGTGGTGGGCAAGGTTAGACCATGTAGTTAAAGCACGATGAACATGTCCCCCATGTGAATGGACACCAACAGGAGAGTGATGGATCAACAGTAATACCCATGCTGATAGGTGAGTGCTGCCATGTACTCATCCTTTCCTCGCACCCACACTGAGCGCTTCAGTGGAAGGTGGAGGGGGGCACAGTAGGGGCAAATTCCACCAGGGAAGAGGCCTTACTGTGATTTAGACTCCCATGCAAATTTAATCAATTCAAGTGCTTCTATCCAACCAGCCTCTTGGCTCATTAGTGGCAATTTAAAGGGGTTTCTGTGATCCCACCTCTCTCTCTTACACACACACACACACACACACACACTCTAAAGAGTAAAGATTTTCCTTCATACATTTTCCTCCAGGCTCAGAAACCAGACCCCCTCCCAGTCTTTCTATAGTCATCTACTTCAGAAACCGAGTGACACACTACACAGCAGCTAAAGGGGCCAGATATGAGGTGCTCACCCCCCGAGTCACTGTTCCCTCAGTCACTTGTTCATCTCCCTTCTCAGTAATTGGTGAATCGATTAGTGAGGGTCTGAACCTCGTGGATAAAGGCAGCCTTTTGAGACACATAAGAGGTTAGAAAGGTAGTCTCTCTGCTCAGCTGAGATATTCATCCTCAAGAGCCAGACTGAAAACTTGAATATTAGAAGTTATTATAAGCTGATACAATAACTGCATTTCATACTCTTGTTTTTCATAGTTTGTTTTAAAGCAATGGTTAAATAATTATACTGTATATAGGATGTAGTTTATTCCAAAAAGATACTACAGAAGTAAAAAGCAAGTCCATGGTGTCAACACTAGCATCAGACGCAGCACAGGTGAACCTCATTCAGTTAATTAACAACACTCAGGATTGGGAAAAAGATTTCCTGAGAAGTTCATTATGTTATTTTTTCTATTTTTAGAATACCAGAGATACAGATCAAATATTCCAAATAAAAAGTTGCATTTTAAATTTTCAAGAAACCGTGCACCTTCAATGTTAAATAAGTGTAAAAATAGAAATCATGCAAAGAAAAGCATTAAACATGAATGGTTTAAAATGTGTGAAGACTAAAACATTGTATATAGACTACATATAACTGCTTTATTTTGGTGGATTGGGAGCCTAAAGGCACATGTAAAGCAAATATGCTTTTAAAAGTTATGAAAATAAATGTTTGCAACAGAACAAATACTATAAAGAGCAGTACAAAATATAAATGACATATGTAACTACATGTAAAACTATAATAAAAAGCGGTTAATCAGCAGTAACATTAAAATAGTATTTTTTTTTTTGCTTTGAAAACCCTTTATTTTGAAAAAATACATGATTTTTGTGTTATTTTATAAAGAATTTAAATGGCAAGGTTTTATCAGCATTTTGGAGCACTGTTCTGGAGAATGACTGTCACATTTGCTTCTACTTTTTAAAGATTAATCCTGTAAGCATCAAGATTATTTTTTAAGTGATCTTTAATCAAAAGAGTATTTAAAAATGATGGTGCATAAAACTGTTGCACAGTGACAATAGACCTTAAGCACAGGTTACTGACTGTATTGAGTTTGCATCTGGTTTCTAAAGACTGGAGTCATAACATAGGCATAACAGTGTTAATAAATAAAGCAGTATATGAGTAACAATAAATAAGAATATGAATAGCTATTAATTTATTGAATATATAGGCATATGTGAAACAATACTGTAAAGTGAGAATTTTTCAAAAGTTATCATTCATAACACTTAAAAAATAATCTTTTTAGAAATCCACATCAGGTCAATATTTGGTGTGCCACCCTTTGCCTGCAAAACAACAATTCTCCTAGGTACACTTACAGACCAAACAACTACAGATCTTCTGTGGATGTGGGCTGCATCAAATCCTTCTGTCTCTTCATGTAATCCCAGACAGACTAGACGACATTGACATCGGGGCAATGTGGGTGCCGAACCACTTCTGGGACTCCTTCTTCTTATCTAATCTGAAGATAGTTTTAAATGACATTGGCTGTATTTTTGGGGTCATTGTCCTGCTGCTGAATAGATTTGGAGCCAATCAGACTCTTCCCTGATGGCAATGCATGATGGAAAATGATCTTCCTGTGTTTCTAAGCATTGGGGCCATCATAAATCCTGACTGAATCCACATCCATTTGCAAAAATGCAACCCTTAAACTTTTAAGAAACTTCCACCGTGCTTTACTGTTGCGTACAGACACCCATTATTGTGCTACTCTCCAGCCTTTTGAGGAAAAACTGCCTCCTGCTACAGACAAATAGTTTAGATTTTGACTCATCAGACCGGAGCCCCTGCTGCAATTTTTCTGCATCATAGTTTAGGTGCCTAGTTGAGCCGCTTAGTCTTGTTTTCAGGTTGACGGTATATCTTTTTGGCAGCAATTCTTTTATGAAGACCACTTGACCAGACATCTCAAGACAGTACATTTGTGTAACTGGTTCCCTCTGGTTTCCACCACTTCTTTGTAATGATGTCTTTCATCTGCTGAATTAAATTTTTTTGGCCAACCACTGCATCTGTGGTCTTCAAATTGTCCAATTGGTTGTGCTTTTTCAACTTTAAACCTCAGTCTGCTCTAAAATCTTGCCTGGGAAAGACCTTGATAATGCAGACCTTGTGTTTTGTTGCTGTGCTCAGTGGTGTCAAGATCTATGACCTGTGACATGAATCTCACCTTAGTGGCAGAGTCTGGCTGTTCCTCACCCAGTTTAAGCTTCCCACAAAGTTGTTTCTGTTTCAGTTAATGAACTTGTTTCAAACTACATATGAAATTAATGATAATTAGCATCTGCTTGGTATATTTGGTTAATTATACACCTGAGCCTGATCAACAAAATTCCTGACTTTGTTCAAATGTACAAATGACACCATATAACATACACAAACATTTGCAGCATTTAACTAGATTTAACAACAGTTATTGCTTATAACAACAGTTATATTTATAACATTTAACAACAGTTAACTAGATTTACGAAGCGCTTAACAAATCTCTGGCTTCAGCCATCAGGAAGCTTTTTACACAGCAGCCAATGAGTAGAATATTACAGGACAATGAGTGGTTTCTGACCTATATCTTTAAAATCTGTCATGGTTCTCTGTTCCATGTGAACATGAATGAAAGGCAGACTTCAGTTCGAACAGTAGAGCAACTGTGTAACAGCGGGCGGAAACATTGTGAAACTGCGCACAAGGCTGTTTGACCCCCCTCACTGAGGGAACCACAGTGACGTACACATTCACGGGCAGACCACAGCCAAAGAGGGCCATCTTGCTATCTCTGGGTAGAAAATCGTGCAAATACACAAGGTCAATATCGACGTGTCACCAAGGGGCTCTGTGCTAAATATCACTGGGGTTGTGTGTGTGTGCATGTCTGTCACTCATTCCATTGAACATGCATTCATTACTCAATTCAAACAAATAGGAAGCTGTACAGAAAACTACAGCTACTGAGCCATCAATTATTGTATCTAACTTTACTGTTGTAATATGGTAAACACAGCCAATATATTTTGGACCAAAGAAAACGATGAATGCTTTTACTTTCTGGCACACACACAATTTTTGCAGTGCTCCTGCTCCTTTCATCTCCTCAACATGGTGACATTTCCCTGTCGTTGGCTTTTCCTCTTCCTCCATCCCGGGAGAGGCTGATGGATGGGGCCCGTTTATGAAGCCGCTGCCAGCAGTGTGATCGATCAAGCCTCGCAGAGGAGAAAGCAGTCTGAACCTTCGTCCTGCAGCCCGCAAAGCCAAGCGCAGGAGCATTGCAATAGAATTACACACACTCAGAGGAATGGGTATGGCCAGTTTAAATTCATTTTCAACCATTCCACAGCCACACTGATCATTCCAAGAAGAGGAGGAAAAATAAATCGAGACGTGGTTGGTAACAAACTTGTGGTACATGTCTAAGAGAACCACAAGACATGTACCACATAGGATGGAGTAGTGAGTGAGAAACAGGACAGTTCCACAAGTGCTTATGTTTTAAGAAAGGTGAATTTGCAAGGCAAAAGTTCATTACCAATGCAAACAACAGAAACCTTATATTCTATACATTTAAAGCTACTACTATTGTGTGGTTATTTTTAAAATATTGCTTTATGAAAATGGCTCTAAATTTCCAGACATATTTCAATTCTATTCTACAATTCAATAAAAAAGAAAAATCGTCAGGTCTGGTAGACAAAAAAGCTGATGGCAATACAGACATTGAATTTTATAGAAAAGCCCCTCAATAATAATAATAATAATAATAATAATAATAAAAAACATTTCAACTGTATAATTTCCATCATAAATATTAAATATTTTTCTTAATCAACTGAGGAAGATAATGGTTCCACACAAGCCTTAAGATCCATAAAGTTATCGAGCAACTCAAGAACTATGAGGACAAATTTAAACTGTAATTAATATAAACAGTCCTGCACAATGATGTAGGACTGCATTCTGCATGAAAATATTAGCCTTTAAGCACCAATCACTGAACAGCACATTTAACGCAGATAAATCTATAATAAATAGACATCTGGTGCCACACAGATGAGGATGGGTTCCCTTTATGAGTCTGGTTCCTCTCAAGGTTTTTTTCCCCTCAACTCAGGGAGTTTTTCCTTGCCAATGCCAGAACTGGCTTGCTCATAATTGATAAGCTAATAAGTTATAGGCACTAAACTTATTTAGTTAATTCCTATTTAATAACCTCTTTCTGTAAAGCTGTTTTGTGAAAATGTTTATTGGTAAAAGCGCTATACAAATACAATTGAATTTGAATTTAAATATTAATAGTTAGTGCTTAGACCATATTGAGTAAATACAAAGCTAGCCAGGTTAAATTCCAGCTATTTGGGATCAGTTATTGCTGCTATTAGTAGAAAGCATACAATTAAAATTACAAGACAAATATTAAGTAATAAGTAGCGTTTCAGCATCGATACAAAACATTTAGAGCTCCACAGTCTATACTTCATTTAAAAAAAAAGGCAATATGATTTTCACACAAACAAAAAAAGTTATATTGTATCAGAGTATTTTTTATTTTTTAGGGCAGAAATGTTTCCTTTTTTCATACGTCTCCATTAAAACACACTTAATATGCCAGCAAGATAGGCTACTGCCACCTATTGGCAACTTTTAATATTTACACTGTTATTACACAAGGTTTTTGTGTTCAAAATTTCAGTACAAACCACAACTATGACAAGCTCTATTAGCACTGATATATATATATATGTAATTATTACAAAACCGCTGCTGAAAATTTTTCATGGGAGAGAGAGCAGGTTAGCCTAAAAAAAAGTTAGCTGCCATGTCACTTTTCCAATTCATTTAAAAGCCCAGTATATGCCCGCCTACATCCTGTAGATTCAAAACATACATATCAGCTTAAACTTCGTCTCAAGCTCAGTTGTGTATGGTTTTAATGTCACCTGTTTAATGTCAGGTAAATGTCTCTTCTGGAAGTAACAATTCCAGTGGTGTAAGAAAAGTTTTATCTTAAGTGTTTTATCTTTTCCTTTTAGCAGCAAATTTATAGATGGCAGGAGCAGTGGGTGTCTCATTCTTCACTTTTCTTTTCTTGTTCTTGTCCTGTTAGTAATGAAACACAATCCGCACATCAATAAGAAAAGTTTTAGGCATGATCAATCCACTGAAAGTCCAAAGAAAAAGTAATTTCCTGAATTATTGGCACCCTTGGTGAACTATAGGATGGGGAAACTAGTTGTCTTAGTGCTTAATTAGCTTAAGCTCACCCTGAAAATATGAGAAAAAAAATTCTCTTTAATTAAAGTACACAGATTTATAGAAAGAAAAAAAATGTGCCACCCATACCAAGTGAATATAGCATGGAAAACTTAACTGAATCACATTTACATTTTATATTTTACCTTAAGTTCCCATGCATCAATAAGGTCAACTCTGAAGAAGTCAATGACTTTGTTTTACTGGGGTATACAGTATATTAATCATCAATGAAGGGATGACTAAAGAATCAAATTAACTAAAAGACATTAAAAAATCTGGCAAAGGCTAAAAAATAAGAGCAAAACTCATGAAAATGCTCATATCTACAGTTACGATAATCATTTCCAAGAGCAACTGCCCTGAATCAAACATTTTCCAGGGATTATGATGGAGATTTACTGAAAATGGTAGCATTTTGGGGGTAATCTAGCACCCTATTGCTCACTGATTTTAATCTTCCAACACAGAATTGACATGCATGAATCGAAACAATGTTGATTACTGAATCACAGAAGCAAGGTTTAGACTTTTAGTTTTGAGTGATGCTGTTTGACATGTTTGTGTGTGTGTATATGTAATATTATATATATATATTTATATGTGTGTGCATGTATGTATGTATATGTGTGTGTGTGTGTGTGTGTATATGTATGTATATATGTGTATATTATATATATATATATATATATATATATATATATATATATATATATATATATATATATATATATATATATATATATATACACACACACACATACATACATATACACACACACACACACACACACACATACATACATGCACACACATTATTTATATATATATACAGTGAGAAAAATAAGTATTTGAACACCCTGCTATTTTGCAAGTTCTCCCACTTAGAAATCATGGAGGGGTCTGAAATTGTCATCGTAGGTGCATGTCCACTGTGAGAGACATAATCTAAAAGAAAAATCCAGAAATCACAATATATGATTTTTAAACTATTTATTTGGATGATACAGCTGCAAATAAGTATTTGAACACCTGAGAAAGTCAATGTTAATATATGGTACAGTAGACTTTGTTTGCAATTACAGAGGTCAAACATTTCCTGTAGTTTTTCACCAGGTCTGCACACACTGCAGGAGGGATTTTGGCCCACTCCTCCACACAGATCTTCTCTAGATCAGTCAGGTTTCTGGCCTGTCGCTGAGAAACACGGAGTTTGAGCTCCCTCCAAAGATTCTCTATTGGGTTTAGGTCTGGAGACTGGCTAGGCCAAGCCAGAACCTTAATATGCTTCTTACAGAGCAACTCCTTGGTTATCCTGGCTGTGTGCTTTGGGTCATTGTCATGTTGGAAGACCCAGCCTTGACCCATCTTCAATGCTCTAACTGAGGGAATGAGGTTGTTCCCCAAAATCTCGCAATACATGGCCCCGGTCATCCTCTCCTTAATACAGTGCAGTTGCCCTGTCCCATGTGCAGAAAAACACCCCCAAAGCATGATGCTACCACCCCCATGCTTCACAGTAGGGATGGTGTTCTTGGGATGGTACTCATCATTCTTCTTCCTCCAAACACTTTTAGTGGAATTATGACCCAAAAGTTCTAATTTGGTCTCATCTGACCACATGACTTTCTTCCATGACTCCTCTGGATCATCCAAATGGTCATTGGCAAACTTAAGTCGTGCCTGGACATGTGCTGGTTTAAGCAGGGGAACCTTCCGTGCCATGCATGATTTCAAACCATGACGTCTTAGTGTATTACCAACAGTAACCTTGGAAACGGTGGTCCCAGCTCTTTTCAGGTCATTGACCAGCTCCTCCCGTGTAGTTCTAGGCTGATTTCTCACCTTTCTTAGGATCATTGAGACCCCACGAGGTGAGATCTTGCATGGAGCCCCAGTCCGAGGGAGACTGACAGTCATGTTTAGCTTCTTCCATTTTCTAATGATTGCTCCAACAGTGGACCTTTTATCACCAAGCTGCTTGGCAATTTCCCCGTAGCCCTTTCCAGCCTTGTGGAGGTGTACAATTTTGTCTCTAGTGTCTTTGGACAGCTCTTTTTGGTCTTGGCCATGTTAGTAGTTGGATTCTTACTGATTGTATGGGGTGGACAGGTGTCTTTATGCAGCTAACGACCTCAAATAGGTGCATCTAATTTAGGATAATAAATGTAGTGTAGGTGGACATTTTAAAGGCGGACTAACAGGTCTTTGAGGGTCAGAATTCTAGCTGATAGACAGGTGTTCAAATACTTATTTGCAGCTGTATCATACAAATAAATAGTTTAAAAATCATATATTGTGATTTCTGGATTTTTTTTTTTAGATTATGTCTCTCACAGTGGACATGCACCTACGATGACAATTCCAGACCCCTCCATGATTTCTGAGTGGGAGAACTTGCAAAATAGCAGGGTGTTCAAATACTTATTTTCCTCACTGTATATATATGTCGGTGTGTAATTGTGTGCTCACCTGAAGGTCTTTGCGAGTCTGGATCTTCTGACTGATGATGAACATTTTTTTCTCTCGGTCAATACGCTGGGACAGTTCCTCGTACCGAACCTTTCGCTGTTTGGCCAGTTTCTGTAGAGTACCAAATAAGAGTTAATGACAAGACTGTGTTCAACTTATTTTTCAAACTGATGTTGGAAAAAGCAGCAAAAAATTAGAAAAGAAAGACAACTGCAAGGTTTCATAATGTATTGCTCTATATAAACTAATGAACACCATAAATATGCAACAAACACCTTGTGTGGAAAAATGGCAAAAATACAGTGTACCACTCAAAGACGTAAAGGTCCTTAAAATCACAAATATCGAAAGCTGGGAAAGGGAAAACAACCTGAGCAAATGTGACAATAACAAATATTTGTAAATCCTTACTGTTAATGACATTTAACATTTAATTCTAATTGTATAGTCTAAGCGTAGGTTACACAGAAGTCATGTTTTACATCTTCTAATACAACCTTCTTTATTCTAGTGAAGACTACGAAGAAGAAGCTTATTATTGCATTAATACAGAAACAAAGAGGAAGACAGACATAGTTATTGGATAACATTTGGCCATGAATGAAGTGTTGTTTTCTGTTTTAATCACTCGTTTAAACATATTATTTAAGTCTGCCTACCATAATGTTATGATAGGAATAGTCTCTTTTTACCACTTTAGCACATTATATTGTTAGTGCTTGAACACATGCTTTTTCCTGACCCTGAAAAAGTTGTTATCCATGCAAGTAAACTACCTGAAATAGTATAAGTTAATGTGTAGTGTGGAAAATTGTGTGATTTAGAACAAGTAGTGTACACTATTATTAAAACATTGTGACGTATCACACAAGAATAAAACACATTTTGTTTAAATATACATAAATACAAAACGTTGGTTTGTAAACATTAATAACAAAGTGTTAATTTTTATGGTTTGTGGAAAACAGAAGACGACTGCTTGTCTACTGAGCGTCATAGCTTCAACATGTAATTGTTTTGTCCTAGATGCAGAGGTCAGCGACTTGTTATTTCCTTTGCTTACATTTAGAAATGCAGAATTACCTAAATTATTTTTCCATGCCATATGCTGAAATTAACTCTTTGACAGAACAAACCGATAATCAGGATGTGATTTAAAAACTAAATCTTTACAAAGCCTGGAACACTTTTTGGTACTAACCGCAATATTCCTTGGGGTCACAGCACCCACAATGCTCTTTTTCACCAGCGTGTCCAGTGTAGGTCTGTTATAGGTTCTGTTTACCAGCTCAGGCACTGTGTTGAGGTGTGTAGCGAGGTTAAAATCCTTCACTGTCAGAGAGATAAAAGAGATGCCATTAGTTACATTAAAGAACAAAACCCTCAATAAACAATCAAAAACTTAATTTGCCTGTTAAACCTTCAAGAGGTTTCAGACATACCTTGTTTTTTGGTGTCCACAAAAAAGACATGCTTGTTTTTCTGCTTAATCTCAGCCTCCAGAAGATGCAGTTCTGACTTTAATCTTTCGATTTTCTGCAGAACATTTTAAAATATTTAAAACATTTAAATATTCAAAATTAAACACCTTTTTGTAGAATACAATGCTCAACTGGAGACACAGGAACTGATTACTCTTAACCGCATTGCTATGAAATAATAATAGTGTCTTCTTCACCTTAGACTCGGCCACCCTCTTCATTTCCACATATCCGATGTCTCGACTTCTCATGATCTTCTTCTGGTCCTCTGTCACCTGGTCATTTGTCTGTTTAATAACATGCATGCCATCCTAACAACAGACAAATAGAAGATTAGGCATGCTCAGTCCAGCAGTAGCCTTGATTTTTTTATTTTCTTTCCAAAACTTAGTCATACAACCTTTAAATATCCAAATAAAAAAAATACCACCCCACCTTTAATTGAGTTTTTATCATTTTATAGTAGAATTCATCTGGGTTCTTGTCCTGAGCCTTCTTGCGCAAGGCACTGAGCGTTTTCTGTTTTCGATGGTAGTCACTACATAACAATGATAAGCACAAAACAGCATTCCTCTGTTAATTTTAAACTGGCCATCCAAGAGGCATTGCTGCAATCCTATTATGAAGAGCAACATTCATCATACACACAGCATATAGAAGCAACCTTACAAAACTCAGCGAATTCATTAGTTTTGCCAACAGTACTAACAACGTAATAAGGCATAAACAGTTCATGAAATATACCAATAAGAAAAGGATCCACTATTTAACCAAATGTTGACTATAACATGTGACTCATATGTGCTTTCTGAACATCCCATTCCAGATTTAGTTCCCCTCTGTGGTTCTAACAGCCTCCACTCTTCAGAAGCTTTCCACTAGATTTTTTTTGGGAGATGGGCTTGATGGGATTTGAGAGATTTTCGATTCATCCCAAGTTGTTCAGTGGTATTAAGGTCGAGGTGTTTTGACAATCAATGTTTTCATGAACTTTGAATTGCACAGAAGCACTGCAGTGCTGGCACATGTTTGGGCTCGACTCTCTCAGTTCAAGTGAAAAGAAATTGTAGTGCTACAGAATACAAAGAGATCCTCTCTAATTGTGTTCTTGATGTTGCCAAATTTTTGGTGATCTATTCCATTCTTGATTAGAGGTCCCCTAGTGGTCTAGTGGTTAGGATACGGCGCTCTCACCGCTGCGACCCGGGTTCGATCCCCGGTCAGGGAACAACCCCAGCCACTCTTAGTGCTGGTCCCAAGCCCGGATAAATGGGGAGGGTTGCGTTAGGAAGGGCATCCAGCGTAAAAACATGTGCCAAATCAAACATGCGGATGATCCGCTGTGGCGACCCCTAACGGGAGAAGCCGAAAGAAAGTAATTCCATTCTTGATTAAAGTCAAAGCGTTCTCACTCTGCACGAAGTTTGTAGTCCTTCTTCTTCTCTAGGAGTCCTAAATGTTTCCTGGATCCAGGCTGTGTAGAAAAGAGACAGAATTAGCAGTCTGACCAAGTCATGATTAATGCATGCTTTACCACAGATTTGCTTTTTTGTTTATATAGTCTGCACTGTATTCAAATCCTCGCATTGCTCTTCAGGTACGCTAAACACATTTCTAGTGTAACATGTATATAAAGTATGTTAATGGATCACAAGTAGTTAGCATGCATCTCTTCTTTAAAAACCTGAGGTTTAGATTAAAGTCATGTTACGAATATTAAGATTGAAAGAGACATGACTGAACTGATAAACTGAGTAGGTAGCGATGTGCTGCTGTATCCCATGTTTAAGAGGATCAGTCACATTTATTTTATAAAAAAAAAAAAAATAAGTATATAAACAAGTATATGAACATACATTATGCAAAACCCTCAACTTTTTAGTTGTAAGTCACTCTGGATACTGGCATCTGCCAAATGCCATAAATGTAAAAATCTAAAATACCAACCAGGATTCCTTTATAATGAAATGCTGAGTTTAGCTTTTTAGCTCAGGTGCCTTTCATTGATATGTTGGACTATTTTTTAGTTCAGATTTTTCCATCACTTCCCACAATGCTTTTAAATGATTTGAGATTTAGTCTGTATTTCATTTTTTGCCCAAATCTGTTGACCTGTTTCGCCTCCTCCTCTGTACACTCGGGTCAAACAGATGTTCTGAAACTTCAACATTCACACCAATATCATCATTCCTGGTACATCAGAGGTAGAAATTAAGCCATGCTGCGCCGCTTGTGGTTTAGCATGGCTTAATTTCTAAGTGTTCAGAATCTGGGGTTCTAAATCCAATGAGATTATGTAGCAACCCTTACTGATTAGCATGCTGTCCATCTTAGCCAGCTAACACAAGAACACCAAACAGGTGATTACCTGAGATCTCTCTTTGTGATCCCGCTGTTTGGATTTCAGAGCTTTTCGAAATGAAGACATGTCTGTCAAGGTGCATGCACAAGCTTCCAGCCGCTTTAAAGTAACTCAGCTCAGTTAAATTGTAACGTTACACTGAACTTGGTCAACACACGTGTGTGCGTCTACTTCTTTGGGATTTAGGAGTTACCGTGTAAATGTGAATGAGCGCCGTCTAGTGGACTGGAGAGAGTGAGCGCGGAGAGGTCACGAATGTTGACTGTGTCCGAATTCGTTCACTCCTTCACTGGTGTATTTACAGTGCAGACCAGTTGAGCTGACACTAGATGGAAGCATTTTGTTTGGTTTACTCGATTTTAATATGAATCACAAAAAAGATAAAAATGTTTTATAAGCCTATTCATTTTTTACGCCACATTTCTCTTACTTAAATGTAAATTCCAGTGTGCTGAGCCCATTGGTGTACAGTATTTGAGTAAACTTTTTGAGTACTTTTTTAGTTTTACTGAGTATTAAAGATATAAGCAAATGTTACTTTCTACTCAACTACATTTATGATTCAGTGTATGTACTTTTTACTCAGCTATATTTCAATTGACTGACCATTTCCTTCTTCGTCTTTCAGCTGCTCCCGTTAGGGATCGCCACAGCGGATCATCCGTCTCCACACTACTCTGTCTTCTACATCTGCCTCTTTCAAACCAACTACCGGCATGTCTTCCCTCACCACATCCATAAACCTCCTCCTTGGTCTTCCTATTTTTCTGCTTTCTGGTGGCTCTGGTGGCTCGCATCCTCCTACTGATGTCCCTCCTCTGCACAACCCCAAACCATCTCAATCGAGCCTCTCTCACTTTGTCCCTGAAACGTCCTACTGTACATGCGCTGATCCTCTAATAAAATCGTTTCTAATATTGTCCATCCTCGTCACTCCGTCCATCCTCGTCACTAATGAAAATCTCAGCATCTTCAGCTCTGCTACTTCCATCTCCACCTCCTGTCTTTTACTCAATGCCACTGAGGTTACGTATGTAACCCTAGTTCCCTGAGGGAATGAGACGCTGCGTCGGAAAGCTTTGGGAACCCTTTTGGGTTTTTAGCGTTCCGACCCAGCTCGAGTTCCTGAAAGAGAATTAAGGGTAATTATATGTTTTAATCCTTGATGAGCAATCCTAGGGTGACTGTGGCAAGAAAAAACTTCCTTAGATGTTATGAGGAAAAAACCTTGAGAGGAACCAGACTAAAACTAGTCCTTAGCTCTCTGTTTTTCTGTTATGTAGCTTTATGTTGTTTATGTAGCACCAGGTTTTTGGAGGAACGTTGTTTTATTTCGCTGTGTACTGCATCAGCTATATATGGTTAGAATGACAATAAAAGCTTCTTGACTTCACTTGACTTGATAGTTCGGGATGTTTGCAGAGTCGGCGTCTACTCTTTGAAGGTCTATAATCTTCATGGGGCTGGACAAACCGGAGGTGGTGCAACCTCAGGATGCCTCAAGATGGTTAGAGAAAGAGAAGCAGAGGAGAAAAATTAACGTAGCTGCTGTTCATAATATTAAAAGTTGATAATTTATTTGATCAGATGTACTGGAGCGCAAGGTTATGAGATGTGTTATGTGTAGGACTTGCTAAAAAGATACGTTTTTAATCTGCACTTAAACTGAAAGAGTGTCTCTGAGCCCCAAACACTGTCAGGAAGACTATTCCAGAGTTTAGGAGCTAAGTGAGAATGATTTACCACCTTTAATGGACTTTGCTATTCTAGGAACTACTAGAAGTCTGGAGTTTTGAGATCTCAAAGAGCTTGACAGATTGTAGCATGTTAGAAGACTGGATAGATACATGGGAGCCAAACCATTTAGGGCTTTGTAAGTAAGTAGCAATTGTTTTTAGTCGATTTGAAACTTAGGTACAAAGGTAGCCAGTGTAGGGATGATAAAATTGGGGTTATATGGTCATATTTTCTCGACCGTGTGAGAACTCTGGCTGCGCATTCTGAACTAATTGTAGCTTGTTTATTAATGATGCAGGACAACCACCTAGTAATGCATTACAATAGTCCAGTGTGGAGGTCATAAATGCATGGACAAGCTTCTTTCCATCAGATATAGACAACATGTTTCTTATCTTAGCAATATATCTAAGGTGGAAGAAGGCTGTTTTTGTAATATTGGTGATATGATTTTCAAAAGACAAGTTGTTGTCTAAAATAACTCCCAGGTCTTTTACTGTTGAACTAGTAGGTAGTTCTCCATTTGAATCTACAAAATTGTAACGAACAGACAGGTAGGATTTAAACTAGCTTAATGCTTGTCCCTGAATGCCTATTAAATTCTGTTAGCGATCCAGGAAAAACTTATGATCTATAGTGTCGAATGCAGCGCTAAGATGTAGTAAAACTAATAGAGAGATGAAGCCTTAGTCCGATGCTAAAAACAGGTCATTCGTGATTTTAACTAGAACAGATTATGTGCTATGATGGGGCCTGAACCTGACTGTAACTCTTCAAAGATATTGTTTTCATGTAAGAGGGAGCATAACTGGGCAGACACGATATTTTCTAAAATCTTAGACATAAACTGAAGGTTTGAAATGGGTCTGTAATTTGATTGTTCATTTGGATCAGAATTAGGTTTCTTAATGAGGGGCTTAATAACTGACAACTTGAGGGGTTTAGGGATGTGACCTAAAGAGATCGAGGAGTTAATAATAATGAGAAGAGGCTCACCAGCTGTAAGCAACTTCTTTCTGTAGTTTAGTTGGAATGAGATCTAACAGATATGTTGTTGATTTGGCTTTGGTGATAAGATCATGCAGCTCTTCATGTCCTATACTTGTAATTGTGGAGATTTAGGTTGTCAATTTAGCCATTTACAATTTAGCACCTGTCTGTAGCTGTATTGTACATACTGTATTTACACTCAATTCTAAAAACGTCTAATTTAGTTTTCTCCATTTTCTTTTCAGATTACAGGCTCTCCTCTAGAGGGTATGAGTAGGACTATTATACCAGGGTTCAGGTGGTTTTTTTTTCTAACCTTTTTTAAACGGATAGGGGATACAGTGCCTAATGCTAGTAAGGATAATGCCTATATTGTTAGCCATTTTGTCAAGATCATTAGCATTTAGGTGTTTAGTAAGATGTTGAGACAGATCAGGCAGCTTACTAATAAGTCTTTCCTTAGTGGTCAGGAAAATAGTCCTACCGATTCAATAACATGGCGAGACACGTCTAAACTGCTCTACCAGAAGTGTGTACAGTATGAGGTAATGGTCTGTGATATCATGACTCTGAGGTAAAATAGTTATATCAGTGATGTCTGCTCTGTGGGATATTATTAAGTCTAGTGTGTGATTAAAACAATGGGTTGGTCTAGTGATGTTTTGTTTAACCACAAAGGAGTTTAGTAAATCCACAAATTATATTTCTAGGGCATCATTTGCATCCTGTGCGTGGATATCAAAATCTTCTACAAGCAGCACTTTATTGTACGCTAAATTCTAACACACTATATAGTTATAGTGCACTATATAGGGTGTTAGCATTTTGTAGTGGTGTCAAATTGTGAACAGCTTCATTACCTACAGACGTTCACTCATTTGTACCGACAATGTACTCTGATAGGAGATAGGGAGTGCATTCAGACACAGCACTGCTCTTATTAACACTGGCCATGGCCTTTGTCTGGAATCTATGAAGAGGAGGCTACCACCCCCTTACATTTACTGTTATAGAATCTTGCAGGCACCCTTTTCCAAGGCGACTTACATTTATCTCATTTTTATATAACTGAGAACTTGAATGTTTTTCTCAGGGACCCAGAAGGAGTAATTTCTCGTACATTGGCGTTTGCATCACACAAGACTTGTTATGATCCTGTCACATTAATTTGATGTAAACACACTGAAGAAGAAACTACACTCTAAGGAGCTATTGTAAGTTTTACACCTGCATGACTGATAGCATCCTGACAGAAAACATCACAGCCTGTTATGGGAACAGCACCAAGTATGCTCTCCAGAGGGTGTGTGATGAGCTGTGAATTAAATGTTCCTGACCTGCAGTCTATCTACAGCAAGCAGTACAAGACCACAGGCAGGAAGATATTGAAGCACCTAAACCATCTGAATATTGTACTCTTCCCTCTGTTGCAGTTAGGGAGGCACTTCAGCCTTCTGAAGGCCAGTAGACAGAAAGAATGAGGAGGAGCTTCTTCCACAAGCCATTTTGACAAGCCATTCTTGTCATTTCAACCATAAGATGCAGTACACAGTGAAATGAAACAATGTTCCTCCAGAACCCAGGTGCTACATAAAACAACATAAAACAGCAATCACAGGAACAGAAAAACACAGGGCCAAGAACTAGTGGAAAGATCCTCACCACATAAAGTGCATGTGTGCAACTGGTGCAAACAGTGCAAAAGACAACACAAGGCAGTGCAAGACAACACAGGACAGTGCAGGACAATACCAGTTGTCCAAAACCAGGACAGCACATTAGACTAGATCTCCTAGAGTGGACACAACATCCACTACCTCAGCCTGATTTTGAACAAATTACAATGTATTTTCCTTATATTGCACACACTCTGCCCTTTATTCCAAAAACAATAACACTCATAATGTCTCTGACACGGATCTGTTTATTCCTTATGATATATTTTAATATATCATATGTTACTTATTTCTTACTTGTATAGAACTAAGATTTGATTTTATTTCTTTCTATTTTTGTCACAGACAATCGAAAAACAGCTTTTCACTGGACATGACTGGACTTTTCACGATGTGTATAATTTTGTATGTGACCAATAAAATTGTAATATGAATGGAACGTGGGAGGAAACCAGAGAACCCTATGCATTTTTCTACAACTGAATATTCTATCATCTTATTTCTTTGAAGTCTGAATTAGTAATGCACTTTTTTTTACCTAACAGCAGGGGGCATAAACCGCCATGATTAAATCTGTAAGCATAATCTATGCTTAAAGAACGAGACAGAATGCATTTATTTAGTTGATTCACAGCTACCATGTATGGCACTATAACTTTATTTAAAACTTTAGCTTTCTCACTGTCACACAATGTGATTTAATCCTGCTGCAGCTGCTCTGACTCATCTCTCTCCAATTGTCTGCATGGACACATTCGGACACTAAGCATGCACCCAGCACATTCACTTTATAAGGCTATTTGATCAACAGCATTTATCACAGGAATTTACTTTCTCAGCTGTGTTGCATAAACTGGAGCCTGGGGAAGCGCTCCATAACAAACACAGAGTGTTGAGCCACTTAGTTTATATGTCTTGGCTGCAGTGTTGACACTCCAGAGTCACTTTGGTCACAGTAATGAAGGCCTACATCTGCCAAAGAGATTGGTTAACACTTACATTTAATAATTTTGTTTTTCTCCAAAAGATCTTTTTTTTTCTATATCCTGTGGCTCTGACCCCCTAACCCGACTCCCATTCAGACAGCTTTCACATAACAGTGTGAGCAACCTCGGAGACAACACACACCTGTACAACTCTCAGAGTCTTTACACTCATTTATTCCACTTCCACTTCCTGGAATGACTAGAAAAACATGGAAAATTACTGTCTAGTGTCAAAACATGCCGGAAAAGTGCATTCTATTCTTTTCAATGTAAGACCTACCATGAAAAATTATTTCATTAGTGTGAACAGTTGCAACTTAATGTTTCACAGCTATAACAGTAACAAGCCAAAGGTCATCACCTGGCAAACTGCTGTCAGGATGTTCACTCAACAAAGAATTTCAGTGAACTGAAAGCAATTGAAAAAATAGCAATTAACATTTGGAAAAAAAAACATCTTTTATCGATAAATTACTTAATTGTTTTTTTTATATTTTTTTTGCTTCTATAGTAGATATAATAAGAAAAAGAAGAATGCCTATTTGTTCTCCCTGCATCCTATTTCAAGCTAATTTAAAGCTTAAAGTTAAAGTTTTTTGGTTAATTAGTCCAATTAGTCAACAATTACATATTGTTTTCTAAATAGCAATGAAATAGTATTTAACGTATTTGAAGGTAACTGTTGTAAATTTTTATTCCACTGAATTTTATGCAGCTGGACCATCATTTTGGTTATGCCTCTGATCGATAGCAATTCTTCTAACTTGCAACCATGTCCATACTCATTCTAAAAAACAAAAGCAAGTTATTAGAATATAAAGTTAATCTGTGGGCTTTCCCCTCGCTTATTTTGAGACAACACTTTTCATAAATCACAAGAATTTATATTATAATTGTAAGAATTGCACAGCATACAGAATATTCTGTGGTGAAAGAAACCCTGAATAGGTCACTTTTTCCATCCTAAGACAGATGTTTTTATAACTGCTTGACTAGGGGTTTGTGGGGTCTCCCCTCCCAAAATACTTAAAAATAAAGTACACAACCAAGCATCCTTGTTGACCATCATTTGGTAAGCCATGCTACAATTGTGTAAGGAAACATTATGTTAAAAGATTTGTGGATGACATGCTGAACTTTCCTCTAGTCATTTTTTGCCCAAGAAAAAAGTGAACATTATGTTGAACAATAATGGCATTTTGGGTCATTTGGTTGTGATGGGTCAGAGTGTCTAAAATGCATTCACTTGACAGATATATTGCTGTTTCGTTTCTTTAATAGAAGTCTGAGAAAATAACAGAAGTGACATAATGCTGTTGGGCAGTAGCTCATGGCATTGGAATGTATCTGTTGGCCACAAAAATGTTCCTTCTGCCCCCAACCCAGAGGGGAAGACCATTATCATCACAGGGGCCTCATCTCTCACATTCCCCCTGTCTGTGGTAGAGGTTTTTGGATAAGTCACTGTAATTCATACATTCATGCTTATTTTCACTTTTTGTATGGAAGCTTTATTTAGCTCAATAAACGTATTAAGTAAAGTGTAAAAGTGTTTGATGTGTTTGATATGAATCTGGTATAACCTGGTTGTGATGAGGATATGTGGGTGATTCTATTATTGTATTATAATTTGTTTTCCACATTTATGAATATGCATCTGAAGTATAAGATTTTTAAGTGTGCACCTATCAAATGAAATAAGTTCAAACATGAAAAAAGGCTTTCTCTGGGTCCACTATGGCTACATTTTACCTTAAAATATCATTATTCAAATGGCATAAATGTGACAATATCAGTACAGCATGAGAAGTTTACATTTTAGTTGCATCCCACAACAATTACTCAGCTTTCATCCTAAAACACTGTCCCCAGTATAAAAAGTTGCATGATCAACATTTCATAATCTTAATGATAAGTTACTTTCAGTATTATTATGATATTGCATACATATAGGGGAACCTCAATAGTCCCGAGTTCACAACTTTTCATTTGGAACCGGACTAAGAGTAACTTGCAAAAAAATCTGATAAAAAAAAAAAAAAAAAAAAGCTGCAAGTGGCTCGAAAGTTCAGAGTAACATTTCAAAACATAGTGTGTACTAATAAATTACATATAAATGTCTGAAAAACTATTTTATTCTTGTATTATTCCTTTAAAGTAGTAAATAAAACATTTTGACAAGACATTCACATTTGTTGAGTTTACAGTACAGTACATGTACAATTCCCCTTGAAAAAGGAACCATCAAATAAAAAGTCAAATATGGTAAGCTTTAAAGAGCTAAATTTTGTAACTGTACTAAATAAATCATATTAAATGTTTAAACTTGACTGTTTTAAATGGAGAAAAAAAATCTGATAATATTAAATTTAATGGCCTGCAACTTGTCTCAAAAAGTTGGGACAGGGCAGTTTGCAAATAATTAGGCAAATTAACAACAGGCCAATCACATCACTGATCAGAAAAAAAACCTCTTTACTTTTACCTCTTAGAGAGGTAAAGTCTCTCAGAAGTAAAGATGGGCAGAGGTTTACCAAGTTGCGAAAAGCTGTGTCAAGACATTGAATCTCTCTTTATCTGTAGTACATAACAGCATCAAAAGATTCAGAGAATCTGCAGAAATCTGTTTGCACAAAGGACAAGGCAGAAAATCGGTATTGAATGTTCATGACTTTCAGACCCTCAGGTGGCACTGCATTAATAACAGTCATGATTCTGTAATGGAAGTCACTGCACAGGCTCAGAAACACCTCCAGAACAATATATGTGATCATAGTTTGCCATGTCAATTACAAATGTAGGTCAAAGTGCTATCATGCAAACAAGAAGTCATATGTGAGCATAATCCAGAAATGCAGTCTTCTTCTCAAGGACAAAACTCATTTGTTCTGTGGCCAGATGAATCAACATTTGAAAAGCTTCATGGAAACCATTAAAACCTCATTCAGACTAAAGAATAAAAGGACCATCTGGCATGTTGTCAACACTTCACTTTAAAAGCCTGCATCTCTGATGGTATAGGGTTGCATTAGTGCTTATAGAATGGACATCATGCACCTCTGGAAATACACAATCAATGCTGAAAGGTATATTCAGGTTTTAGAGCCACATATGCTTCCACCAAGATGACATCTTTTTTGAGGGAAGGCCTTAGATATTTTAGCAAGACAATAATAAAGTGCATACTGGAACTGCATGGCTTCACAGAGAAAGAGACCAAGTGCTGATTTCGCCTGCCTGCTGTCCAGATCTTTCAAAAACTGAAAAAAATTTGGTGCATCATGACAAAGAAGATCAGGTTTGAGCAGCTAGAATCTTGTATCAAACACAAATGGGACAACTTTCCTCTCAAGCAAACTGGTGTCCTCAGTTCCCAGAGATTTACAGACTGTTCCCAGACATTCCCAGAGGATGCTACCTAGTCTTAAGCAGCACCTATACATGTCTTCAATTTTCTGTAACATTTTACAGCCATCAAATTAAAATTACCCTATTTTTTCCTTTAAATAGTACATTTTCTCAGTTTAAATATTTGATATGTTTTCTATGTTCTATTGTGAATAGAATTTGTGGTTTTGAGGCTTGCAATAAAATAAAATAAAAAGAAAGAACAATTCCCATTTTACACACCTCTCCAACTTTTCTTGAATTTGGGTAATAAAAATTAAAATACTACTACTACTACAATTATTAATATTAATAATAATAATTAGAAGAAGAATTATAATAATAATAATAAGAAGAACAAGAACAAGAAGAAGAAGAAGAGGAAGAAGAAGAGAAACATTGTTGGCTGAAATTAGTTGAATGTTTTGAATGGAGAAATGCGTGTGGAAAAATAGTACCAGTATCAGTGGAACCATGTGTGGAAACAGTGTGTAAAAACCTTGTGGAGACTTGCAGAAAAAGTGGGAGAACTTGCACAATTGGTGGCTGACTAAATACTTTTTTGCCCCACTGTATGCATCAGTTGGTAAGAGAGATGTTAGCAAATTGATGGATAATGATAATGCTTAGCGATAAAGTTATTATATATCTCTTCTGTTTCTATCCCAGCCAGAATCCATCTCGCTAAATTCTGAAAGTCTAAGAAATAAAAAAAAACACTTGCCTCAATCGCATGAAAGAGTTTAATCACCAGTAATGGATCTTACAACATCCGGGATCGAAGTGAGTCAGCACATTGGTATCTCCATTTCCTGACAGACAGTTCTTCTTCCTGAAAAGATGAGTCCACTGCCCAATTTTGTTATTGCTTTGAACACACCACACATTGTGTGCTCAAACTTGTTTCAATGAATGATTATGTGTGAGGGTTATTAATTTAATGTTTGCCTTGATGTTTGTGATAACAGAAAGCATTCCTAACATAGTTCAAATAATATCCTGGACACTGTCATATTTAAATGAATTCAAACTATGTTTGATTATACTTGCTTACTAAGAAATCAATATGGCAGTTTGGGGAAGAGCCACATTAGGTTAGGTTATGGGCAGGTGTCACATGCCTTATTACAACTTATATTTAAATACTCTACATATTTTATGATCCCATCTCCAAAGACAGTTGAATGCAGACATGAGCTAATACATTTCTATGTATAATGTATAATGTATATTGTGTATAATTACACAAAATCCAACATCCTCACATCTTGAGTTCATACCTATGATCCATTTATTGAAGGTTTAATGTTTTTTCCCATGTTAATGTTTATTTCTTCTAGACATTTGAAAGATTCATCAAGCTTGTTGTTCAGGGTGTCGTTGAGCCTTGTGCCTACTGTCCACCCAGATGAAAGCAATATGTTTGATCATATTTGAGTGTTTTACTTTACTCCTTCCTGCACATATAACTGCTTTATCTACTGTTTTTTACAGAAAGGACTTCATAACAGATACTTGCCATCTTTGTATATTCATGTACTTCACTTATAAAGCACAATACTATTCAAAACATCTTAGTGACAAGTTCAATTGCTTAAATGATTCTCATGTTGAAATGATTTCAGGTTATTTAAAGTTTGTTTAACATCTTTTCAAAACATCATAGAAACAGTATGTTGTGAAGAGGAGTAAGCCAAGAAAAAATGGTTTAGGCAACCTGACCCAGGCAGACATCCATATGTATACTTTGAAGTGATCTTTTTTTATGGAATAACAGTGATGTTTTCAGAAACACTACGTATTTAATCTTTTCAATCATTGCCTTTGTTTGGCTAACACCAAGTGACAGATGGTTGTGCATCATGCTGGGAGGAGTTCCTCCTCATACCTAGCAGCTGTTTGGTTGATGGTGTCGATAGGTCCCATATAGTACCATCAGCAAACCTGATGATATAATGTGAGTCAAACTCTATGTTACTGCTATGTTACTGAGTAATTTCAGTATCCAGCTGCACATGTTCTGAATCATTGTCTGAAAATTTGGAAAGGATGATTTATCTGATGTGTTCCATGACAAAATTTCACAATGCACTCTGTCGTGTGAATTACAGAATTAATATATTAATAAGGTGGCATATATGCTTAAACATTGGCAGAAACATACTACTTTGATCAAACATAGACAAGAAAGATATATATATATATATATATATATATATATATATATATATATATATATATATATATATATATATATATATATATATCCAGGTTATCCAGGTATAGTCCAGGTTGTTTTTCCATCTGATGCCATGTACTCCCAAAATAGCTCTGTTTGCATTATTATCATTAAACAGCAGTTACTGAAGATAATTAACAAATTCAAAATAGTATTTTATTTTTGTGTCCATTCATTCCATTCATCTTCCAATTATTAAATTCTATTTTTACACTTCGATGTCTGGTGATAGCCTCATACTACAAAACAAATTGGAGGACAAATGTTCCCTTGTTTACTCCTTGTGAGAATAAAAAGACAACTGGATGCCAAAACACATGACCCAGTGACTTCACACTGTTTTTCTGTTCAAATATGCAAAACACAGAGACTTATGATAAAAGAGAGACTGTATTCCATAACTGAATACTAAGATTATTGGCTACATTTTCATGCTGTCCTCTACATACAGTAATTTGATGCAAAACAGCCTTTTACAAGATAATTAGAAATTAAATGACAATTTAGCCTAAAATAGAAATAAATTATTTAACAACTAGTTCAAGGAAATTAATCTGTTTTTCAGAATTATACAATATGCACATGCTTTTCAACGAAGTTCAAGATTATTTTGTAATGAAATACGTAATAGATTTTTTAGTATGGGGTTTAGTCCAAACTTTGTTGTCTCCAATAATTATTCCCAAACTCTGAATTTCTCATGAATATGACTACGCCTCACTGCTATACCCTCTTAGACTACATTTACATTGACAATTTCACTGATTTTAAAAATAGATTTGAAATAACAATCATTGTGATTGGACAATTTTTATATTTTATTTTTCCAGCTATCAGTGCTCAATATCAAAAGCGGTCAGATTCTGGATCAAATGACTGGTCTTATCTCTTGTGGAAATACATTAATACAATAAATTTAGGGTAGCTATAGAAGTTGGGTCTGTCTACAAGGACATTTCTCAGGCCATGGCATACCAAGGATATGGTCCTGGCTGCAACGTCAAAGGTAAATAAAGACCAGGATAATCTGTTGGAAACAACTGAATCCCTTGTCCATCCTCCATGGAGGTGTCACCTCAATTCCACTGCTCCAGAATTCCTCTGCCTTAACTACATTGCACAATTTCACTTTTAAAGATTGATGTTTACAGAAGTGTCAACATGTCTGGATTCACAAAACCTTTTCACAAAACTCTTTCAAGCCATCAATAGTCTTTTATTTCTACAAAAAGTTGTCCACAAGTTCATCTTAAAATAATCAAAGGAAAAATCTATCCCATACTAGGTTACGTTATCTATTTGTTAAATTATTGATGATTTTCTGAACAATGATTTGCTGTTAAGACCACTAACAGCTTAATATTTTGCCATTTCGGGGTTGGTTCGATTTATTTTTCATTAAAAGTATACACTATTTTGGCAAAAGTGTTGGGTCACCTGGTCATAAGTACAGTATGTGATTTTTTTTTTTTAGCATTGCATTCCACATTTAGTCCCAGTTTGCTCTTATTAATCCCTCCACTCTTCTTGGAAGCTGTTCCACTAGATTTTGGAGTTTGCTTATGGATAGTTCATCAGTCACAAGGGCAGATGCTGATGTAGAGTGAGGAGGCCTGGGGTGCAGTCAGCGTTCCAATTAATCCCAAAGGTGTTCAGTAGGGATGAGATCAGAGCTCTATAGCAAGCCACTTAAGATCTTCCTTTCTATAGCATGTAAACCATATCTTCAAGAAGTTCACTTTGTGCACAGGCGCATTGCCATGCTGGGACAGGTTTGGGTTTTCAAGTTTAAGTCAATGCAAAATGTTATTATAGTGCATCTACAGACGACCTATACAATTGAATGCCTCCAGTTTTGTGGTAACAGTTTATAAAAAAAACAACTCCATATAGCAGGAAAGGTCAATACTTTTGGCAATATAGAGTATATGAACAGACAGCAAAAAAAAAAATAAATAAATAAAAAGAATACTGTGCATGCCACATAATGGAAACTTTGCCAAATTTTCAGAGTCGAAGAGTTCCATGAGTTCGAGCTATGTAAGTAAAACCTTTTGAAAAAAAGAAATATATATTGAAATAATCTTCAAATTGCTATTCAGTGGCATCATTCGAACAGCTCTCACAAAATTTATCTTTTGCATAAACAGTATAATTTTTTGCATTATCACATGATGAAATGAGGCGTTGATTTTCAGTGATCAGGTAACACAAGGCAGCAGTCCAAACCGCTCTCCTATTGCACACAGACTGCATTACACTGTGTGCTCTTACATAGGGAATAGACATTGTTTTTCCGACTCTAGTGCACTTTCATCCTGGAAATTGCAATAGTTTTATCCAAACACGGTAAATATACCTGTGCAAAAATCTTTTTTTCTCCTGATGATGGATCACTAAAGGCTATAGTGCAGCAGTGTTGTGTGACGGAAGAAAGCCACGAGGCAGTTGAGTCAGGGCGGGAACTGTGTGACTCACTGACTTCCTCACTAGGTTTATAGTAACTCGTGGAGCTGAACAGAAGAGACTCTGCGCTATGGCTGTGAGAAACCCCTGAACTTCCACACCGCACATAATAACCGCTAGCAGGAATAGACAAACCTTTTTTTTTTGTTTGTTTTTTTGTTTTTTTATTTGTATCCTCAGATCTGTGATAGTGAAGTTACATCGGTCTCCACTTTTTTTTTCTAGGTAAGCACCCTTTTTTCCATTCCCAATTCATTTTCTATTGCTCACTAGACATTTTCCTTGACATCCTTCTTACTGTGACACTTGTTTCTAAACTGGCTTACTCTGCATTTTACTCTCATATTCTGTAGATTGTTTCTGTTTGGCAAACTTTCTGTTTGTTTCTGTTTGCTGTTTATTAAGTCATGAATACTTGTGCCGGTGATCATGCAGCACACCAAACTTTATTTATTAGTGATGCATATTTGTTCATACCACACCTGCTCAAAGCTTCATGCACAAAAATGAAGATCTTAATTGTTAACAAAAAAAAAAAAAAAGCTTTCATTCAGAAGGCTAATTGTAAAAGCAGGCGTATGATTCATTCCTGCGGTCATAAATGCCGAGTCTGAACTACTGAACTACATGTCTGAACTACATAAACCAGAGCTGATGTCTGTTCTTGAGGATGTCCTTGATTTGATGAACATGTCCAACAAAGAATGGAATGTTATGAAGCGTATAATTACGTCACTGATTCATTGATTGGATGTGATGCAACTTACTTCCACCTTGCTGCAATTACTCACATTGCATGCAAAAAAATAAATAAATAAATGATATATACTGTATATATATATATATATATATATATATATATATATATATATATATATATATATATATATATATATATATATATATATAATTGTTGTTTGGACACTCATGCTTATTGAGTAATGTTGTGCTCAGATTAGCGCATTTATCAAGACACACCTGGAAATCCATGACTCATGAGCTGCACCTCAGTGAATCAAACGTGATGAGTAACTTGCTGCACAGTATAATTCACACCCATATAACCTATAATTTGAATCTTTTTTCAGGATTAATAAACAGTTATCCCTTTGCACCGAAAAAAAAAAAAGTCATTCGTTTATCCTAAAGGGAGCATATGATAAACATAATATCACTGAGTATAAACTACCTACAGTAAAGCTGTTAAGGGGAAGAGTAGCCTTGACATTTCTGGTTGAATCTCCTTTTTTTTCCTCGAAACATAAGCCAAAATTTTGGAGACTGACCACTGTTCTGCATGTCAAAGGTGAATAGGCGACTTACTTTCTTCCATTGAACTCATCCAAATGAAGTTCTTAAGTAAGTAAAGGAATTCAGAGTTCAGCTACATAAAGTACTTTAATCACAAACCCCATTGCAGTCCAAGACAAAAGGAATGCCTACTGGAACTAAGTTCTATCCATTTCTAACTAGATGTCTAAGTCACAAAAGAAAAACTGACCGCTCATTGCCATGAGAAGATTAGGCCCCCGAACAGACTTTTTATTATTATTATTCTCATCACTCTTTAAATTGGTGAAATTATGTAAGGTCTTGATTTTGGTGTAATTCTTTTGTTTGTTTAAGATCTAATTTGATATAAAAGTAAAATATAAGCACTCTATGGGCATTATAATACGCTGCAGTGCATGAACTGGGACATGCTTTTCTTTCCTACAGAGTAAAGACTGACACTGGTGCAGGACATGTGGCCACCATGTGACTAAGCTGTATGTGACTTTTTAAGTGTAAATGAATGTTTTGTTTTCCTCACAATTTTCACCAGAGTGCACTTTTAAGAAAAGCATTGTCTGACTGTATTTACTTTTCTCCGTGTTTGCAGCTATTTTAACGCTTATTATTTGATGATTAACCTTTTTTCCCCTCTTCTAACCGTCTCCACTCGGGGGTAATGAGTCAAAAAGTCTATAAAATCTCAATTCCGCTATCCCCCATGTAATTTTAGTGTCTGGTATTTGAATGCTGACAGAGGCTGAGGGAGGTTGAAAATGCATTTGTTTGCATTTTCTCTCCCCCTGGGCCAAGTGTTGAGGCTCTGAGACTCCAATGAGCCTTGAAAATGGTCACATTCCTTCAGAGCAGTGTGTTTTTCTAAGGTTAGCCTCTCTTAGGCCCTGGAATATTGCCATTTGTGGTGTGACTAAAAAGAGAGTAGATTGGACATACAGGCTTCCTCTTATACTTGTTTTATTTTTCTTTTTTTAAGGTTTTGCTCTGAGTCTAGACTCAGCAGGTGGTGAGGAGTTGAATTTCGCAGTGCTGATGGTGTCTGTCTTTTTTTTTTTTTTTTTGTGAGCAAGACAACCAGTGAGACATATTACTAATTGGGAATGTGTTTGCTTGCAGCCGGCTTGTCTGTGTCCTTGTGAATTCCACAGTGCATTAGTGCAAACCTCAACTTGTTATGAGGAACAAGTTGGTTCAGACTTGAAATAAATTCAGACGCAGTTGAGAACAGTAGCACTCACTTGACAAGTAATGTTTGTGCTTACAATGCATTAACTTTAGTAATTTTTCCAGGTTTAAAAAGTGTGATTTATGAATGCATTCTATTTTGTGAATGCATACTGATTTCATTGCATAAGTTGAATGAGCACTTCATACAGACTTAATCAGAGGAAGTGTTTGCAAGGAATATGGTCATTTCACTCGCTAAATATTCTTAAAGGAAAAATAAAAACATCAGACTTTTATCTTCTGTAGCCCACAAACTCATTTCCTTGTCTGTATCCTGACATGTGGTGTCTGGTGCTTTGGGACCTGGTGTTTGTACTGAATGTTAGGAAGTGACCTCAGGTTTCCTTCGTGGGGATTCCAGGTGCTGCAGTGGAGCTCTTAACAGCCGGTGGCTTCCTTCTCGGCTGGAGGGAATGAATGGGTGAAATTAGATCCTCTGACACAGGGCCTCGGAGGAGGCAGTGTGCTGCTTAGTCTCGGTCATTGATCTCCTGTTTGTTTATCCCTTCTTGCTCTCTTCCTCTTGCTAGTTGTAATGTCAATATAGACACAGGCTGGATGTGAGTTTGGGTCACTTCCCCTCTGTTTTAAGCTTGTTTTTTTTCCTCTTTTTGTTTTTCTTATTTAAGCCATAACTCGATTTAAATTGTCACACTATGTTTATATGTCTGTTTGTATTCGTTGAATACAACAGTGAAGCAAATGCATTCAAATTCACTTACAAAACTGTCCCCATTTTTGCAAACATTAAAATAACTTTTTTTTTTATTTGTTATTAGGGCTGCAATAGCTAATTAATGGATTTCACACACACCGTTTTAAAATTGTGATAGCCAACTTCTAAGGCTATATTGATGTCCGTCCCTCTACTCTGGAGCTACAACATTGTCCATAACAGTGCAATATTTGTATCCACTTAGATCTCAGTCATCCAGTCATGGCCCATGTCCAAGCACTGATTCACCCCATTATCCCTGGGAGACATATCCTGCTGATCCTGTGACAGAAAAGACATGAAGTCACTCAGTGAGATTTATTCTCAGAGAGAACTCTGAGCCAAAAGGAAGAGACTTCGTTATTTTATCATCAGTGAGACACGCTCTAGCCTGCATGTTTGTGAACAAGACATTGCGTACAACACCAGGATACAAATGCCCTTCTGGCCCCAACTTGTAACACTCACAAACTTTGCCTGCATGCCACTTTTATATGTACTACTGTCAAACAGACTGTAAACCTTTCCTTGTATCTCAGCAGTGTGCTATAAAAGTGCGGGCCAAGGCAAATAATAATAATCGAGGTTGAAATACCTTGGGGACTAATCCAGTACAAATTACTTGGGTATTACCAATGCTTTGCTTATACTATAATTATATCAAAAGTGAATAAGAATGTGATATATTTGGATTTTGTGTTGTGTAGATATGAATTATGTATACTGTATTATGAAATGTTTAGACAGATCAAATGTTTAAGTAGGTTGTATTTATTAAATATTAATTAGTTTGGCAAATCTGCTGTTTAGTTTCTATGCCACCTTTTACACTAGCACCCACAGATTGAAGGTATGGGCATATCTGATTACTAATCCAATATGTATACACTACAGGTGTAACAGTTTGCATATTTCATGGTACGGTACGTACTTTGGTTTTTTATTCATGGTTCGGTTTAATTTCAGGTACAGATGGGGGAAGAAATAAAAAACATAAAACTGCTTGTTTTTTAACACTTATTATTATTCAAATTTGTGATGATCAACATTTAAATATTTTTTTTCCTCAATAAAATGCCTGATTGGTTACATAGTATATAAAATATAATTTTATAATATTGGAAAAAATGTAATAAATTAAATTAATGCACTTTTTATTATAATGATTATATTGAGTAATCAATTAAAATAGCACAAATTAAATTGGATTAAATAAAAAGTGAATAAAAAGTGACATTTTATTAAATAGATTACATTTGTTAGACCCCATTTGGGTAATGTGTGTGTGTGTGTGTGTGTGTGTGTGTGTGTGTGTGTGTGTCTGTCTCCAAATAGCCTCTGTAATTTTTTTCTCTACTATTACGTGAGAACAGCCTTTTTCAATCCCAAGTAGATTGCTTTTTGTGCCAAAGAACTGGCATCACTGCTGTGTGTCTTAAGTAATCTGCCTCTGCTCAGCTGGAAAGAGCGCAAAGACAGGATTATTAGCTATGATGACATCCTCACACTTAATTAACCTCCACATCTTCAAATGACTGTGACATCATGGGAGATCAGGCATAATCGGATAAATTGTGTGCGTACTTGTTTCCATTTTGTAATAGTATGTGTTTGCTTGCTTTGACTTGGTTTGATTTGGTTCTTTTGGTGCATCAAACATACCTAGACCTCAATAGCAGGCAACCTGGTATAATTTTGGCTGTTTACAAAGGAACTGGTGTTACCCAACCAACCCAGAGGGGTGCACAGCTAGGCACAATAATGTGGTGTTTGTGCGTTATTGTCCTAATAAAACTACAGAAGTATTATTTGACTTGCAAACCTGTAAACAGCATGCAATGTTCACACTTAAGATGATAAATGTCCATAACTCACTCAGTAGACCATAAACAGTAGTAAACAAGCCTAGACCTCTTCTCAAACGTACAGGATCCCATGTTTATTGGCAATCTTTGGGCATGGAATGGCACTGCTAATTATGGATTTGGAGGATGCCATAAATCTATGGAGAGGCGGAGGAAGACACCTTGATTGCACATCTCTCTCTTGCATCTTACAGGAGCCCATAAATGGGAGAAAACATGTTAGCTGTGTCTATAAAAGGATGATTGCTTTTAATGGGGATGTGATGTAGAACAGAAGGCCAGTGCTTCATAGATGTGTACCAGGACAGAAGAAACATTAAGGGGTTGTTTTGGCAATATTGACTTAAGCATGCAGTCCCTGTGTTAAGTGATGTCCATCAACAGGTGGCAAAAGATGAAATTCAGAAGGGCTTGTCCCAGTGGATTACTCTACCAGTGTTAATATCGTATAGTGCAGTCATGTAGAGTCTGGCCTCATATTTGTCACATTAAATAATATGTATCCTTTTCGTTTCCATGAATGTCTGCAGTGAGAGATACAAATCTCCTAAAGACAGAAAGCAGAGGATGTTCTGCATTAACCAAGATGCTGATATTATCGTTTTCCCAGTGATCCATCTGTAGAAAATCACTACCTCTGTGACTACATGCTTGAGGAGGATCTCAAGGGGAAACCACTGAACTGTCAACAGCACAGAGTGCAGGGTAATGTACCTGTGCTCAGATAAACCAATTGTCATCTTTTGTACAGTGAATTTTTAACACCAAGTGATATGTTTGTCACAAATGGCCAAGCGGACCTGCTAACACTTTGGCAGACACTTTCAGAAAAAAATTGATTCTTTTTTTTGTGTGCCAAAGTGTGTTTTTTTTTAAAGGATTTCCTTTATAAAGAAAATGTTTAAAGTAGAATGTATTTGGAAAAACTAGAACCAAAAAAACTTTTCAATAATACTTACTAAAGAATAATATGTACTTGCTGCAAATCTGTGCTTTATGTGCGAATTAACTGTTGACAATGTCGAAAAATGAATATTCCCAGTGTAGTTTTTACTCCATAAATATTTCTTGGCTCTATAAAAACAGTAGCCGGAAAATAATTTATAAACTAGTTGAAATGAGTGTTGGAAAAAAAAATAGGATTCACTCTGTCGCTGAGACATTACATGTGTTGACATTTTGTGTCGTAGCTATCAATGGCCAGGAGTCCAATGCTCTCTGGCTGGATTGGGGTTTCTCAGAGTTTTTTCAGAGTAGCGTTTCTTTGCTTTGTGTATGTTCATTTACCCTGTGACGAATCAAGAGAAAACGCTTTAAAAGATATGGTGGCATGTGTCTTAAAAGAAGTATGCATTTTTATTGGTTTGTTACTGACATGTTATAGAGGAGCGCTAGGTAGTAGTTGATATTTCGCAAATGACTGTGAGAACATGGAAAAACTAAATTTTATATACTTAATATTGGATTGTCTGTTATGAAACATTTGTGACTGGTCAGCTTTTTTTACTAAAAATAGTGATCAAAACTAAGAAAAGTCTTTTTTTCCAGAAATTGGTGCGACTTAATAACTCTGTTCAGACTTTTTATTTATTAATTAATTAATTAATTAATTTATTATTATTATTATCATTATTATTATTATTATTATTATTCACCGCTGTGCACAATGTTTTCAAGTAATCAGATTTTTTAATTGAACAAAAAGTGTAATAATATTTTATTAATAGAAGAATTTTGGTGTAATCTTCCTTAGATTGAATCTGCAGTACATGTGAAATAGAGGCATTTTAAGGCAGTGCAATGCAGTGACCTTATAAAGGGGGCAGTTGTGTTTGATTAGCAGTAATTTCTGCTTGGACATGTACATAATTTAGCCTTGTTATCTTTGTTTAGTATTCAGACAAAAAGTACTTTATCAGTGGTAACAGTGACAAATGGTGTTTTGCATTGCTGAATGATAAAGAGTGTACCATGTGACACGGAGCGATAACAAGATGATGGATAGGGCGCTGTTTCCTTAAAGACAAAAATGCCTTAAACTTGTGCTCCACCTCAGAATTCGTAATTAAGGAACACTAAACAATGTTAATGTTGCAGCTTTGGAGCACATTGGAGATGTTTCACACATGCTACTGAGTGCTCATTAGGGCCATGTTAGGCAGCTAGCCAAAGAAACACTAAGAAATAACATATATAATCTGTCCCAGTGAGGTGATATAATGTTGACCAGTATTATGCCCTTCAATCAAATGAATGTCTTGTGTAGTGTAAATTCATGTCTTAACATAGAAAAGCATTGCAATTTGTCCATGTTCAGTTTAAGTTCAAAATGATTAAATGAGTCAAAGAATTTTTGAGTGAAAACGCCAATGTGCTGCACGGTTTTTTTCAGCTACCAGCGAACCTAAATGAAAGTAGTTACAGTACAGTAGTTAGCAAGTTAAGCACATTAAAACAGGCTAAGAGTAATATCTAATAGAAATTTGACGTGATTCGGTTGATTCCAAGTAGGTAAAGAGATTTGGAAATGAATGCTATAGTCACAGCATCAAGATGTATCACACTAACATAAAGTGCACTTTACTGAAAACTTCTACAGTAAAACCACAGGAAGTTGTATTCCATTTTCTTGATTCCTGGTCTGTTAGTTAACTATTTGTAAAAGCAATTAGACGGACATGAAAGCTGCTTAAAAAAGTTATATAATCCATCTTAATAATTCTGAAATGACATAAATTACATAAAAATATGATTTTAGTCCCTGTTACATTTCTACCATCTCTCACACTTAGTGCACAAACATGTGCTACGAAGAGGATCTCCATGCATGTAGAAAAATTTCCCATGATCTTGTATGGCATTTTCATAAATAAGTATTATTATTATTATTAATTATTAATTATTGTTATTATTATTATTATTATTATTATTATTATTATTATTATTATTATTATTATTATTATTATTATTGCGAATGCAAGATTTAGGAAAAAAGTGCAAAGTCTGAAAAAAAGACGGTGGATATCCCACTGCAGTGAACAGAGAGCTAGAGGAAGCAGGAGCCAAAGCGTTGTGTCCATGAGGTAATGTCTCCCTCCCTCACTGGCACACGCGTGGCCCTATGTCTTAGACTGCGGGACGACAGAGGGAATTATGGGGGGATGGGACCGTGGCAGCTTGAATTATAGGCACCTTTGAAGTGAGTTTATTCCAGCTGTTAGGCTTGTGTTCTCCGTTTCAGATCCTAAGCCATAGCTCCCAGAGTACAGAAATGGAACAAAAGAGCCCTAGAGACGGGCAACTTTGAACACAACCTAAATAAGTACACATCCTCAGTTTGTGATCATTCGTCAAGATATATCAGGCTCCTTTACGAACTGATAACACTCTTCTTTAGCACTCACTTTTCCACATATGATCTGTACTGTTGTTAACATTAGTGTAAGAAATTGGCAGAAGGAGGAGAGGGAAGGTGGTCAGTTTATGATGGGTCTAATTATACTCCTAACGGAGGAAATAGGGAGCTGTATAAGTCCAAGCCAGCAGACAATGGCAGAGAACACCAATTGTGCTTTCATTGAAATAATGTGTGAAAGAAATGTGTTTATATAACTGGTTTGTTTGGGATTTCTTTTTTAAACTAACACAAATAGTTCTTAATGATTTGAAAAGGTCTAAAGTGTTAATATAAGGCATTTGTAGTGTTATCTGATGTAGGATTGTACAATGATGAGGCTTAAAGTTAAATTTATAAAAGAGCACAAGTTTCGTTACATGCACAAATGATCTCAAAATGCAGGTTTTGATTAGGTTTGCGTTATACCGAAATCTTTTTGGGCATCATCTCCATGAGAACATTCAACAACTCTAGATGAAACATAGGCTTTATCGCAATGTGACATTTATTGAATTAAAGGTCTAATCTAATGCAAATATGTGGCATTATGTAGAGTGAGTCTGGGGTAGTCAGATATAACAATAACTATTCAACATTGCAGGAATTGCAGTCAAAATCCATATCAGTGATATGTTCAGGCAAATCCATCTTCCGGAAAAACACAAATATAAACTATTAAATATAGTAACAAGGATCAAAATTGCAGTGTCTACACATGCATAATTCCACAAGAATAGACTACACCAAGAGGGTAATAAATATTTGGCACAGGTGTGACAAACTAAGCCCAGCTGCAAACAGTGATCAGGGGCCATGGAGAAGTCAGAGAAAACAGAAAACAGGAAAACGGAAAGCAATCGCGAGGTGTTTGTGGTGTTACTTTTCTCTGTAGAAAGATACAGCATGAATGTGATTTATAAGAATAAACATGTGCTGAATTCCATTGCTTGTTTAGCTATTTGGACAAGTGTGTGGAATTGATTCAATACAACTTAGAAAGCATTCTTTATTCCTTTATATGATGGCCATCACTTCAGGATGTTTGTGTCTGAAACCTGACTGTGAATTTGTTAATAGTTCAAATAAAGTTAGCGGACATAGAGTCAGAGTGCTGTGCATATGGCTACAAGACTTAAGCATAAGCAAAGGGACTAGAGGAGGGGTGTAAGCAGCTGTTGTCGTGATGGCTCTTGCCAAACAACTGCTTCATTGTCTTCAAGATCTGTTGCCGTTGCTGTTTATTTTGTTGTCTTTCAACCAAAAATCTGCATATTTGTCTTTCCTCTATTTTAGTACTAAATATTATTGATATGCTGCTCATCTGTCAATTGTTTGTCAGATGGTGTGAGATGTCTCTGGTGTTGGTTTATACAGGAAGTAGCAAAGTCATGGAAGCTGATGGGAGGGATATGGGTATTTTAAAATACAAGCAGAGTGTAATAAGTTAGTGGCAAAGGGTGGTAGCTCAGTGGTTAAGGTGTTGAGAAGGTCATGAGATCAAAAACCTAGTACCATCAGGCTGTCACTGCTGTCCTTTTGAGCAACCCTCAGCTGCTTTATTGCATATAATGAGATAACTGTACCTTGTAATGGATAAGAATGTCTGCCAAATGCCATAAATTTAAATGTACTAACCACTATGAATGTTTCAGTAAGTACTGTGAAATGAACAGGGCAAAATATGTCACTAATTCACAGGAGCTCAGACTCTAGTTTCTGCTTGTCTTGGCTTGTTGATATTTTTCATAGCAAGCTGGTCTACATAAACGTAAGGATATATTTTTCATGTAGATAAAAAACACTTCTGTCACTTGCTCAGTATATGAGAATCTGATCAATTATTCCAATGCAAATGTATTGATTGTGAGATTGTGAGTCTGTATGTATATGGGTTTCTAAGAGATATGTTTATGGATTTCACAATATTATTACATATTGCTGGAAACTTTGACAGCTAACTTCTAAATATATCCTTGATTTACAAAGGTACAGAAAGGTACAGGCTGAATATCTGTTCCTTAAATTTTATGTATATATTCATCCTTTAATTGCCTATTACAATTTTTATTTTATATTCAGCTGAAAGCTTTGTGCATTTTTATGGCAAGATGATACCCAGTCTTCATGTGTGTGTGTGTGTGTGTGTGTGTGTGTGTGTGGTGTGGTGTGTGTGTGTGTGTGTGTGTGTGTGTGTGTGTGTGTGTGTGTGTGTGTGTGTGTGTGTGTGTGTGTGGGTGGGTGGGTGGGTGGGTGTGCACTATGAAACTACTGGATTTGAGCTTCTCTGACCTCTCCAAGAAAGGATCCTGAATGTACACGTCACTGCTCAGCATTTTATTACCCTTGGGAGCTAGGCACTGTTTCCAAGTTTCCAAGGGGAAGACTCATAAAGCCAAGGGGGGGAAAATAAAATAAAAAATTACTGGAAATGACTTCTACTGGTTATTCATCCAGAGTCACTTCCAATTTGGCAGTATCTTTTCTGTCACATGTTATCATTTTTTAAATCTGGCAGTTCCTTTTTTATAGGTTAAAGAGGCCATTCACTTTCTGTTCCAGTACTAACAGATAAAACAGTACAGGAAAAGAAAACATTTGCAGCCATTTAGGGTTAAAAAAAAACTTTATTATAAGAGGCATCGGCAGGTCACTAAGAAAAAGTGAAGGAGGGAGAGTCTAAATAGGAAAAATAAATGATGAAGTAGAGGTTTACCACAGTTTTGATGCATTTACCAAAAGGTTAATTCCTGCTATTTCTAAAGTGTCTACAAGCACCCATGTGTCAGGGGTAATTGTTGCCAGACTGCATGTGGGCATCATCAGATGATCAGTTTGCTGACAAAGCAACTACTGCACCTTTGGCTCTAGTTTGGTCATTAGTGCTTCCTGAATTATTGCTTAAACTTTCGTATCAATACTGAGCCCACAACGCCTAATAAGAGAGTTCAAACCAATCTAATGGTGCAGGGCTACAGCGTAGCACTTTGCGTTTAAAATGAGTGTTTTTAGAATAATAACCAATTAAGACTGAATATGTCCTTAATTTTCTAGTACAGTGGTCACCAACTGATGTGTTGCAGTCCAGGGCCAGTAAAGTAGCTGGAGCTAATCTAAACAAAGACTAGCCATAGTAGACATAGGGCTAGATATATTAGATTAAATAAAAGGTTTTAAAAATTTCCCTTTCTCATCTGATTATTGAAGTTACATGGTTTGTTAAAAATGGAATTTATTTTTTTTTTTTACGTAAAAAAAGAGATACTCATCTGTTTAGAGTCCATGGGGCTTGTTAGAAGAAACCCTGCATTAAAAATAGAAGGAACAATAAACACATGTTTAATTTGTCTTATTATAAACATATGAATCAGTAATTAGTGTTTAGGCATAAATAATATCTGTGTCAGTATTTATCCATATATAATGCACAAATGTAAACACTAAGGTTTTTGTTACTGGGCCTTCATATATTTTAGGCGCTTACCCCTAGTCTAATATGCTGTTTAAATTTTTAGGATTTACATGGGAAAGAACATTTGCTAGGGAAAAAAATAATTCATTTATTTATCCAATACCAGTAACATAAGCATCAGGGCACCGTGTACACACACATTCACACCTACACCTAATTACTTCTTTTTTTTGTGGGAGACATTGGGAGAAAACCAGAGACCCTGGATGAAGGGGAACCTGTACATGAATAGAAAATAAGCTTTATGGTGTCAGCAAAGACTTTCATCTGCATTTTTTAAGGAAGTGGTTCTTGAATGCTAATAATTATACTAATAATGTGTTTGACTTTGAATGGTTTAAGTATTTTCTCTGTTTCAGCCAGAGAGAAAAAGGGAAAGAGAAAGAGCAAAAAAAAAAATATTTTCCTTGAAGCACTTCCCAGGATTTTTTAACATGGGTGGATGTATTTTGACCCTGCAATTATGTTGTTTTTTTATCCATCTAAAGTTGTCATTCAGAGCTTAAAATCATTGTCACCCCTAAAAGCTGGGCTTACAATTGGCTATTCACTCAACCCATTACACTTATTATTCATCTTTACTGTTCAAATAGATTTTTCTTGCCTTTTGCAATACTTTGTATACATTAGATCAAGCCTCTTTCCACTACCAGCATGCACAGGCACAGCATCGTTACAAGTGCTCTGGGGTTAAAAAGCTCTTTGATACATTATGTAGCAAACCACTACTCAAATTTGGAAGCCCACCCTTGGCTTCAGGAAATGGTCTACAAATAGCCCTCACACTTGCCAGACCACTACACTGTGTACTTATTTTGTGCCCAACATTTGGGAGGAATAGATCCACACATCAGACATGTAGCATTTCCAAACCCCTGCAGTGCTATGCTTATGTCTTCAAGCTGCACAGGAGATTTTTACAGCTGGCCACTTCACTAGCTTTTATAGCAGATTCGGTGGTCATTTGGGTCACTCTTAGTCCAATTCATACTGTGTTTCTGTGGGAAAGGTAATCACTGGTATTTTTAGACTCTTTCTGACTTTCTCTAACTTGTCAAACTTGTAGTATATCAAACATTGTTGTTAACTTCAGTTGTTATTTAAATGTAACACGTGGTGATTCATCTTCACCCATCAAACAGCTACTCAATTCTAGTTGTTGAGGGACACATTCTGGCACAGTTTTGGTAGAATTACAGCTTCAAATAATGCTGGATTATATTCCTTCAGGACTAAAATTGTGGAACCCTGGGAAACACGAGAACAAACAGGGCTCCAGTCATATGCCAGACCATCTGACGTCATCAAGTACAGCCCTTGTTACGAACCTGTGATAAGGTCCCGAGCAGCACATTGAATTTAATCTACTCCTTTACTCCTAATCAGACTTTGTTAGAGCTGAGAAAACCCGACTAGAGTTTAAGGTCCCAGCAGACAACCTCATTTAGTATCAGATTTTATAGTTTTTTAGATATAGAAATCCAAACCTATTACTTTGCGGTAGGTTAATAACAAATGGAGGACAGTGACGACAATGGCCATGTTTGGTCATAAATCTGCTCTGTATGGCTAGTGGGAAAGGGAGGAGAGCGTGGTCTCATAGGGTTAGGATCATGTTTGTTTATTCTAAAAGGAATAATATACTTGTGATCTCTACTACAGTCATACAGTTGCCCCTGAACACCCCTCTTCCCTCCGGCACTATGGCGACCTCCTGAAGCTACTCTTCATATCCACCCGGCTCTTTAATTTCCATAGTGCTCTCTTTTCAGTCGATACTCTGTCATCAATAGTTTAGCTCATTGTACACTTTCCTAACCCTATGCTCTCCTTCTGTCCATCCCTCCTCTATTTCTGCATTCCTTTCGCACACTAACCTCTTCCTGGCAGTGTGTAGAAAAGACTGCTTTTCCTGCATTCTCTAGGCGGTGACTCTCCAAAACCTACTTTGGCATACTGAAGTCAACGGCATACTTTTGTCAATGGAAACCAGATGTGAAATTGTAATGTATGGCAGATTTTTTTTCTTTCTTCTATGAGGAAAAAATGCAGTCAAGGCCTCTTTTGATCAATTATGGTGTTATAGATAGAATGTAAAACAGCATATATTTTCACTTTTATGGAGACAACAGGATAATATATAAGTAATGTATTACATATTTATTTGGAAAATAAGATAACTATTGACTTCACACAGCAGCGAAAGATTGTCTTCTAATAATGGAAATCCAAAGGCTGCTCAGTTTTTAAATTCCCAAATATTTACCCATTCATTACACATAAAGACTACATATGTATTCAGTGGTACATGTTTAATTTACAGATGATGTAAATTAAATGATGTATCTTTTCTCAGCTAATAATTTCCGTGGAGGAACTTTTTTTTTTGTCTGACATTTTTGTATGTCATTTTAAAATCCCTGTAAATCCTAAAACTCACCTCCCTACAATGGAGAGTAATATCTCCTTCAGGACACACAAGTAGCTTCACTAATATCCACTAGAGAGATTTTTAATTATATGAATGATTTTTATTACTTTTTTCAATGATTAATAAAGTTGTTCTATACCTTTTTTAATTATTTTAAATATGCAAAGGGTATTCACATTTAGATTTAGTCAATTCATAGATATACAGGTTCGGAAAGTAAGCGAAACTCATTTTGTCTGTATTTGTTAGAGAAAGGGTACAAGGGTCTCCATGAAATGAGATCTTACAGATCCCCCTAGCCTGGAGCGCTGTGGTTTACTGCAACACTATAAAGACTTGCGGTTTTCTCGGACTACATTTACACCTTTGTGCTGTTGAAAAGCCAGGTAAAGAACAAATTACATGGTTGTCAATGACGGCCCACACGGCAAGTACTCATTATGGTTCCTTAAAGTTTTGTGACATTTACCTCTAGTAGAGTGCCCAGTGCCACCCTTAAGCTGTCTTTTAGAGCTCAGGGGAATGACAGGTTAGTTGTGTATGTCTTTTATTCTGCCCAGCTCTGACCTCACAAACACAAAATAGCCAGAAAATTGTTGGTGGTGTTGTTTGTCAAATGTTGTAATTTTCTTAACTCCATTAAACAGAGTTGTTAATGCTATGTACACTCGTTGGATTTTGCAGGTATATATTACATGATTTAATGTTTTATTTAAATTCTGGTTTCAGATTTGTGCAAAGCGCACAGCTGTGAAAGTAGCTCTGGCTGCAGGGTAAATTGCAGCTTTATATGAATGTGCCAGTCCTAATGTTATCATTTTCTAGTTAATGACTTACACATGGACTTGTATCATGGACATGCCACATAAACAGACTAAAGAGGAATGTATATGTCCACCTGGTGGGTTTTCTGTGAGGGGGAATTTATTCAGCATGTTTGGAAGGTCAGTCAGTGCTTTGTATCAGCCTGAGTTTATTCCTTTAGGTTTTTTTGGTAAAGGAAAAGGTCCAAGTGGTTTCTATAGACAAAGAAAATGTCTAGTGAGGTTATGGAATTTTTGTAGATGTTCTATTGGAAGTAATGACAGGGAGTAACTTGTTTTGTGAACATTCTACTACAGATAAATGCATAATAGGTTTCAAGCTTTAAAATGTATTTAATGTTTGTTTGCATATTGTAGTGGTATAATATACATGGTATAATTACAGTTACATGTGCACCCCTACACCTTCAAGTAATTATCAAATTACATAGTTACGTGCCAAAAGCACGAAGCAAAAAAAATGCAGTTTCTGGTCAAGAGATTTAAAGTTCATATTAAGCTTCAGGATGGGAGAGGAACAATTTCAGTGACTCAGAAACTGCTGATCCGCTGCGATGCCAAACAGTCTCAAGAGTTTACACACAAAATTCACATTGAAATGTCTTGAGGTTAGAGGAGAATTACCAGACTGGTTCAAACTGAAGGGGAGACTACAAATATAAAAAAAATAACCACTACAACATTGGTGAACAGAAAATCATCTCAAAATGCACATGTGAACCTTAAGCTGCACTGGCTCCGACAACAGAAGACCACATCAGGTTCCACTGCCAAGAACAGGAATTTGAGTGGGCAATTTGCTCCAGTGGGCAAAGGCATACCACAACGGGGCAGGAAATAGACCAGGCACTGTTTTTTACATTTTCAGCTGTTGACATTAAAGACAGCCAGCTGATGGTCAGCTGAAGATGGGCATAACAGTTTTATAGAGCAGATGTTGTCAAATTAGATTAGTACCAATAGTGGACACAGAGTAATCATTAATACTACAGTATACATTTAATACCAAGTCATATTTTTTCACCAATATTTACCATTTTGTAAACATACCATTTTCTCCCCTGTACTTTAAACTAATTACCCTTTAGATAAAATGGGAATGTTATGTCAAATTCTCTTCACCCCTGCGAAGAAGCTTTTGGCAAACAGGTTGTTGCCGTCTTAGTGCAAAAAAAAAAAATGTGGAAGACGTCAGCTATAGGTCAAAGTCAAAGAAATTGTTTACTAACACTGTTCAAACCCCAGCTCTGTGTGGATTTACAAGAGTAAACAACAAGGACCAGACGGCTTTGTTTCCATGCATGGCCATGATGTGGCCTCGCAAGCATGATCCAAGGACAGCACAAATTCCATGGCCTGGAGTTTACTCTCTGACTACTTTGTTAAAACAAAAGTGCTTTTCGCTCCGTTTCCTCATAGTGGTTTGGTCGAAGTGATGTTTAAATAAACTAGTGTGAATGTTTAAATTTTAGGCTATTTGCCTTTTCTGCACAGTTGCCTCCTCACTTCCTCTGATAAGAGTAATTCTCTCCCTCACTTTCCTCTCTGCTTCTCCTGTTTTGCCTTATCTGATGGAGTAAAAGCCAAAGCCAGAAGGCAATGGCAAGTGCACATGCACAGTCTCTTGAATGCACTTTTCTCCCTGTATTTGTGTGAAAAAGGCTCTGGCACTTCAGAAAAACAGCAAGGGAGGACACTGTACTGATCTTGTCTGCCTTTTGTCATCTCTTATACTTTGACATCTAAAAGCGTTAATGTTCAGTTTGTGTCTTCTTCTTCTTCTTCTTTCGGCTGCTCCCATTAGGGGTCGCCACAGCGGATCATCCGTCTCCATACCACCCTGTCCTCTATATCTGCCTTTTTTACACCAACTACCTGCATGTCTTCCCTCACCACATCCATGAACCTCCTCCTTGGCCTTCCTCTTTTCCTCCTACCTGGTGGCTTCATCTTCAGCATTTTTCTACCAATATAATTCATGTCTCTTCTCTGCACATGTCCAAACCATCTCAATCTCGCCTCCCTCACCTTGTCACCAAAACATCCTACATGTGCTGTCCCTCTAATAAACTCATTTCTAATCTTGTCCATCCTCGTCACTCCCAACGAAAACCTCAACATCTTCAGCTCTGCTACCTCTAGCTCCACCTCCTGTCTTTTACTCAATGCCACTGTCTCTAATCCATACAACATCGCAGGTCTCACCACAGTCCTATAAACTTTCCCTTTCATTCTTGCAGATACTCTTCTATCACAAATCACTCCTGTCACTCTTCTCCACCCACTCCACCCTGCCTGCACTCTTTTCTTTACTTCCCTAACACACTCTCCATTACTTTGCACTGTTGACCCCAGGTACCTGAACTCCTCCACCTTCTCCACCTCTTCTCCCTGCAACCGCATCACTCCACTGCCCTCTCTCTCATTCACACACATGTACTCTGTCTTACTTCTACTGACTTTCATTCCCCTTCTCTCCAGCGCATATCTCCACCTCTCCAGGCTCTTCTCAACCTGCTCTCTACTCTCACCACAAATCACAATATCATCTGCAAACATCATAGTCCAGGGAGACTCCTGTCTGACCTCGTCCGTCAACCTGTCCATCACCACTGCAAACAGGAAAGGGCTCAGGGCCGATCCTTGATGCAGTCCAACCTTCACCCTGAACCAGTCTGTCGTACCTACTGCACACTTTACTGCCGTCACACTGTCCTCATACATGTCCTGCACCACCCTCACATACTTCTCTGACACACCTGATTTCCTCATACAATACCACAACTCCTCTCTCGGCACCCTGTCGTACGCTTTCTCTAAATCCACAAATACACAATGCAGCTCCTTCTGTCCTTCTCTATACTTCTCCATCAACATCCTTAAAGCAAATAAGGCATCTGTGGTGCTCTTCCTCGGCATGAAACCATACTGTTGCTCACAGATGGTCACCTCTTCTCTCAACCTGGCTTCCACTACTCTTTCCCATAACTTCATGGTGTGACTGATCAACTTAATTCCCCTGTAGTTACTGCAGGTCTGCACATCTCCCTTATGCTTAAAGATCGGTACCAGCACACTCCTTCTCCATTCCTCAGGCATCCTCTCCCCTTCCAGAATCCTTTTAAACAATCTGGTTAAAAACTCCACTGCCATCTCTCCTAAACATCTCCACGCTTCTACCGGTATGTCATCTGGTCCAACCGACTTTCCATTCTTCATCCTCTTAATCGCTGCTCTCACTTCCTCCTTACTTATCCTATCTACATCCTGCTTCACCAACTCCACATCCTCCAACCTTCTCTCTCTCTGATTTTCCTCATTCATCAGCTGCTCAAAATACTCCCTCCATCTTCTCAACACACTCTCCTCACTAGTCAACACATTTCCCTCTCCATCCTTTATTGCTCTAACTTGCAGTACATCCTTCCCAGCTCGGTCCCTCTGCTTGGCCAATCGGTATAAATCCTTTTCTCCTTCCTTAGTGTCCAACCTCTTATACAGTTCCTCATATGCCTTTTCCTTGGCTTTCGCCACATCCCTTTTAACCTGCTGCCGCATCTCCTTGTACTCCTGCCTACTTTTCTCATCACTCTGTCGATCCCACTTCTGTTTTGCCAACCTCTTCCCCCTAATGCTCTCCTGCACTTCCTCATTCCACCACCACGTCTCCTTGTCTTGCTTTCTATTTCCAGATGTCACACCAAGTACTTTTCTAGCTGCCTCCCTCATCACTCCTGCAGTAATTGCCCAATCATCCGGCACCTCTTCACCACCACCAAGCCCCTGTCTGACCTCTTCCCTGAACCTCACACTACACTCTTCCTCCTTCAGTTTCCACCATCTTATTCTTCTTTCAAACCTTACTTTCCTCCTCTTCTTCTTCGCCTCCAAAACCATCCTACAGACCACCATCCGATGCTGTCTAGCTACACTGTCCCCCGCCAACACCTTACAGTCTCCAATCTCCTTCAGGTTGCATCTCCTACACAGAAGATAATCCACCTGTGTGCACCTTCCTCCACTCTTATACGTCACCCTATGATCCTCCTTCTTCTTAAAATACGTGTTCACCACTGCCATTTCCATCCTTTTAGCAAAATCTACCACCATCTGCCCTTCCACATTCCTCTCCTTAAAACCATACCTACCCATCACCTCCTCATCACCTCTGTTCCCTTCACCTACATGCCCATTAAAGTCTGCCCCAATCACCAATCGTTCTTTCCTAGGTACACCATCTACCACTTCATCTAATTCACTCCAGAATCTTTCTTTCTCCTCCATCTCACAGCCAACTTGTGGAGCATAGGCACTGATGACATTTATCATCATCCCTTCAACTTCCACCTTCACGATCATCACCCTATCAGAAACTCTCTTCACCTCCACTACACTCTTACTGTACGCTTCCTTCAGAATCACCCCTACACCATTTCTCTTCCCATCCACACCATGATAAAACAGTTTAAACCCACCTCCAATGTTCCTGGCCTTACTCCCTTTCCACTTGGTCTCCTGAACACACAACACATCTACCTTTCTCCTCTCCATCATATCAGCTATCTCTCTCCCTTTACCCGTCATAGTACCAACATTTAAAGTACCAACCCGAACCTCTACTCTCCTACACTGCTCCTTTTCCTGCCGTCTCTGTAGACGCCTTCCTCCTCTCCTTCTCCTCCTTCGGCCAACAGTAGCCCAATTTCCACCGGTACCCTGTCGGCTAACGATACCTGTGGCGGTCGTTGTTAACCCGGGCCTCGACCGATCCGGTATGAAATTCTCATTTGTGATCCGCATATTTGATTTGGCACATGTTTTACGCTGGATGCCCTTCCTAACGCAACCCTCCCCATTTACCCGGGCTTGGGACCGGCACTAAGAGTACACTGGCTTGTGCCCCCCTAATGGCTGGGTAATGTTCAGTTTGTGTGATCTTAGAAAAAGACTCATTTACTGTAATTGTGAATCATCTTTATATCAACAAACACTACTGTTAGCTGAATTGGATCTTTTATTAATTTTCTTCACGTTTATTTTGCATGTTTATCATTATATTACATTCTGGGTGACTTTAAGTGATGCATACTGTTCTTTTGTGTTGTATTTTCTCCCGTGTATAAATCAGACTTGAAGCTTTGGGATGTCTGGCTGTTTTCCATTGAGCAGATTGATCACGCTGTGCTGGTGTGTGTCTCTCCTCAATGTTTGATTAAAAGCACCGTTTTTCCCAGCTCACTTTCTGGCTCTGCCTTTCTGTTTGGGCTTCTGTGATCACTGCAGAATTTCCATCAAGTATATGGAGAAAAGTATTTGAATTGTAGTATTTACCTATTATTTTATACCTTGGCTGATAACTGAAAACTATACTTAAAAAAAAAAAAAAAAAGATAACAACAGGGAAAAAGCAAATCTGAAGTTTATGAACAAAAAAAGAAAGGAATACTGATATTTTGACTCATTCATATGAAGGCAAAAAGGAAAGCAGTGACTCACACATAAAATATGCCTACCAACCTTCCTGGAATAGTTATTTTCCACTTTTACATCACAAAATACATTATATATAATGATAATTAAGTCTACCCTGTAGATGCCATACTGCCAGTGTTTTTACTGTACTGTATTGGGAAAACTGTCCTAAATATAATTGCATCTTTGTGAAGCCTTTGTTGGGGCAGTATATATTGATTTTATAGATTGGGGTGATTTCGAAACTCCGGTGAAGTACTGACCAGAAAAACACTGCATATCAGTCCTACCTGCAAACAATTGTGCAATTTAAGTTTGAGGTTTGTGCAGTTTTCCTAGACCAAAGTTTCCTATAATCAAATGAAAGACTTGTCCAACTCAATCTTTGTTGGCTCCGGGAACAGGAAGAGCATGGGTCTGTTTCCCAGGGAGAAGCATAACTAGCCTGCTCAGAATGAATCAGAGCGTGATCTGACTTTGGTCAGGAGATTAGTTCTGTTTTCTAAGGGACTAACATGCTCCCCACCAGAGAGACTTGCAAAACATGTTATATTAGCCTTTCGTTCACATATATCTATTGCTTGTCAATCATACGGAGATTTTACTAGAATGTGACGTGGTGGAGTTTGATTTGTTTTTCTTAATAGTGGTTTAGAGGAGCAGTATTGTGTTCTTTTGGATATTTTCCAGTCTTTCAGCTGAACTTTGACTTTTTGATCACAGTTTTTTCACAGGAAGTTAAACATCCAAAACTTTTGGGACCTGCTTTGTGGAGAGTTTGGGTATTTAAGGGCAAACTTATCCATCATAGTCACATTTTCATCTCGTTGAAGAAACTGTATTTCCTGCAGTCTAACACAAAATTCCTAAAGCGTTCATTAAAAAAGTAATGTACTTCCACCATTTTCTTGATTGTTTGTTTTTTGTTTTATTGATTTTGTTTTGCTTTTTTCTAGTCTAGGAATAGTGGAGGACTTATATTGACATTAAAAAAGTATTTATTTCTCCTCCTTTTCACTGCATCGTGCTTTCACAAAAAGCCATTAATCAGCTTGCTGTGATGAAAATACAATGTGACACAGAGGTTTAAGGTTTTGGGTAAGGGTTTAGCAAACCACTGTGAAAGAGTTCTACATGACCTCAACAACCATTCCACAAAAGAAGGTAAAAACAGTTTTTCTGCATTTTAGTTTTTAAGAGTGATTATAACATGAACATGGCCCAGCAAAAAAGTATTGCTTTGCTACTTTGGTAAGAAGTGTTCTCAGTCTCTTTCCTTCCACTTAGTTTTTTATTTTTTATTTTTTAAACCAAAGCCAGACTGGGTCTTTCAAGAGCAGGCAGAGTGGTTACTTTACATTCCCAGCTTCTGGGTTCAATCATGTTTTGACCCAGGGTCAATGATTACATCATCCACTTCTTTCTGAGAACGAAGTCATGAGATGCCCTGGGTTCATTTCTCATGTCTAAAATGTCCACACTTTTGTGTGCTTTAGCTGCATTTGTACAATATTTTAACTTGTACTTGAAATATTGCTATAGTGCAGTAATAACAATCCCCACCCTTGACAAAACAGTGTCTGTATATCAGGTTTTGAAATCAGCAGGCCTATAGCTCCTGTGTGTACTTGTAGATGAAAGTTTTTATATCTAAAGCTTACTTGTCCCCTAAGGCTATAAATTTACTTGGAGTTGGAATGTAGATTTTGTCCTTTTGTAGAGGCATGAATATATCCTGAACACTGGTAATTTAAAACACAACCTAAATTTACTTAAGCTATTTCAAAAAATGCACACCCACCCACATGCGCATATATATATATATATATATATATATATATATATATATATATATATATATATATATATATATATATATATATATATATAATCGTTTATATATATAAAGATATAAAGATGCTTAAACATTCATTTTTTAATTTAATTTTATTTAACCTTTATTTAACCAGGTTAGTCTCATTGAGATATAGAATCTCTTTTTTAAAGGGGCCTGGCTAAAATAGCAGAACAAAATTAAATCACACAATCACAAAACAAACAAAAAAACGCAAAAGACAACTCAAGTACATTTCAATTTAAATAAAAGTGCCATTAATTAAAACATTTGCATGTGTGGATAGACTCATGTTCTATAGATTTAACATAATGTTTTAAATCATTTAAGGAAATTAGACACTGTAGCTTTAGTGATTTCTGTAGGTCATTCCAAGTTGAAGGTGCAAAAAACATAAAAGCATTTTTGAACAACTCTGTCCTAGCTTGAGGAACATTTAATGAGAGAATTTTCTGGGACCGTAAACCACAAGTACTCTGTACAAAAGAAAGAAATTCGGATATGTAGCCTGGCAGCCTGCCTATAATACCCTTATATATAAAAATATAAAGGTGAGTAAGCCGGCGATTTGACAGAGAGGGCAAATTCACTTTGGAGTAAAGTGTACAATGATGCGTGAGAGGTCTGCAATTTGAAATAAACCTTAAAGCTCCATGAAACACCGCATCCAACATCTGAAGACACTTTGATGGGGCATTCATATACAACAGATCACCATAATCAATAATAGAGAGAAATGTGGCATCAACTAGCCTTTTTCTAGCAGAAAAAGTAAAACAAGGTTTGTTCCTAAAGAAAAAACCTAGCTTCAATTTCAACTTTTTTACTAGATTCTGTATATGAAGCTCAAAAGAAAGGTGCTCATCAATTAAAAATCCTAAATATTTATAAGATAAAACTACCTCAATTGTTTTACCCTGGTCACTAACAATATTCAGGTCTAACTCTTTTTTCATTGAGTTTGAAAATACCATTACTTTCATTCATGAAAACCACTAGCCACTTCCTTGTTAGCGGCTAATGCTACCGCTATGGATTCTTTAGCGTTTTTATGAATGCTCAAAACAAATCATATATATATATATATATATATATATATATATATATATATATATATTTCTCTCTTAAAAGGACATGTGGATTCCACATGTGGAAGGAGTGAATAAATGAAGGATGGAAGGAATTAAGACATTTGTTTAATTATGCTGAAATAAATAGAACAGTTATGTAAATCATATCTTTAGAAAAGTTAATATTTTTATATATTCACTTACAAACACATCTGTATTACCCAAATGCAGTCTAACAAATATAAACTGTTTATTTAAAAATTGCCTTTTATTTAATTTTTCTTAATTAATTGAATTTGTGCCAATTTTTGTGCCAATCAATATTAAGGCTGTGGTTATCAATTATTTTAGTAATCGAGAAATCTACTGATTATTCCAACAATTAATCGAGTAATTGGATTAGAAGTACTTTTTGACTATTAAAGAGCAATACTAAATTTAAAAGAGAAAATAATTATGGTCTCTTAAAACGTAAAAGTAATTTTCTTTTTAGAAAAATGTACATTTTATTGATGAAACTGCATACAAAAATATTTGTAAAAACTGAACCCATTCATTGCATTTAAAATACAAATATATAAATAAAAAATCTTAAATAAAAATACATTTCAGATTACTGTAAGAAAAAAGTAAACGCACTGTACGGTTGTGTTTTAGGTTTTTTTTGCACTTACGAGTTTATTTCTTATAATTAAAATTTTTTTTCTTACAATTCTGCTATTTTCTTCTGGAAATTCTGACTCAATTCCTCGCAATTCGGACTAAATTCCTCGCAATGTTGACTTTATTTCTCGCAATTCTGACTTTATATCTCGCAATTCTGACTTTATTTCTGGTGCATCCTCCAGTAACCATGTTGTCTCCCGCAGAGCTGATCGTTAGATAGAGTTCTCCAAAGATCAGAAGCTTAGTTTTATACCATGCGATTCTATTAATTGTAGCCTATTACGTTTTCAATGTGTAAAGATTTCGGACACTACAGAGGTGGTGACGGCGCTCGATTGGATTGAAAAAAATCAGAATTGCAAACAAAAATTTTGCGCTTTCTTTTTATGTGGTCAAAACGGGCTTTCATATGAATCTTCTCCTCGCACCTCACCGTTTTCTCCACATTCTTCTATTGTTTTATTCTGCAGCATCTTTTGTGTTACCTGTCCAGAACGCTCCAGAGTTTAGCGGATGGTGCATCAGTAATAAATGTCCGTGTGTAGTTAAATGGCATCGAGACAAATCATTTGCCTTAATGATTTCTTTTGTATTCGAATTATTCAAGTTACTCGAGGAATTGTTTCAGTCCTAATCAATATCATTAAAAAGTGTATTGCATTGATTTGATTTATTCTTATTATTTGTTATAAAATATTATTTTATATATTCAAAGCTCAAGGTAACCATTTACTATTAGGAAGTCTAAAACATTAGCGTCATCACCCTCATTCCAGATAGCTGTTTGGTCGAATCCCAGGTGCAGCCCAGCTGTTGACAAACTGTCTCTGATCTCATACCAGCTGTTATAATGGGGCCTGAGTCATTGATGGCAGTCAGTGCCATATTTGGACATACAACAAAAATCACAATCGACACACAATAGACAGAGACATCCATTTGACCTAATCAAAATACTAACATTTAAAAATGTTTCTTGATTTAAAACTAGAATTATGGTAGCAGACATAATGTCCAGCAGAAAGCACAGGCTTGCGACAGCAACAACAATGCGTCAGATTCTTTGAGTTTTAGCAGAAGAGTTCAGAAACCCAAATATGATCTAATATATTAATGCTGGTAGGAGGGCTTTACTCAATGGCTTTAAAAGCAAATTAAAGATTCTTAAACTGGATCTCTTAATAGACCAGGTGAGGGTGGGGTTTGGATAAAACATGTGTTTGTGGGCTCTGGGGGACAGTCAGTCCAAGATATTTAAGCCTATATTGTATCAATTAAGTAACCATTACTTAAAATGTTTCTGTACTATATATAGTAGATTGCTAAATATTTTTTTAATGATAGCAGGCTATGAAGAGATGATCTTTTTAGCAAAGTGTGTAACAAAACTTGATTAAACCTGAAAGGCCTCACAGATTTTTCATTAGAAGATTTTAATTATGTAAAGCAAAGGCAACCTCAGGCTATGTAGCTGAACTCTATTGTGCCCTCATTTATGGGTCACCATAGTTTGAAGGAGCTCTTTAAGCACCTCATCTGAAAGAGCAAATGGTGTCATATTAGTGATAAAGCATGTCATCTGATTATTTATTAATCTTAGGAATGCTCTTTTTTTTATCTGAATTACGCACACCCGGACTCATTTTGTCATCTGAGAAGAGAAAAGAGGAAACAGAGAAGCTGTGTTGGCTTTCTTTTTATCCTCTAGTTAGTGATTACATGATCCCTGAGGTCTTGTGTAAGACAGGCAGTGCAAACAGGCTGTAAGAACCGCTCCTTTATTTCATTTGTGGCTGTGATTATCATCATTGCTGGGTGGTAGAAAATAGATAACCCTACCCAGTGAGCATATTATTTCACATGCAGCTCTTTATCAGCTTTTTGCGATGTTTTGGCAACCTGATCCTGCTCACACAAGGCTGTAACAATATTAGTTTGTGATAAGGTTGTTATAGTTTGTGTTGTGAGAAATAGGTGTGAATGTGCAGTATGAATGTTCGATGTAAAAACTATTTTTCTGTATGTTTCCTACTCAGCTGCTCATCTTTTATATACTGTAGGTGGTCTGTACATCTTTGCCTAAATACGTTTTTTTAAATATTTACATATGCAACAAGGAAATGTTTGTAAGTTTTGCAGCTAGATACACATTTTCTTTGGATTCTACTGTAGATATTGTTTTTCTTTCCCATTTAGTTTTACAGTCACTCTATTCAAAACTATGCAAAAGCGAGTTATGACTATAAGGAAAGGAGATTTTATTGAGCATTTTGTGCAATATGAGCATTTTGTGCAAAGTTTAATGGGAGATGGCTCTTTCTCACCTTCCCACCTGCTCCGTCACACAGCTCACCCCTCAGTGTCTGTGTTTTACAGAAGTTGACACTGACTGGGGAAACATGAGCGAGCGTTTTGATTGCGATAACTGCAAAGAATCCCTGTACGGGAGGAAGTACATCCAGGCAGAGGAGAATCCATACTGCATCCCCTGCTACGACAGTCTATTTGCCAACACCTGTGATGAGTGCAAGGAGCTGATAGGCCATGATGCACGGGTAAGTCTTCAACAACAAATTGAAAATTACTGTTTTGTACTTCCGAAGAAGACCCCTGTAATTAACAGAGACTCTACCACATCAGACAGTTTCTTTGAGCTAGAATAGATCACAGCTATTTCTTAGCTGTTAGATTTTTTTTTTAAATAGATTCCATCAAAACAGTAATGATTAAATTATTAGGCAGGATTTCAATGACTAAGGTGAGCCACTTTATTTCCTTGAACCAAATTACGTGTAAATAAAAAGAGCAACTGCCAAAGCACAGTACAGTAAACATTGGTCAGGAAATAAGTCCAGCGTCATGGAGGAAATGGAGTTCTGGAGAATTGTACTTATTGACAGGCAGGGACAGGTAGCAGTAAACCGAATTTATCTTTGTTGTATAATATGCAAGCAACTTATTTTGCAAATTTTATACCTATATACACCACATGCAGTAAAACTTATTCATGCGCTGCTGATTTGCAAATGAAAAAAAAAACAAAAATACGTCATTGAAAATGTTTAGATAAATAATAATGTTAATTTATAAGCCTCTTAAAATATATATATATATATATATATATATATAATTTTTTTTTTTGTCTTTAGTAATTGTTTTCAGCTTTCAGTACACTGTATCCTTAGTATTGTGAAGTTCTCTGTCAGTAATTCAACCAAAAGATCCCTAAAATACTATTGTTATGGCACGTATTCTGAGAAAATTCGTATTTTAGTTTTATTTTAGGTTAAAATCGTCAGTGTGTAATTCCTTTTAGGTACTGTATTGTACAATGTAACAGAAAATTCTCATAACAGCAAAATGATGTGTGTCTGTGTGTTTCTGTGTGTGTCTGTATGTGTGTTTGTGTAGGAGCTGTTCTATGAAGATAGACACTACCATGAGCACTGTTTCCGTTGTTTCCGCTGTGACCGGTCACTGGCTGATGAGCCCTTCACAAGCCAGGATGACGCTTTGCTCTGCAATGACTGTTACTGCAATGAGTTCTCTTCCAAATGCGTCGCATGTGACAAGACCGTCATGCCTGGTAAGAACCCACCAAGCACTTTGGACATGAGTCAGGTCTTTTGTTTGTGTAAGCCAAATCTGCTAAGCAGCCTTTTAAAATAATAATACTAATAATAACAATAATCACAATAATGATGATGATGATGATGATGATGATGATGATGATGGGTTCAATGCTGAGATCTGTCACTATTAAGTTTCCTATGTTCCACTCACAAAAGCATGCTAGTATGTAAATTGCATATTTTAAATGACCACTTGTTATGAATTTGTGTAAGCATGGTGCCCTTTAATCGACTGCTGGCCCTCGGTATAACCAAGGAACTGAAGCACTGGTATAGGACTATTTTATGGAGTTTAAGACTATCAGTGCTTATCCTGTGCTTAGTGGAGTCATTCATTCATGCTGTTGGCTGAGGTAAAAATTAGGAGTAGAAGAAAGAGATGGTAAAAGATCCAGTTCTAAAAGTAAGGCAAAATTTAGGCAGTCAGCAAAAAGGCAGATATGACAGTAATTGCCAGTGTGCCGATCTTGCTGTCTTTCAGCCAAATCTTTGTGCGTGGCAGTCTGCCAAACATCTGATGAGAGAAGGAGATAAGCCTCTAAGCTATTTCATCAGCGGCTGTATCATCCAGAAAAAGAGTAATAAAATAGAAAAAGATTCCTAGAGTAAATAAGGCTTTTGTTTTCATGTTAATAATAAAAAAAAAAAATAATTCTGTAGTTTTAAAACGGACAAAACATTCACTTAGTTTTGTTTCATTTCTGTAGTAATAATATAGAATGTAAACATAGACATTACTTTGTTCCAACAGAGAAAAACTTGTTTCATTCGTTTTACACAGAGGCTTTCATTTCACAGAAAGACACATAGTTAGTGGTTAGAAACTCTGTCTGTGATGTGGGATCAGCAAGTCAGAAACAATACTCTCTATGTTAGAGAAATTCACTTAAACACACATAGCATACCAAAGTGTTTACACTTTTCTCAGATTAATTTCACCCCTATGGGTTCTAGACTGAAAATGACTCCTTTCGTACTCTCAGAGTCGAAAGCCATGTTCCAGCTGAATATATCTTCAAAAAAAGCCTAGAGGATTATCTCCTCTGTCTTTCCTTTGCAGAGGAAAGCTATACTGAGCTTTTTAATATGGCTTTACTGAAAAAACCCTCAGCTGCCCTTTTCATCTGCAGAACAGCTAGTAGACTTCGAAGGTCACTTATAGAGCATAATAATATCAGGTCATTATATTTCTTTTTTTTTTATCCGATCACAGAGGAACTGTCTTTTGAAGAACATTTGCTGCACTTGAAACCCTTTAGCATAAAGCCATTTTGCTTAGATAGAAGGTATATTGATAATATATTTAGAATAAACATAGGGAACTTTTTCTTTCTGTTTTAGGCACTAGAAAGCTGGAGTATGCTGGCAACACATGGCATGAGGGCTGTTTCATTTGCAGCAGCTGTAAGCAGCCGATTGGCTCCAAGTCCTTTATTCCAGATAAGGATGATCACTACTGTGTGCCTTGCTATGAAAACAAGTTTGCCCCTCGCTGTACTCGATGCAAACAGGTTAGTATCAGTAAGTACTTAGTAAAGCAATTTACAGGATTTTCCCATGCATTACTAATACCTAATCAACCCAAATCAAAATTCTTCTCAGGATTAAACTTCTCTCTGGGATTTTGGGATGATTAATAGATCTAGCTTTCTAAAAAAAAAAAAACTCCTTTTATAAAAAACAAACCTACAGTTAGGGACATGTGCTAGGAGAGACTAAAATACCACTTCAGATAGACATTTAACTTCACTGTTAGCTGTCATGTCATAGCTATAGGGTACCTATCGCATTCAGGATGTATTCTCACTTTTTCCCGACTCCCAAATCACCATAGCCCTGACAAAGTCTTGGATTTCAACAAATTGTCATGTCACATAATACATGATACAGTATCTATTTAATATGGTAACTTTTTAAACACTGTCCTACCGACAAGACCTACTAAACCAAGGATGTACATGTAGCTGATACTCTGTGCTGGAGTATTTACTTATGTTATTTTATAGACATTATAAGAATGTGTAATATTATCTAAAAGGTTAATTTGTTTTAGGTCTTGGCCAAAGGTGGTGTGACCTACCGCGATGAGCCGTGGCATAAGGAGTGCTTTTTGTGTGCAGGCTGCAAAGTGCAGCTAGCTGGCCAGCACTTCACTTCCCGAGACGACCACCCCTACTGCATTAAGTGTTTTGGAACCCTCTACGCTAAGAAGTGTGAGGCCTGTAGCAAACCAATCACAGGTACATCAGAGTAACTATAAATCTCTATGATTAAATGATGTATATGGTTTTTGTTATAAATCTGTCTCCTGCATGCATATGTGTGTGTTCCCAGGTTTCGGTGGAGGGAAGTACATTTCATTTGAGGAGCGGCAGTGGCACCAGTCTTGCTTCACCTGCACCCGGTGTTCGGTGTCTCTTGTAGGAGCTGGTTTCTTTCCTGAGAGGGATGAGATCCTGTGCCGCGAATGCAACAGCAATCTATAGAGCCTTATTTACAATACTCCCCATTCTGCCAATCTCTCTGTCTCTCTCTCTCTCTCTTTCGCTCTCTCTCTCTCACTTATACACACATACACAAACACACAAACACACCTACAACCATGTCTCTATGCATCCATAGAGTTTTAGAAATACTGATTGGCTCAGCAAAAGCTGTGGTGATTACAATATCCCTATTTGATAGCCAGTCTGGGGTGTTTGTAAAGCATACAAGCAACTTTTTGGCAGATGGTGCAACCTCCCCTTTTCTTCTAAGGTAAAGATAAGTTTATTTGTCTAAGAATTTTCTTGTTTGCAAAAGAATGACTATGCAAGACCATGCTTGTTAGAAACTAGTCTTTTTAGAATTGTGCCTTACTAGTTTGCATTGCTCACCCTGTATGCTTTCACTTTATATAAATTAATGCCCTCATTGTAGGTTCTATTTTTATTTTTATCTTTTTATTTTTTTTACTTAAAACCACAGCGAACTCAGGCGTAGCTCAGTGTGCTACGTGTCCCACTCTTTTTTTCATCAAACTGCAGATTCCTTAGCTGCACTGCTTGCTTTGTTGAGATGGAAAGCAGTCCATCATTTTTTCCATTCAGTAGTGCTTAAGCAATGCTTAAGATAAACCACCCCCTCTCTCTCATCCTAGGACTAAAAACAGGAGATGTAGTAATTATTATAAAGACATAATCCACCCATTCTGTATTTGTCCTGGTTCAGTTGAACTGATTTGACTGTTAAGGGAGAGAGCTAATAATGTGTAGTTGAGTATATGATTGCAAACTATAAAACACCTTAGACAGATTCCTCCATAAACTTCAGAGTGCTCTGTGGCCCACTAGAAAGGTTAATTTCCACAAAAAAAAACTTAATTTTGTTGTATTGGCCACAAGAACACATGCTTGGCAAGGCTTTGTATCTGAAAGGTCTGCTCCAAGTCTGTAGAAGTTAATAAAAATGCTGGTGTGACTATTTGAGGTTTGTCGTTTTTAAGCACTTTTGATGTGTTTCTGTTTCTGTTTTGTTTTTTGATTATATTGTATGTCAAACTGCATTAAACGGTTATTCCAAATAAATGTATGTATATCACACCAAAAAAGCAACTTACAAGAAGTGTGGGAAAAGAAGTGTGATGTGTTTTTATAGAAAACATTCATGCATTTGCACTATGGATTAAATTAAATATATCTTAAACACAGACATCAATAATAATAATAATAAAAAAAATATAGTATGCATACACTGCATATAAACACAATACAAACCACTGCCTGCTTTCTCTTTCTGAATTCCTTATATAATCTTTGGTCTACTATATACATATGCAATACTTTTCTGTTTTTCCTTAGTCTTTTATATGCAACATGCTATTTTTTTTCACATTTGATGAGTGAATGACAGGGCAAGTCCCATTAAAATGTATGTTCAAATATGAATATGTCAGCAGAATGGAATGCATGCATTTATTGTGTTTTTTTTTTCCTTTCACCTTTATCATTTATTGCTTTGTTACTGAAGATAATATTACTAATTTCACCATAAAATATTTCTAAATGTATGTATTCACTTTGAGCTTTGATGCTGGCTAGTCAGAGTTAGCTAATGCTTTTTTTTTTTATTATTATTATTGTTTATAGAAATATGTAATACGGACATTTGGAATGGAAAAGAGGTTTAAAAATAATTCATTCTGATCAAAATGTTGATGTTATTTGTTAATAAATCTTTTATAAATTAATCCAACTTTGGTATCTTTGTTTTGGGAAAAGTATTTTTTAGAAAGAGTCCTTATTCAATTATGATCAAATCTGTAACACAGCAGGTTTAATCAAATATAAATTTGTATTTATTATCGGCTCATTGTAATGACTATGTTTAGTGGTTTAAATATTGATCTTGAGCTGTATTGGGATATAAACCTTCAGTGGGTGTGTGTGTGGGGGGGGGGTGTTTGTATAGATAAGTGTGATGCTGGTTTTTAATTTGACTCACAAGCAGTTTTTGGTTGTACCTGTTTATGGTACATTTTCAATAAACAGGTACAACCTGTTTATGGAAAATGTTTATGGCCATTTTCCAACTAAACAATTTAGTTGCCCAATTTAAACTACTCCATCCCTGACCAGGAGGTAACTAATGATAAGTGAATGCTGCAAATGCATCATTTACCTTCACCTTAACTAATGTATTTTTTCTTTTCCCATTTATATTTGACAGCTTGCTCATGACTATGAGCTTTATATCTGATCACACCTGTATGAAAATTAAAAAATCTCTGCTTGTGTGATTGTTTCATTGGAGCGCACACACAAGTCCAGTCCCAGCGTACACCCTTTCTCTCAACCAGATGCTTAGCAACATGCCTTGTGCTCCTGTGCTTAACTATAGCAGTATTTATTTACAACATGTCTGTTCAGTCAAAATAATAGATTTGCATTTGGTTACATACATATAATGTATTATTTTCACCTGGAAAAGTATGCACCACTAATGCATGCACAATGCACCATGAAAACATTTACAACAATGGTTATTAAACACTACTTTCCCTACTCCTAATATCGCTAATTTCATAGAGAGAATGATAAAGTGCATTGTTAATGTGGAAAATATCTTTAGGGATGTGGGTCTCTGGGATTGGAGTTGTATAACAGAGGTCTTACTTTTAAAGACACACTACATGTATTGATCATTTGAAAGATGCATACAGAAGAAAAAAACTCAAAAACAAACTAAAATGTATAGAGCTGTACACTTTAATTAATGTACACATTCATTCAGTGGCTATGTTAGTGGTTTTTGTTTTATGTACTAAAATGCAATCTGTATGGTTTAGTAAAATCATATTGACTATTTCCCTTCCTCCACCACTACAAAGCTTATCAACTGTTCTGTCTTATGCCCAGTTACCCTGCTGTCATGCCCTTGACTAATCACACACCTGTTCCCAATCACATGTTCACTACAAATACACACCACAAACTCAACTTGTTCCAGTATATACTTTCTAGTGAACTAGGGTTGCTACCAAACTGGTAGAATAAAATGCAGTTTTGCCCTTGCTAATTTACTAAAACTACAAGTTTGCTGTGTCTTGGTCTGTTTGTTTATCAGTGGAACAATGATCTATTTTGATTATGGTCTTTGCTCTTTTCAATAGCTTCCCCAACTTAACTTGCTCATTAGCACATCCTATATTTGATTAAAATCACAAATTATTTCTTTTTTAGCTTTTTAATGCTACTTACTCGGTTAAAAATGTTAATCAAGTTAAAGCAAGTTAAAACTTTACCCGTTTATCTCTTTACAAGTGCAACAAGTTCAAATAACACATTTTCAACAATGTAGGTCGAGCAAAATTCTTTATTCATGTGGAAATTGTAAAAACAAGGGAATAGCAATATTTCCAAGTTTGGTTGTGCACACCTGTATCTAATATACAGATGCTCCGTAAGAGTGTGATTAACCAGAACAAGTGTGATCATTTAGGGCAGGAGCTGAACTATGTGGTAGGAAACTTCAGGATCACTGGAGGCTATTACCAATGCACATAAACCTGAAACTTTGTTTATAAAAAAAGAAAATAGGGAACAGTATTGTGCAAATATGAAATCTCCCCTTCATCACTTAAATCAGATTTTCTTACCTGCTATCACAAATGTGGAAGTTTTTTCCCGCATCACAGATTGATTTATGTGTGTATGTGTGTCTTTGCTGACTATGCTGTTTCATCACCTTCATGAGAAATAGAAACTCGCGCGCGCACACACACACACACACAGGCTGATTCGAGCTACTCGCTCGTCCCTGCATTGGTTCATGTCTTCCTCCCCTTCTCTCTTTCAGCATTTTCACCAAAAAAGGTAATGGAGAAGGAGCTGGTAGAGTGGGAGGGGACAAGGCCTTCTGGTGGAAGCACAAGTGTGTGGGAGAGAATTTCATGCCGGGGGAGTGAGGACTGTAGAAGCATCTGGAGCTACTCCATTGCACTTCTGCTGGAGGTCAGTTTCACATTCAAACACACTGCCCTGAGGCTTATGGGTCTGAAAATCCCATATAGTACTCAACACAGTATAAAAAGATGTTTGATAATGCAGCACCAAATAGTCCAAGGATTATATATTAGTAAATATAAGCAGTGATTGTATTAGGCTGTCCCATATGCGGCTAAATCCTTTTGCTCTATTAAAACACGACTTCTCTTATTGTCTTTGTCACCTCAGACATAAGTTTTATATGTAGTTGCCTCTAGAAACTGGTGTATATAGTTGACTAAAAAGATTTCTGTAGTTTATGGTGGGGCTGTGTGTAATGCATTCCTTCCATTATGTGATTACATTCTTTCAATGTTGATTGTTTTCACATGTACATTAGATTAGAGAAATTCATTACATGACCACATAACACACAGTGCAATGTTCAGTCAGCCAACACACTGATTCAATGTGCTTTCCAAATGCACTCTCTAGCATTCTGTTTTTTGTACTGCAGAAACAGAGGCATTGCACAATTCATCTGAAGTAGGCCTGCATAACAAAAAAATGCCAAAATGGCAGTCCAGGAAATGAGTCTTTCAGTCATAAAGGATTAGTGGCTATTATACAGAAAAATACACTTTAATAAAACACTTTTATTTCAGAGGATGTGAGTCATCAAGGCAAAAGTAAACTAGTATGAGTTCATAGTTTAGCATGTTGTTCATTCATTTGGATTGAACCATTTTCAAGTCATTTTGAATCTAAAATCTTTGCCTGCAAAACAGTTATGTGTAAACAAATTCCTTGAGCAACTGCCATTATGAGATTGGCTCATGGTTTTTAAATCCTTGTTTATATCTGATGCTTTTATCCAAACCTATTTGTGAGAGGAGCAACCTTAAGTCCTCATTTCACCCCATGTTCGATTGACAGCAGAGCTTTCCAAGTTCTGTCACATCCAATGTGAAATGTAAATCTGTCTGCCACTGGAAAGGACTAAAATGTGAGCCAGCTTATCTGACATTTGATTTAGTCATTTCCAAGGAAAAATTTGATTTGTTATTTTAATTTGATATTTTTTATTTTTGTTTAATTTCACGTTTAAATTGTCTGTGTACAATTCCATTTATACACAGTATTACACAGGGTAATGGAAAAAACAGCAACATTGTATGTGAATGTGTGTGTGTTGTTTCTAACTAACGCAACCACATCCTTGCCATTATTGGATCGTTGTTTTAGCACGTGCCACAAAGTGATTATTTGCCTAATAAAGTGATCTCTCTAAATAATGTTTGCGGGCCAGACAGATGCTAAACTTTTCAGGCTGAACAGGAAGCAGGTCTATAAAGCAGTGGAGAGAGGTCATGATCATACATACCAGATTGTTTCCACATGCACCACACAGTCAGCCTTTACAAAACCTCCTTAGGGTAAAACCACCTTATCAGCTTTACTGAGGTAAATAAGTTCAACAGATTGGTTCACCTTTCTGCCACTAGCTATTATAAAAAAAAGAAAAAGAAATCCATATTCCTGTTATACATATATGCCACATACTTGCCATTTTTTAGTATATTAATTCAGATGTGTATAGTACACTAAGTAGAATACATTTACAATAACAGCATGGCTCTGACAGATGTCCATCTGCTATTCAAATTCCAGGTATTTTCACTTTACAGTCAACAGTTATCACCTAAACATCACACCTAGTAGATGGAAGCAGACAGTTATATGTTTTTGTAAGGTGAAGCATTTACAATGTCTCTTGTTTCCGCATGAAAATGATTTGACAAGATTGGAGCAGAAGAACTGCAGGGTAGCCTGCAGAAAGCCCTGAGCTTTTTATTGTAAAAATTCATAATGCTAATTTTTGTTTGAGCTTTTCAACAGCAAACTTTTGTGATAACTGATTTGTGAATATAAACTCCTGTTCAAATTGGCTTACAAAGAGTGGTACAAGCATGTAGGTGAATAGCTACACTGAACAGTATGGCAGCCACAGAGCCAGTCTGAGCCTGGGCACTGCTAAGCTAACAAAAAAACCTGTCTAATGGAAAATGACAGGAAGTATATTTGGCTTTTGTCCATTTGTTTAATTTATTTATCTTTATTCATAGCAGTATTTTAGTTTAACGCATGTCCAGTATTTTTCTCCTAGGAGATTCAACAAAGTCTGCTTTTTTGTATTTTCTGTTCTAGCATATTAGGGCAATACCCTGTTCAATTCAGAAACTCTGTATACTGTATAGACAGGAAAAGGGTAGTTGGCAATCTCTTTTTTTTTACAGGCCAGAAATAGTTTTAATGATTTTAAATATTTATATTAAATTAGGTTTCATTCATTACACTGTGTTTACATTTCACTTTGGAATTAACTTGTCTTAAGACAGACCTCTATCACATTTCGGTGATATTTCCAGCATTTCTAAGCAGCTCTTTGTCACCCTTCCTCTACCCTAGATATTCAGTTCCCTTTTTTCACCACAGTGACACCTGTAGCTCCATAATAACCAAAGAAGTCAAGAGTGTAATAAGTCATGTATTTCAGGCAGGCGGAATTTAAATGTAAAAAAATGGGTTATAATATTTTATTTCTCTGAAATTAAATTTATCTTTACTTCTATGAAATATTGCTCTAAACAGTGTCATAGTTGAACAGTCTCCCAATAGTATATTAAGTGTGGCTAATCAAGTGTAAAATGGTAGAATTGTTTCTGTGCACATCATTTAGCACAAATTTTATAGCAATATGTTCGTAAGCAATCATTTCGATAAGTGTTTGCTAATAGATAAAGATGCATTTCAACACATTTGTGTGACTGACCTTTAACCTGAAATGTGAAATGAAATGAAATTAAAAAAGTTTGTAGTTCCCCAACTATACCCCCTCCCCCCTCTATCTCTCTCTCTTTCTCTTTCTCTTTCTTTTTGAAGTCAGAACAGTGTGAGGCAGCAAGATCCTGGTGAACAGTTTCAGATGGTCTCCACTTTTGCCCTCCGAGCTGTTGTGCAAGCACGCTTGCATGTGTACGAGCAAGTGAGACACGAGTGGTTTAAACATGCTGCAAACATAATGTCTTACGCTAAAAGAAGAGCAAAGCATCATCAAAAATAAAATGAACAGTTGACTAAGCCCAAGAACTATCCAAGCAAATCTCTCATAAAAAAATTCATTTTGATCAATCCGCTTTAATTAATCTAATTAATTTCATTAATTAGGATATTTTAGAAATATGTTCTTCATGGTGCCATTTTTTACTTGTATTTTAGGCTGAGTGTCAGTTTTCCAAGAATTTAATTGTTTTCACATTTACTAGTCTGAAGTATAGAATACCTTTTTAAAAAATCAGTATAAAGTAATTTACAGTCCAAGACAATACTGACTACATGTGTATGCAAAATCAAAGTCATGTTTGTTAAAGTGATTGTGTGCATGTGATGGAAAAGCATGCTTATAAACAAACTATACTGTAGAATGAATGTTTCCAAATTACTCACAGGCCAGTGGCTAATGCTCCTAGAATTGAAAGGGTCTGGCTAACCACTCTCACATGCATCATGTGATTGTGAGTTTTAGGTGTTCAAACATTGTACAATATGTTTTGTTTTTTCTCCTGTTTCTCTACTTTAGTAGACTTTTTTTGTAAGACCATTTTGAGGTTTGTTCTTTTTTTTCTTGTAAAGGAAATTGATTTTGCTCATAACTATAGCAATGTTTATTATATCTTGGCCACTATAATGCTCAGCATGAAAGAGTTTTAAGTTTAAAAACTTTTTTTTGCTATATTGTATTGTTCAAGGTTTTAATTAATGGCATATGTTCTTTCAAAAGTAAATATATGAGTACATATAATTGATATTTTATGCTATGTATTGTTTGTCAGTAAGGTGAAAAGATTAATTATATTTATTACAAATGAATTCTGTGTTTGTTCACTTTCTAAATAATAAACTGTTGTTTTAATTACATTGGGCTTGTGCCATAGTATAGTAAATAGAATCATGTGAGAGACTTAAATCAGTTGCAAATAATATATTCCAGTATATAAAAAAAAAAGAATAAATATTATTCTTTTAGGAAAATATGTACTGTGTATGGACATTCATATGTGTGTGTGTATATATTATTATATATACATTATATATTTAGATTTTTTTTATATTGTAATTATAATTTATATATACATATATATATATATATATATATATATATATATATATATATATATATATATATATATATATATATATATATATACACTACACTACTTGACTACTTAAATATAATTAAATATATATACAGGCACTGTTTTTCTCCTGCTAAATAGTTCTATTTCTGTTTGTGGTAGGTGAAGTATCTCACTCACATGCTGCAGTGCTCTCTTGTGGACATAGACATTATTGCATACAAATAACTGGTCAAGTACATACACAACAGAAGTTATCTCTGTAACTAATAGATAATCTTATAGACAACTAAGATCTTAAATCACCTGTATGATCATGTGATAAGGAGGGAGTACATTTTGTTTGGATGTTAGTAGCAGGTATGCATTTTGAACAGTACGGGTATAAGCTATTATTTGTAGAGTAATTGTTTTGAGCTTTTCCCCCCTTTTAATTTATTTTTTAAATAGTATCTAATAAAGGTACTGTACATCTTACAGTATTGTTCTTTTTGCCATGCCACACTGTATAACAAGCTGAAAATCCCACTAGAAAACCTGGTGTATACACTCATTGTGAAAAACTATACACCTTCTCATTCACGCAATTATCCAATCAGTTGTTGCTGCCAGATTAGGTGTGTTTCTGAATTTGCTTATCTCTGTTTACTGTTGATGATTGAAACTAAACTAGGCAACATACACATCAGCCAGAATATGGGTTATGAGTCTCTTTAATTTTATTTATGTTTCATTAACAATTGTGGATGTTTTTTAGCTAAATGTCTGTGTGTGAGTGAGTCAGTCAGTGGGTGTGTCTGTCAAAGAGATGTCTGAGTGAGTGAGTCAGCATGTGTTAGTAAAGTTGGAAAAAGGGCAGCAATGTGGAGAAACTGATGATAAATTATAAGAATTTAGATATTCTTATAAATATGTCCAATAATCATCTAAATGATCCTCTGAATTCTCAAACAATTTCATTGGGGAAATTAATTAACAACAGATCGTTTTAAAGTTACTTGTGTTCCCCAGATCAAATGTTTGACTTTTGACTAGGGGTAGGTTCATTGTTCAGAGAATGCTTTGCTGTGAAAGAATCTGTCATCACTGAGAAACATTATCTAACTGTGACTCTCAGTTGCTGTACTTTTTTGAATAGTTTAAAACTGTGCTTTAATGTGAAGAACTGAATGATAATCTGAGGGTTTAATTTTTAAAGCAGAGTTCCCCAGACTAATCAACAAAGGGTCAGTGTTGTAAGTTGTTCTTTGCCTTTTAACATCTAATAGGTTTGGCTCATAACTGGCAGCCACACTGAGTATTTGTGGGTTTATGGTCTTTTATTCAAAGAATCTTAAACAGTCACAGACAATCAGTTCAAGTCCGACAACAAAATAATTCCAAAGGAATACCATGAATTTGACCATGATCCTGAGTCAAAAATCAGATCACCAAGATGTCTTGGAAAACCTTAAATATGCAATTCATGCTGTAAAAAAAAAAAAAAAAAAAAAGCATTAGTTTCTTTAAACATATTTCAAAGCCTCATTAATAGCCAGCATATGGTTTCAGTCATCACATTACAGTCAGCAAAATTCACATTGGGAATTGCATATTGCTCACAAATGTGCATAGATGCATTGCTTAACTTTTATTTCAATAAATAATAAATATTGCTCTGGTTAGTTTTTTTTTATAATATTCAAAGAATGTCATATTTGGAATAAACAAATCTTAATATTAGTCAAGTCGGCTTTATTGACATTTCAACCATATACAGTGCAGTACACCGTGAAACGAAACAACGTTTCCCCAGGACCCAGGTGCTACAACGTTTCCCCAGGTGCTACATTAAACAACATAAATTAACAAAAGAAACACAGAACTACACAGAACTCTAAACTAACAACACAAAGTGCACATGTGCAACACTTAGTGCAAAAAAACAAAAAACAAATAACAACAGACAGGAGACATGAGACAGAAAAACAGTAACACAGTAGCGCCAACCAATAAGGTTGTGCATATGGATTTTCCATATACAAATCAAAAATAAATACTGGTCATCTAAACATTTGGTTGAATGTAAATTTTTGGTTTAACAGAAGTGTGCAAACAGCAGTTTGTGCAAACAGATGTTTTTCCCCATTGATTGTTTGTGTATAATAATCCAGTTCCTTCATTTTGTGAAGTCTGCTGGCTTATAGAAAGAAACTTTTTGGGTTGAATGTGTGGTGTAAGTGTCCACGATGAAAGAAGAGAGACCCCAATGATGATCTCAACCATCCTCACTATCTGCTGTAGGGTCTTGCGGTGTAATAACCAAACTAGGCACTGATGCAGCTGCTCAGGATGCTTTAGATGGTCCCTCTGTAGAAGGTTGTAAGAAAACTCTGCTTTCCTCAGCTTTCTCAGCGAGTAGAGATGCTGCTGGGCTTTCCTTATTATGGAGCCAGTGTTTGGTGAAAAAGGTGAGGTTCTACCCCAGGTGAACACCAAGGTATTTGGTACTCTCCATCCAGGTTGGAGGTGATGTTTGTAATTTTGGACTGATTGAGGTCTTTCAGTCAAAAAGTCCAGGATCCAGTTACAGAGGGAAATGTTCAGGCCCAACAGCCTCAGTTTCCCAATCAGGTGCTGGGGAATGATAGTGTTGAATGTTGAACTGAAGTCTATGAACAGCATTCGTACGTATCAATCCACTCAAATAAAAATTCTCACATTCCATTTTGTGCCAGCTATATATAGAAAAACTATATTTTATCATATTAAAATGATGATTAACATATTACTTTTATTTGATTTTTACATGCTGCATTGCAGTACACTTCAAAGCAGTACTCATATTTCCACTCCGGCACAGCAGGTGGCAATCATGCACCACTGATTAGCAGTTCACCTGTTTAGAGTACATAAGAAAAAGAGACCTGAACACATGGCACCACTAGTGCCAACTCAGTAGTGATCAACGGAACAGATTTGATTAGATTTATTCTCTGTTTCTAGGGTCATTGAATCACAAAAAAAAAAACAATGAATCAGCATCATTGGCATTCAGAAGCTCTATGAATAACAGTCTTGGCCCTTGAGTTTTTAGCATGTGTATTTTACCAACCTACCTGTACAAATGTCAAATTTAATAAAAGAAATGTTTCTTTCCTCATATTGATTGATGTAATATTTTATTTTCTGTGTATTTTCTACCTTTCTACTGAGGAGACAATTTGTGATCCAATATCTGTGACAAGTATTTATTTTTCCTGACTAGAGCAGTGAAAACACTTCAAAACTTACAGTGAATATTAGAACATGGTGTGAATTGAAATGCTTATTTATGTTTTTATTCATGCAGGCAAATCCCACTGGCACTAAATATATTATTTTTGTACTGCTGCCCTTTAAGTGCTTTGAGCATTTTGACTGTTCACTATGGAGAACGGGTAAATAGGCAATATGCAGATGATTGTATCTGGCCTGCTTCTTGCCCATGCTAATACAGTAATCCCTGTTTATCGCGGTGGTTACGTTCCAAAACCGCTCGCAATAAAAAAAAAAAACGTGATAAACGGAAGCCACCCCAAAAAATTTATTTTATGTAGACAGTACTGTACTGTATTAACATTTTACTTCATTTTATAATTAATATTTATATTTGTATTAATATATTTTATTATTTAAACATAAAACTCCATAAAAACTATTCCCTATAAATGTTTTGGTCTATCGTTTGGGCTATCGTTCTATCAAGCGGAACACATTAGGTATGTGGCAAATGCAATTCCGTGATAAACCGGGGGCTCGAGACTCGAACCGCGGTAAAGTGGGGGATTACAGTAATATAATAAAGAGCCAAAGTGCATGGCAACCAATGGGACTAGTAAAGGCCTCACATGAGTTTCTGTCCCACAGGCTATTTGCACCTGCTGGCTGATGACTGCTGTATCATGCTTATTTATAAGTTGACCCAGAAGTTCAAGTCTTTCTTATGAAACTACTGAGAGTTGATCCAATATTTTATTTCTTGGTTAAAGGACAGATTTTATTTTTAAGTCATGTCTATGTTAGCAGACTGTTGACTACCAAAAGAGAGACTCTCTTTTGATTTGTCTTCTCTTGTCCAAAAATGAAGATTAAGTGGCAAATGTCAGCTATTGGACTGCTCTGTTTAATGATGGTCAATTTGTATTAAATATATGCTTATTCAATACTTATTTTATGCACAGTTTATATGTATATGTTTATGTACTGCAACTCTTCACCATGTTTGTCTCTTAAAGCTAAATAATAGTATGTCATTTTTATAATAATGATGTAAAGCTCTAAAAAGTACAGCTAACCGCAAAATAGCATAATAAGAAAAACTGAGAATTTGCCTGAGCTCACTTAAGGAACACACATTATTGTCTGTAAGTACCTTTTTTCAGACTAGGTATTAAGAGCAATTCACCAATTACTAGTATTTTAGTTCATTCAAGTTCTGATGAATCTAAATGTAAAAACCTCTATATGTGCTTGGAGAAATCAACTCCTCCACAGGCACAAATAGTCTGATAGTAGACAACACAAACATGCTGCCAGCATAAAAAAAACCTTGCCTTTTTATTCTATCACACAGTTTCAGAAGCACCCCTTTTGAACCTATTCGTTTTTGGCCCCCTTTCCCCCTCTTTCAGATCTTGAGCCATGCGAAAACCGTTTGTGTTCTAGAGTGGGAGAGATGGAAAGCAAGCAGCATGCTTCTCTCTGGGGGAATCCCCGAGTTCATCTGAGGAGAGCTGGATTCAGTTATGATTTGAATGGAGGAGAAAAACATTGGGGCAGTATGGCTTAAGATCTAAAAAATGTAAAAACAGGGGGCCAAAACAAAAGAAGTACTAAAAGGGGTTAACATTGAGAGATATCTGTAATTTGCCTAAAACTGGTTGCCTCAGTTGACCCTGAAAAAAGAGGAGGAAGGAGATTGTAGAATGATCACCCCACCTATAGTGCTGAATGAATTCTACCATTATTCTCTGTTGTTAAGTGGCCTTATATAAAAGCTGTACAGTTTGTTTATATATATATATATATATATATATATATATATATATATATATATATATATATATATATATATATATATAGTGGAACCCGGTTATGTCGATGTTCTAGGGGGTTGCCAAAAAGCATCGAGGTAACCGATGATCGAGATAAACGAAAATCAAAATGGCGGCAATATACTAACGTGCTTGAAATTTCTTTATGTACATGATGTGCGTTAATAAATGAGAATGTGCATGCACGTGTTTTTAAAGGTTTTTTTTTACACAACAGCGTTGCCGCGATTTGTTTGATGAAGGCATGCTATAAAAATACATACAGTACATGTTTATCTGTCAGGAATCCACCTGCCACGCCCCCTTCAGCCCCCTTCAGCGTGTCAGGTGTTTTCTCGGCCGCTTTCTCTGAAGCACCCGGCTTCAATCGCGCACATATGGTGCTCGTTTATCATCATCACCAGCTCCTATTTAATCTTCCACACTCTCACTGTCCGTTATTGTTGTTATATGTTGGTTCACGGCGGTCGTTGTTATCGCGCATGCGTATCCCGGTACGTGTCTTCCCACCGGCACTCTCTCAACGGCTGCGCTTTTCTTCCCAAAGCGCACCGCGGATTCCCCCCCGATCCCTCATCCCACGTTCCGCGCCGCCAAGCGCGGCTTTCGCCTCCCGTTCATCGCATAACATTTAACAACAAAAGGCATATGTGCACTAACTAACAGCAGAGATTCACCAGTATACAATACAACACCTGTAGCAGCTGTAAGGTTTGATTTTTTCGCCACTTCCGCGAGTTCTTCTGCGGCTGCACCGAGATAACCGACGTTAAATGGCAAATTTTCCCCCCTTGTGCTCGAGATATCAGGGTTCGGCGACATAAAAAAAAGTCGACATAACCGATAAAAAATGCTTAGAAAAAGCGAGAATTTGGCGGTTCCACTTCAAAAACGTCGACTTAATAGGGTTGTCGAGGTAACCGAGGGCGAGATAACCGGGTTCCACTATATATATATATATATATATATATATATATATATATATATATATATATATATATATATATATATATATATATATATATATATATATATATATATATATATATATATATATATATACACACACACACACACACACACACACAGGAAAATAAGTATTTTAACACCCTGCTATTTTGCAAGTTCTCCCATTTAGAAATCATGGAGGGGTCTGAAATTGTCATCGTAGGTGCATGTCCACTGTGAGAGACATAATCTAAAAAAAAATCCAGAAATCACAATGTATGATTTTTTTAAACTATTTATTTGTACGATACAACTGCAAATAAGTATTTGAACACCTGAGAAAGTCAATGTTAATATTTGGTACAGTAGCCTTTGTTTGAAGTTACAGAGGTCAAAGGTTTCCTGTAGTTTTTCACCAGGTTTGCACACACTGCAGGAGGGATTTTGGCCCACTCCTCCACACAGATCTTCTCTAGATCAGTCAGGTTTCTGGCCTGTCGCTGAGAAACACGGAGTTTGAGCTCCCCCCAAAGATTCTCTATTGGGTTTAGTTCTGGAGACTGGCTAGGCCACGCCAGAACCTTGATATGCTTCTTACAGACCCACTCCTTGGTTATTCTGGCTGTGTGCTTCAGGTCATTGTCATGTTGGAAGACTCAGCCTCGACCCATCTTCAATGCTCTACCTGAGTGAAGGAGGTTGTTCCCCAAAATCTCGCAATACATGGCCCCGGTCATCCTCTCCTTAATACAGTTCAGTCGCCCTGTCCCATGTGCAGAAAAACAACCCCATGCTTCACAGTAGGGATGGTGTTCTTGGGATGGTACTCATCATTCTTCTTCCTCCAAACACGTTTAGTGGAATTATGACCCAAAAGTTCTATTTTGGTCTCATCTGACCACATGACTTTCTCCCATGACTCCTCTGGATCATCCAAATGGTCATTGGCAAACTTAAGACGTGCCTGGTCATGTGCTGGGTTAAGCAGGGGAACCTTCCGTGCCATGCATGATTTCAAACCATGACGTCTTAGTGTATTACCAACAGTAACCTTGAAAACGGTGGTCCCAGCTCTTTTCAGGTCATTGACCAGCTCCTCCCATGTAGTTCTGGGCTGATTTCTCACCTTCCTTTCTTCATGTTTAGCTTCTTCCATTTTCTAATGATTGCTCCAACAGTGGACCTTTTTTCACCAAGCTGCTTGGCAATTTCCCCGTAGCCCTTTCCAGCCTTGTGGAGGTTTACAATTCTGTCTCTAGTGTCTTTGGACAGCTCTTTGGTCTTGGCCATGTTAGTAGTTGGATTCTTACTGATTGTATGGGGTGGACAGGTGTCTTTATGCAGCTAACGACCTCAAACAGGTGCATCTAATTTAGGATAATAAATGTAGTGGAGGTGGACATTTTGAAAGCAGTTTTACACCCTTTGAGGGTCAGAATTCTAGCTGATAGACAGGTGTTCAAATACTTATTTGCAGCTGTATAATACAAATAAATAGTTTAAAAATCATATATTGTGATTTCTGGATATTTTTTTTTTAGATTATGTCTCTCACAGTGGACATACACCTATGATGACAATTTCAGACCACTCCATGATTTCTAAGTGGGAGAACTTGCAAAATAGCAGGGTGTTCAAATACTTATTTTCCTCACTGTGTGTGTGTATATATATATTTATATATATATATATATATAAAATGCAGTGTGAAAGCTGTTAACTTAGTGGTTAAATAATTGACCAGCTAATTGGAAGGTTATGAGTTCAATCCCAATACTAACAAGTTACCATTGTTTGCTTTTTAAACGGCATTGATTTGAACAAAAATGGATGGACTGCTTTGAAAATTCATTTGAATTCTAAATTACAATAGATTGTCCAAGGAAAGGTAACCTTCTAAAAAAGTTTGATAGTTGTATGTACCTGTTTTTACCTTTATGGTAAAATAAAAATAACTGTCCATCTTACATAAAGTAAAATTATTTAAATAAAAAAATATGAAGATTGTAAATGGCTCTGTTGATTTAAATAATTTTATTTTGTCAGTAAAGTCGCTCATGTACAGGTACTTCACCAGATGTACCATCACTTGAATACTGAGGAGAAATAAAGACAAAGAACAAGATGGGTGAGAAAATAAGACATGAAGGAACGCAAATGAATGGAAAACGACAGCAAGATAGGGTGATTGGGAGGGAATGCTGCATCCCACGGAGTCGACTCAAGAATTTATGGCCAGAAAGGGGAATGAAAGTTTAATTTACGTTGAACTCTCTACCGTTGCCCTGCCCTCCCCTGAATAATGAGAAACGGCTGTCGAGATTGCAGGACTCAGGCGCAGCCCCCTGGCGATGACACATCATTAGTTTTTATTTGTCTCTACTTTTACAGCTTTTGCAGCAATGCCAACTAGCGCAGTACATTCCAACCCACAACCACTGTGTTGTATTTATAAAGCACGCAAATACGTACCTCCCAAGATGGTGGCCCTTTACTTAGGTTCAAGCCCTGGAAACACAAATCAGGAGAACTTAATGTGATAATGTATCAGTTGGATCAAATGCTCCACCACCCTGGATGCCATTCATGAAATAAGAATATAAGATTTGCTCATTCATGAAGTTTTGCTCAAATTCAGACGTACAATCTCTGATGGATGATTGAGTAAGCAGACGGTTCTTAACTACTGTTCTGTGGATCATAGATTTTGGTCAAAGTTCAACCTGAATTTTTGATTTGCATGCTGTACTGTTCATTTCATAAATAATTTTAATAATATAATTTAATAATAAGATGGAAACTATGTGTATGTGGCCAAGTAGAATGAGCAGGCTTGAAGACTGCCATCTTGCAAAATGTAATAATTATATTTTATTTTATGCAGGAGTTTTAAGATATATATTATAAGAAGATATACAATACCATAAGGTATATTGTATTAATATTGTATTAAGCAGTCATGATCAACATACATTGAAGTAGACAATTTCAGTAAGAAACCACATTCGGAATGTCCATTCTCAACATCTACTGAAGAAGCGAGTATTCTTGTGTCAAACTTTGCTACAAAAACTGTCAGTGTAAGTGGAAATGCATCACTTATGTGCGATAGCGTTGCCTTCTCCGATAGAGCTGTATATTTCTGAACTATATGGATTATTTGCTGTATATACTAAACCTGTTGCAAAGATATGTATAATATCTTATGACACATATGGTATGTAGATTGCTGTATTGTGTGTAAAGGATAGTGAAATAATGTGCTTTTACAATGTTCCTGTTGCTTGCTGTCTGTCTGTCTGACTATCTGACTCTCCCCCCCCTCTCTCTCTTTACACTCACACACATGCATGCACAAAAACAAACTTATATACACACACACACACACACACACACACACACACACACACACACACACACACGCGCGCGCGCTCGCCTCAATACAGGTGCATGTAAGATGCAATTCCTCACAACCACTTCTGATCATTCACATAGTGTTTATCCATTTTTCAGTCTGAACACACACAACTCACTGCTCCCAGCCAAATCAAATATACATTCATTACTCTATTTGTGTGGATTATTGTTCTCTTTGATCAGCCTTCTGTTATACATAGACAGCTAAAAGTGAAAAATGAAAATCTTTGTCTAAGAAACCAAACAATGATTAGGTTTGTCCTACATTTAGACATACTATGTTTGATTTTTTTTTTTTTTTTTTTTTGCATTTTGTCCAAAATGTTTTTTTTTTTTTTTTTTTTTTTAAAGACAAAAAATACAATAATAGCAGAAATTATTTCCAGTGATTTGCTTTGATTTCATTATAAAAACAGAAATATAAAGAGAGTAAATATATATATACCTGCTTTTGTCTGGTACCTTTCACAAAATAAAAGTAGAGCCGACACAAGAAAATGAATCAAGCTTAGATTTGGAAAAGCGCAACTAATGTGTTAGTAATGTGTTGTAAATGGGCATCTTATGGTAGTAGGATGTCATTTGAAGTGTCTTTCATCATGTTGGTATAGAAATCTTTTGTCAAATATAAAAGCGGGACATAGAAAGAATTTCACCCACAAAACACTTTTTGCAAAATAAGGATCCTTCATAAGGCAGTCTTTCAAAGTGCTTCCAAATGCACGAGAAAAAAAACAAACATATTTTCCTTATGTCTAACATAAACAGTACACACTTTATTACTTATTGCAGCAATCCTCCAGTTCCCTTTGAGCATTTTCATGAATGTGCAGCAGCATTATTTTTCCTTTTTAACATCAGTCTGATAGTGTCACAATTAAGTAACACTCAGCAGCCTTTTAGGGTGGACATTTTTCTTTCCATCTCTAAGCCCACCATATACCACTGGAAGATCAAGTGATGGTGCTTGTTATCACTGATGGAGCAGTAGTAGCTGAACTTTGGGTCTTTCTCCTCTTGCCTCCCCCTTTATTATTTTCCTTTGAGTCCCGACCACGGTTTTTGCCATTTAATGTTCCTTGGTTCTTAGGAGTTGTCGCTTTGTCTCCTGAATGACACACAAAAACAAATATTTAGAGCACTGAATTTAATATTGCGGGTATTTATTTTAAATAACTATATTAATCAAGCATAGGTATAGTTAACTGGAAGATTTTTCTCCTAACGCAAATTATTTTTAGTTCAATAGTTTCTATATGAACACAATAGAGTTTCTAAATGCAATCATGATGCAATACAGCACAGCTCAAAGTTGACAGCAGAAATTCAACAGCAACCTTTGAATCATAACTATAGCCCAGACAATAATAATCAAGAACCTGACACCCTAATACCCTGCTCTAGAGGTGAACTGCTTTCCCAATGATCCCTCTCAAACTCTCTGCCAACAAAGCTTTGCCTGTGTATTCATCTGTCACTTATTTTAAGTGCATAACCACTTCATCAGTACAAACATACATTAAAAAGGCTTTCAGTGTCATAGGGTCAGAAAGGAAAATAACATCAAGTATAAATGTGAATTGTCACAGATGAAAGGCCTGATTATGATAATGTAGGATATTCACCAGGTCCGAGATTAACTCTTTTAAATGTTATTATAGTGGTGCTCAGATGTCATACATGCAGATGCAGATTCATATGCACATTTGAACCAGGCTGGTTAGGATCCTAGAATCATTTCAATCACATCATGGTCAAATATACTTGAAAAGGAACACAGGCCCCAGCCTCACCAGCACTACTGTAAAGGAAAGTCAGGGCCCCTGTGCTGACTGATGTTTGTTATGAAGTCGGTGTTGTAATTCTAGATGTTCCCTGGAAACCAAGTCAACACTCATATGGGGCTGGAGAGCATTTGCTCCATGTTTGATGACATGAGCATTACAGCCACTCTGTGCTCCTCAACCCGATGTACTCTTCGTCTTCTTTTAGCCTTCTTTTGCACATAGCCAAAAAAAACTTGTCTGTTCTATGTCTTGATAGCAGGCTGCTGACTTTGGTTTCGAAAAATGGTTTTCACAAAACCATTATATAAGCACCAAAAGTATCTACTTGTCTCTAAGTGATAAGGTTGTGAAGCATAAATCTCTTTGGGTCAGTATTACAGATCTGTGTTTTTTTACATGTTTATAAAACATAAAATGTTATAATATATTGATATGTGTGAGAAAGCAAACCTTTTCCCTTTTTTATACATCTGTAGTGTAAACACCTTATGTGCTGGGCCTTGTAGTAAAAATGAATTCCATAAATGTTTAAATTCCCAAAAAGTGGAAAACCATATTTATGGTTTCCATTCTTACTGTAGTTCAAGCAGACCGCAGACATATTGACAGCAGGTATCTTATTACAAACCAAGGTTAGGTTTATTTCCATTTCAGTACAGCACATAGCTATCCATATATGATCAAAGCATAACATTCACTTTGTGAGGAACTCAGTGCACTTAGCAATGTTTTAGATATCCTTTCTTAGATCTTTGTTGTTGTTAAACTGGTTTCGAACACAACATATTTATAGGACTATAGCTCAGGCAAGACAAAAAAAAATTCCATGCTGTTTAGGTGAAATATATTTATAATTTTTATGATTTAAAATGCAATAGGCATAACATTTCTTCCTTTTTTTTTTGCACTAACTTGCTTTTTTGTTAGAATTCAACCACCACATTATTCAGTAAATGTTTCCAGGCTGCAACACAACATTCTAAATTCAAAATGCTTATTATTAATCTCATATTTAGTTCCAATTACAGTTTTATTACAGTTACTTTTTATAAAATGTAATACAGACCAGTTCATGATCAGGTAGATCATGTTTGATCACACATTGCTGGCTTATATATTCTATCAATTTCATCATTGGCATTGATGCTTTTATTTCCTGTTATAACAGACATTTACAACAGTGTTTGGGTTTCAACTTGTAAGGTTTGACAAAATCAAAGATATTTATCTAATAGACCTCTTTCAGCTGGCTTAATGTTCTTTTTCTTTTCATCTTGATCATGAGTTTGTAGAGATCACAAGAATTTATTTAAGATGAATGAATCAATAAGATTGATATACTCTAAAATATTTGTGTCTTATTTGTTGAATACCAAATTGAATTCAATCGATATGAAATAAAAAAAAAAGTCATTATTTTTTAGTAATTAGAAATTGTACTATCTCAGTCCAGGTTTAAAATTTTCCAAAATGTGCAGGTTTTCCCAAGCCAGCATACATTTTTGAGTAAGTATATAAAATTTTCACGTGGCTGTAGAAATATTTTGGAAAACACACATCCATATATAGTATTCTTTTTGTACATGTCTCTATAAATGACCTGATCCTTCATCACTCACTAAATTCAGCCTCCTTTGTTTGCCCACATGCCAATATGCTGGAAATATACTAAACACCTATCAGATGTTCAAAGTCATTATCTTTCATTTGTTTTTATTGCCAAAATGTCTCTTGGAAATAAATTAATTATTCATTCATTAATTCAATTATTCATTCATTCATACATTTAAACATTTCGTTCGTTCATTCATTCAACATTTTTGATAACTAGTAACTATTCACTGGGGTAAAAGTAGAGCAGAGCCTATTCTGGGAACAATGGGTGTACTGGTTACGTTTTTTTTTATTTTTTAATACTACTAGATTCTAGTAGTATTTCCAACTGCATTTATTTATCCCATAGTTATTCATGTTTAAAGGCAAGTGCATGTGTAGTGTTTTAAAAGCTACCGAACAGCCCTACCTCAGACACTTCTGCTAAAAAAACTAACTCTACCAGGTAATTTGTATAACCTCGTCCAAAAATGTGAACCCGATAGTTAACTTAAGCAGTTGCATAACCAAATTCTAAAGATATGTAACCTTTCCTGCACCAATATTGACTTGTGGACTACAATTTTGAAATCTGAAAATGGCCCACTTTGTTCATACAAATGTTTCTTTAAAGGTTTTGTGAAAGTAATATTATAGAATGTAATAAAATGATAAGATATCTTGATCAATAAACATGTTTTTTGATATTTTTTTTAATGCTTACCTTTAGTCTCTTTAATTTCATGGTTGGAACTTTAGTGAACATTTGAGTGATCTCATACTAATCTAGTCTAATCACATTTTTCTTTATAAACGCTTATTTTGGCAGGACAATTCTAAAAATGTAAAAGAACAAGGGACTGGCACAAAACTAAAGAATAAAACATGCATGGTTAGGGCTATAGGCATAGCAGCTATTGCATGTGTATGTGTTCCACAGTAGAAAAAAGTCATAGTGGGGTTTGAAACATGAAAAAGCATGAAAAAAAAAATCCCTTTTCATTGGATTTTCCACGATTTATGAGAAAGAATAAGTGCAGGTGTTACCTTCCATGAACTTTTAATAATCACAATAACCACTATTTACAAGTTCCAGTAATGAGAAACATTTAAAATAAAAGATCCAAACCTTTTACACACCAGTTGAAGTTCATAATAATTAGTTTGCTTTAATAGAAAAGGTATCGATCAATTTACTAGCTTGATTGATACACTTAATACACATAAGTGCGTCATTGTCCTCTTTCTTTTTGCAGTGCATTAATGTGCCAAAAAACTGACAACGGTATAAAACAAGAGTGGACAGAGAAGAGCAAAGCCAATTAAATCTCATCAGTGCTTTTTGCTGAATAAAGCATATGACAAGCTTATATACCCAACATGACAATTAACCTTATGACCCATACTGTGATTGGCCAGATGCTAATTCAGTCACACCTACTGTAAATTACCAATACAAGAGAAATACGTAGGATTTTTTTGTGTACTCAAAAAGTGAGGGGGATAAAATTGTCCTATTTTAAAATTTCAATCATCCTTATTTCATCCTTTTTTTTTTTCTTGTTGCATTTTAAGCATGCATGTTTAGTTTTGCCTAACTTATTTTAGTTTAATAGGGGATGTGTAATAATATTGTTTACTCATGCAAAAGGAATTTAGCTGCAATAAGTTTCCAATGTGCTAATAATGATTATAAAAGAAAGCAAGGCCCCCATCACTGAGCATGAGTGGAATCATATCCTTAGGCTCAGCATGTAGGACAGTCATTAGCTCACCTCTGATAAAGCACTAATGGGGCTTTATTTATTTATGACAGCAGTGATTACAGCTCCCCTCAATCCAACCTAAACACTAGTGCCTGACAAAGGCAATGACTCGCTCAGCAAATTCTGTTTTCGTGCAAACCTATTTATTAAGCTACAGGAAAAGGAGGGAAATGGAGTGAGAGCTCAGCCAAATCGACACAAAGCGTGAGATCTGCAGACCAGTAAATCACTGATGTTATACAAGAGCTGCCCCCTGTGATTTTTACAGCAGCCATGTCGGCCAATTGCAGCAGCTGTATTCACAGCCTTGCTAATTTAACACATGGTGCACATTTACACAGATGAAAAATCTACACATTAATTTACGGAACAGAATGATTTCTCCCATATTCACACCACAAATCTGGGTTAAAAAGTACAAGTGGGAGAGGAAAATTACAGGCATAGCTCTAACTTATCACATCTGAATTGTATATTTTTTAAGGAATAACTGCAAACAAATGCTTTGCACATGTCAAGCCCCATCTGAGTAACACTGTCTCTTACCACTCGCTTTCCGACAAACAGTCACCAAGCTTAGAAATTTGGCAGGCATTGTAACACTTTTATGGGGTAGTTTATAATATTTCAATGTTAATTATTCTTATGGACCCAAGGTTGAAATTCTTTCCACAAGGAGGGCGTCATGCAGTGTAAATTTGCCTTTCATTTCTCAGATTGTGCTGTCGTATCCGGTAAAGCAGGGAGCAGATTCTCCCCGTAAAAAGAACATGCTCCTCAGCTGACAAGAATAAAGAGTGAGAAACAAATAAAATGCTGCATTCAAGGTCAAGCAAAAGTTATCAGTTAGTAAACGGTCCAACTCAAAGGCTTTAGATCACCTTCTGTAAAAGTTCTGGAGTACTTTGCTGGCATTTTATTGCCGTTACTATAGCAAACTTCCTTATTAAAGGTACTTTTTATATAAATGCATATTTGGTCCCCTGGTGGTCTAGTGGTTAAGATGCAGCGCTCTCACCGCTGCGACCCGGGTTCGATTCCCGGTCAGGGAACCATCACTAGCCACTCTCAGTGCCGGTCCCAAGCCCGGATAAATTGGGGAGGGTTGCGTTAGGAAGGGCATCCAGCGTAAAACATGTGCCAAATCAAACGTGCGGAGGATCCACTGTGGCGACCCCTAACGGGAGAAGCCGAAAGAAACTTTTATATAAATGCATATTCGGGATTTTAAATTGATGCATATTGCATAATGCATATAAAAATTAAAAGTTGAATTCACAAATTATTTTAAAGGTGAATAAATTACACAAAAAATGCTTTAACGTCTCTTAGTCTCTCTCTCTCTCTCTCTCTCTCTCTCTCTCTCTCTCTCTCTCTCTCTCTCTCTCTCTCTCTCTCTTTCCTCATTTACATATTAGATATATATTTTATTGAAATATATTTTTTCTCTATATTATTTTATAAAAAACAATACATAAATATTTGTGATCTAATGTGAAATAAAAACTATATACACAATCTTCTTCTTAAATAACCTTCATTTACTGGCCTTTAGGTGGCCATGGTTTAAAGCTCTAACTGCTAAATGATATACATCTGAACTCTCTTACAGTCTTGGAAAGCAAATATTTGCTTTGATTGGGGAAGCCAGGTCTCAGTCTTAAATATGCCTAAGTCTTAAATCTGAATTCATATGTTCAAATTTACATTATCACATTTTCTGCTCTCTCCCTCAAGCTTACCTTTTCCACAGGTGATCCTTTTCGGCACGCTACATTTCTGGGTCTCAGTCTCAGGAGCGCAGGTAGAAAGAGATGTAGACCCACTGATGGTGGCCGGACTAGGGGGCTGTGTAGGCTCTCTCCTACGGCTTTGGTTGCCCTTTTTAAAACCACATGTTTTGTTTTTCTTCATGCAAGGGCCCCATGGACTCCATTCACCCAGCTCACATCGCACTAGATTGAATGACAAGAATAAAATTAATCATACAGGTCTTGTTAATAAAAGGCAAACAATTTCTAACAAATATGGAGAAAAATATATCAATGAACCCTAAAGACTTCATGGCAGAAACTCAGAAGGGTAATAACTAGCGCCACTCATAGTTTCATTTCTCTTCACTAAATGGGAGAAATTTTGTTATGATTTATGTGACAGGTTTTGTTTTTATCCAAACTTGACAAACTGTCAAGCTCTGTTTGAGACTTCCATGTATTCTCAGCTGTTTGCAATTGCAGGCTAAATTTGAGCATTTGTTCTTATTGAGGTTTTCATGAGTATTGATTAAGATAAGACACCATGGCTAAAGCCAAAATGTTACCTTAGGAGTTAAAGCTCTCCATGTAAAAGCCAAGCATCTTGGGGGAGCCAGAGATCAGTCTCATAAAATAATACTATTAGCACTGGGTTTGCTTGCTTGTGACAAAACAATTTTCAGAACAAATCAATAAACCCCTTATCAGCCAACAGGCCTTTCTCCAAAGTTCCGCTTGCTGGTGATTGAGAAACCACAGGGAAAAAAAAAAGGCAGAACAGAGTATTCCATCAGGCTTCCTCTTTTGCCAACACCATGATTGCTTTGCAGTGAAGGAAAGGTGATATTATAAAGTAATGCGAGTTGGATATGCTTTTTAAGAAAGACTGAAAATCCCAAGTAAATTTCATTCTGTGTACTTTCATAACATCTGTATCTACCTTCCATGTTTGGAAACAATTTAATTTGTTGAATGTCAACCAAAATCAAATACCATCTCATATTAAAGTGAGGCTATATCTACTACTATCTACTTTGTCATCCCAAATCTATAACTTGCAATTTTTTGTGGACAGAATATTTATGCATTTATACAGGAGGATTGAATTTACTGAATTTACAATATTAGATTAACACCAACTGTCATTCATTTACACTATATCAAATCAGTTTGGCATACTTTTGTCTTTGTATTAGTTTTTGTTGTGGACCTAAAAGAGCACTGAGGTATGTACACATAAAGAGCACTGAGGTATGTACACATGAAAAATCTTCATGTGTATATATACCTCAGTGCTCTTCATGTGTATATACTTAAAAGAGCACTGAGGTATATACACATGAAGATTTTTCATCTTTTTTTAATTTACTGGCTTTACTTACCTACACACTCCATGCTGCTGTTGACAGTGATTAATCCTTCTGGGCAGCTGTGGTAACACCGGCCACTGTATGAATATAAGCCCTCCTTACATTTAGCACAAAATGTTCGACTGAAGCAGTCAGCACAGTTTTCTATTTTGCATTCTGAAAAAGAAGAAAAATAATAATTATGGCATTAAAGCAAACCTATGTGGTAGCATACATGTTTGTACATTATGTAATGCTTCATATTTATCCTCCATGATTAGTAAAATGATACATAATATACACATTCCTCGTTTTTTTTTTTTATACACCGAAGACATTTGGGTTTAAGATCAAAAGATGAATATAAGATGGTAAATCTGATTTATTTTATTTCCTTATATTAATGAATATATTTTTTAAACAACTTGGAACATGGCACATTTAGTGACACAATTTAATCCATTAACTAATCCATAAACACAATTTATGGATTAGTGATCCTATTCCAGAACATTACACTACCTCCCCCATGTTAGCCTGTTGAGCGTATATGTTTTAGATCATGAGCAGATAATTTCTTACTCCACATTTACAACATCATTTACTTCAAAACTAAGGGGTAATCTTGGTAATCAAAGCTTTGCAGCTTATCTTTTTGCCCTCTCAATCCTTATTGCTGATGTGCAGTTTGCATTTTGTGGTATGGCCTCTTTATGTCTGCAACCAAAGTCATCTTTAAACATGGACTGTATACATTAAACCCTCTTCACTTGACTGTTGTTTTTGGGGGTTTTCTTACAATGATTCTGTCATTGACTGTTTTCCTTTACTGAACTTTCTGATGGATATTAAGACTTTTAGTTACTCTTTGTAATTCACTATGCCAAATGCTGTAAATGTAAATAAAAAAAATGTCTTTGGGTTTATTCTTTTTTAGGACATTTCAAATTGCTGTCCTTGCTTTTTAAATGCTGCAAATTTAACAGCTGCAAAATGGCTCCCATAGACAGCTCTCTGGTTGTCATGTTGGTATTTTTTAAACAACAGCAAACAATTGCTGCCTTCACAAACCAAGAATAGACATATAAAGTCCTAAATTGTTCTAACAAACAGACCCACCTGGACAACAAGAAACACCTGACAATCATGTTCCAATATTTTTCCTTATTTGAAACAGAGTACAAATCCTGATAGACATACATTTCAGTAAATTAAAGTAAAGTTTTAATGTATTGTCTCAAATTTATCTGAGTCATTGGAGTGGATTTTGGAACTTTCTTAGATGATGCAAGGTTATTTCTTAAGTGTGCTGTGCGATGCCCAAGCCAGCATTGAACTAAATAACATGGCTACAACACAGTGTCATCAAGATTAATGAACACACACCTTTGCACAATTACAGCATTACAGTACATAAGGACATTCTATTTCACACTTTCTTATAAAGTATGTATTTTGTGTTGATTTTCACCACTTCTTACCAAGCCTTTGAATATTGTTTGCTTTACTGTTTTGTTGAGCATAACAGCAAAAGCAGATTGACCAGCTCACTGAAGTAGATGATGCAGCACAAGCAACCATGAAACCCCACTGACCTAATGTTTAGCAACTCCTTTACCTGACACATTGCATGACCTGAGAAATGTTCCTTCAGGCTCAAGTGCACGCTGTCACTGAGCTTAAGCTCATCTTGTCAGGTGTGCTGGGTGCTCATTTTTGCTCAGCTTCTTCATCTTTGCCCTCTCCAACTGTCTCAGGACCAAAAATATCAAGGCAGACACCCTGAATGCCATTTTGTAATAGCTTTTGACAGGGAAGAAGTTTGTAGAGTACCATCTTCACTTTGTGAGAAGGTAATGACATTAGCCCACACCTTCCCCGTTATGGGATACTCGGCACTCACAAAACACAACAGTTGATCCCAGGGGAACATTACTGGCCAAACATGCTGCAAAATCTCTACAAGTTCATCTTGTCCTGTTATATTTGAGCCCAGGCCAAATTACACTGTTTAAAATACAGTAAACTCATGCCACTACCAACACCTCACCAACCACGATCTTGCCTTGCCATTGATTTCATAATAGACTTGCCACAATCCCAGCCTAATACAGTTATCCTGGTGATAATAGACCAATAGAAAGTCTGTCTTTTAATTACTGCACCACTCCCCAGACCACCATCAACCTTTAAATCATCCATATATTTAACCATGTTTCCAGGACCTTATATCTAAAAATTATATATGTAGACATAAATAATATCCAAAGGCTTTTAGAAGCATTCATTCTTAAAACCTTAAAACCAAGCAGGTGAGTGGAACAAATTTTGTCTGAATGCCCTGCACATCAGAAATGTGTTAAGCTCTATGCACTTCCATTACAAGCTCAGCTTCTATTCTTACATTGCCAGAATATTCTCAAATATGGACCATTATGAACACAGTGGGATTAAAAAACAAAATCTACCAACAATACTAGAATGAGCTTCAGAACACATCACTGTTATGTAATTCTAGATTTAGAGGAGAAACAATGTTTAATTCATCCATGTGATGTTATTTCTGAGAATGAGTAAACTTTAGCATGACATTTGGCATGAAAACCTGCCTTGTTAGAGTATAGTATAAGAGATAATTGATATAAGAAGGTAAATATAATTAATTTAATTTAAACATGTCAACCAGTGAATGTAACAAGAATAATAGCAAGGCTAAAATAATGGGAAAACATGCACTGTAAAGGAATTTAGAACAATAGTATTTGTTCTAAATTCATATTTCAGATGGACCTTTGACACTTCCAAAATATTTTTTCAACTTTTCAAATCCTTAAAAATACTGAGTAAAAAGTACACAAGACAACTGTTAAATTGTACACGTTACATAAGATCAGCATATTAAATAAATTACAATAATTAATAAATTACAATAAATTAAAGTAAACAACTGAATCAACAATTTGTATGAGCTTTAAGGAACAATCCTACTGGATTTAATACCAGTGACTTTATAAATATAGACTAAATTCACCACACACCCTAAACCCTAATCACTTGTATATTTCATGGGTTGGATAAAGGAAATTCTTTTAATGCCATTGTGAGACCTTGCTAGTATAGAGGATTATAGAAGAGTGATTATCTACAATGTGAGAAAAACCATAAATTTTTAAAACACAAACACTGCCGGGCAATACCCTTTACTGTCATGTCTGAATTAAGATTACCCTTAATGGCCATTTTAGAAAATAGCTAAATCACACCAACATCTGAGATAGATTAAGTAATGTGATGCAAGAGTGTATATTGCAAAACAAAAGCCATGATATTCTTCCAAAAAAAAAAAATATTATGAGCCGAAAAAAATGAGCATTTTATACTAATTGGCTATTGAACGGCTGCCCTAACTGAAGGTGAAAGCAGTTAATGCAATTACAAATTGGTTATTTTTTTATATAATTATTTATTATGAATTTATTTATTTATGGGTTTTTTTTACATTCTTTCAATTATATTTAAACATTCCCAAAAGGAAATTCTGCCATCAAAACATCATAGCTCTCTGCTTTGCTTATTACTATTGTTTATTTGGTTTGCTTCTTCTTCTTATTATTATTATTATTATTATTATTATTATTATTATTATTATTATGGATTAAGTACACTTGAGTAAAAGTAGAGATACGCTTAGTAAAATATTACTCCAGTAAAAGTAAAAGTGCTCCCCTTAAACTTCCACTTGAGTAAAAGTAGAGATACGCTCGGAAAATTATTACTCCAGTAAAAGTAAAAGTGCTCCCCTTAAACTTTCACTTGAGTAAAAGTACAAAGTAGTCAGTGTGCAGCTTGTATAGAAGTAAATATTTATTTTCCGCTAAAAATAACTGAACATACAGCCATTATTGTCAAAATAGCTGGCAACAAAAGTGATTACACCCTCAGTGAACATGTCAAAACTGTGTCCAAAGTGTCAATATTTTGTGTGAGCACCAATTAAATGTAGCGCTGCTTTAATCCTCCTGAGAATGGAATTCACCACAGATGCACAGGCTGTTACTGGGATCCTGTTTCACTGCTCCATAATGACATCATGAAGCTGCTGGATGTTCGATACATGGTTCTTCTCCACCTTCCGCTTGAGGATGCCCCACAGGTGCTTAATAGGGTTCAGGTCTGGAGACATACTTGGCCACTCCATCGCCTTCTCCTTCAGCAAGGCAGATGTCATAAAATCCATGTTTCCCTCAATGAATCGCAGCTCCCTGGTAGCAGCAGCACTTATACATCCCCAGACCATGATGCTACCCCCACCATGCTTGACTGTAGGCAAGACACAATTTTCTTGGTACTCATCACCAGGGGGTCACCACACATGTTGGACACCATCTGAGACAAACAAGTTTATCTTAATCTCATCAGACCACAGGACATGGTTCCAGTAATTTATGCTCTTGGACAGGTTGTCTTCAGCAAACTGTTTGCGACCTTCTTGTGAGCCAACTTCAGAATAGGTTTTCTTCAGGGACAATGGCCATGCAAACCAACTTGTTGCAGTGTGCGGCGTTTGTTCTGAACACTGACAAGCGAACCTTCTGCTTCTGCAAGTTCTAAAGCAATGCTGGCAGCACTTATGCATCTGTTTTTCGAAGCCAGCTTCTGCACCTGACCCACAGCATGAGGACTCATGTTCTGTGACCCTTTGCAAGGTCTGTTCCTAGTGGAACCCGTATTGGAAAACCTTTGTATGACCCTGACCACTGACTGTAGCTCAGTTTCAGGGTTTCACCAATCTTCTTATTGCCTAGGCCATCTTTGTGAAGAGCAACACTTCTAATTCTCAAATCTTCAGAGAGTTCTTTGCAACGAGGTGCTATGTTGAACATCCAGTGGTCAGTATGAGAGAATTGTACTCAAAGCACCAAATTGCATATGTTCTGATAGAAGATACATAAATTTGTATCATTTTGGTCAAGCAGATCAAAACATTAAGACGATGAATAGGACATGTGACTTTGCATGGTTACATGGCATACAGCTGTTATCATTCAGAGTGTACTCACTTTTGTTGGCAACTTTTTTGACAATAATGGCTGTATGTTGAGATTTTTTCATAGGACAGTCTATAATGTTATACAAGCTGCACATTGACAACCTAAAATATATCCAAGTTTCATTTCTATAGTATTGCCCCTCTAGCAGATATACTAAAATAGTTGCTGAAATGTGAGGGGTGTAATCTTATTTGTGTAAAGCTGCTTTAAGACAGTGTTCATTGCTAAATAGAATCGAATCGAATCAAATTGAATCGAATAGAATAGGCTAACAAAATACCATGAGAACTGCGCCTCATTCCCGCCACGCAGACTTTCTTGTCCTGCAATTCCAAATGCCAGGGCACTGTTCTCGCGATATTTTTTCTGCCTCTTAAAAGCTTCACTCGCTGCACTATTAATAAATGTATACAATTTTGTAGTAAAAATAAACAAATATTTCACTATAAATAAAAAAGGACCAACTGATTTTGCAAAATGTAGTTGAGTACAAAGTAAGATATTGGACTTTGAAATGTAGTGAAGTTAAAGTAAAGGTTTCCCAAACAGAAATACTTCAGTAAAGTACAGACACACAAAATAAATGTACTTATGTACAGTAACTAATTATATTTACTTTGTTACTGCCCACCACTGTTATTAGTCATAGTAGTAATAGTAGTAGTAGTAGTACACTATGCACAATAATAATTACAAAAATAAAAGTATAAAAAATGTACCAGTCACATGATAAAGAATAAAAGTATACTAAATAATAAAAAGTAACTAACAAATCCCGTTCAAAATGAAAAAGAACTGAAAGTGCTTGAGTAGAAAAATGTGGTCACTTCGTTAAACTTGCATGAACTGTGTGTTTACAGGCAAGTATTAATGTGGACTTCCTGAAAGAGACAGACAAACAGCATATTACCACTGTTTTGCTTTTGATTTTTCCCACAATTCCTGTTTTTCACCCACAAAGTAAGAGAAAACAGATCGCTGGCTCAGTAAGACACACTGATTTAATGCCACTGGTGGAGCTCTGGTTGGCAGGAAACACAAGCTTTGAAGCTGACGTCCAGTTACTGCTAGTTTCTCCAAGCTTAAAGCCTGTTTAAGTTAAATATTCTTTTCATTTTGTAAAAATTTCACAAGATTCTCCAGAGTAATGTCTTGAAAAACACATTAATACTTACGTGTGCATCTGTTAACATCCCGATTTCGAATGCCATAATATCCAACAGGACAAGTGGCAAGGCACACTCCTGTCTGACGGATGTCATTTCTTTCCAAGAGTATGAAAAGTCGTGGTCGACATTTTGTGCATCCGTTGTATTCAGAGCAGGTTTCACAGCCACTGGAGCATGATGCTGGCACTTCAGTACTTGCTGCTAGGCCACAGGCAGTGAGACAAATAAATGCAGAAGCAAAGGATTAATATTATTGCAGTGATCTTAATGTTTCATCGCTGTTACTACTAATAATTCTAACACTAATAAATATCATTCAAAATCCACCTAAATAAGAATCTATGTTCACATTAACTTGTGTGTATAAAAATTAATCATTGCCAAGTTTACTGCCTCGTGGCCTAAAGCAGTTTTAAGGGAGTATAAGACATTGACTTTTCCCTTAAAGGTGCTTTAGGGCACAAAGCAATAAACCAGGCAGTGATTAATCTTGTTACACATAATAATGTCTACAGCTAATTCAACTCTCAGCACACTGAAAATCACAAAGTAGAACAAGATTGTTTAAGTTTACTTAAATCAGCATGTCACAAATAAGTGTGCATATTGGAACTAAATCTTATACTAGTATACTGTATTGCTAATCAGATATTGATATTATACCCCTTATGGGTGAATACACAGTGACTTAGTCATCACAGTATTTCCAGGAATAAGCTCGGCATGCTTAGGGAAGAGAGCAAATAAAAAAACACTTCTATTTTTCTTCAGACCTTTCACTATATATCACCTTTCACTCCTATCATTCCAAGAACACAAACATTCATGAATCTGACAACTGACACCAATGAGTAACCTCACACAAATGATCAAATTCGTCCTTCATGCATACTGCTTGCAGTTTCCCTTCTAGCATGGTTCAAAAATTTTAGTCTCTGTAGCCAATAGCATAAATAAATGATTACACAAAATGCACATCCTGTTTCTGGGGCCAGTTGCTGTCAAAACCACGGTCATCTACTCTGATTTACAGTTCTATGTGCTATCAGGTCTAAATATACACACTCTCAGTGCAATTCATCTGCAAAATCTGAATGGTAAAGATAAAGTAGATGATAAATGCGTCAAAAATAAACCCTTGTGAATCAGCTGTACCCAACGTGACCTCTGCAATATGGCTTGGGGTTGCATGAAAGTAGTAAGCCATACCTCTGTCAGTACTTATAACGATAAATAAATCATTATTTCACAATATTTTTTTTTTTTAAATGCATGGATGGTCTGTTCTAATAAAGCATGTCAAGTGTTATATATCAATTTTGACCTTACTGAGAGAGTTTATTAGTTTGATTCTAATAAACAACATGAATTCTACCTGTTGTGCTTTTTATCTTCCTTTCAACTGTTTAGCAGAGGCAGCAGAAACAAATAAAAATCATGGACAGAATATCACGTAAATATGAAAATTTTGTGTTGAAATGTGAGATCTAGGGAAAACATCTGTGTAAAACATTCTCCTTGTTCCTCTTTGTGTTCTAAAGATTCACTACATAAATATAAATCATGCGCCTCAATAAAAACAGCAACCAGAGATGAAAGTTCTTATCATTAAAATATATGATAAAATAGCAACCAAAATAGCATTTGATATGTGCATGTTTTATATTGTATGCTTATATACCAGGCCAAGATATTGGCTTAAATATAAGCAAAACTGCTTGTATGTTCTTTTCACAAAAACCGACAGTGATTCCTCATCCTGATGTATTTGTTAATGGAGAAAAGTTGAAGGTTGTTTCTGATTTTAAATATGTAGGAGTACTTTTAGATTCCCACCTGACATTTCATAAGCATGCCAAAAGGATAGCCAATATTATTAAATTTAATTTGGCTATCTTCAGGCATATAAGACCATGTTTAACAATAAAATCAGCAAAACGTTTAATGATTCATAATTCTTTGCCATATTACATATTGTTTTACTAGTTAGTCACCAGCAAGTATTAAATTTAATTGAATCTCTTTACAGACACTTAAAATATTTGATTAGGACTAATAATCAATCAATCAATTGCAACATATTTCAGAACATCATTTATTGAGTTTAGATAATATTAAACTTGCTTGCTGATGCTTGCTTGATTTTAAATGGTTATGCACCTCCACCATTTTGGCAGGTTATAACGCAGGAGGGTAAAGGATAAGAATGTCAGAGTAACAAGGGCATTACTAGAGAAGACTGTGCTGTATAGTTTAGGCATACATTTGTACTGTTAGTCTTTTCAGCCTTAACTATTGGAATACTTTGCCAATTGAATTAAAGAGTAGTACAAATTATTCAACATTTAATTATAAATTAAATAAATAGTTAAAAGCAAATTATATTTTTTATAATTTTTCTTTTGATATTGACATTTTTATCTTTAGTATTGTATGTAATAGTAATAGTTATTGTATGTTTATGTTTGATAATTTACTGTGTTTTTTATATTTGGGTTGCCTTTTTGAAATCTGGAAAGTGGCAAAAGATGAACATTTGCCATTGGCTTCTTTACAGTATTTTACTGTTGATCAATGAGCAGTATCCCTATTAAATAAATATAATAAAAATGTAAAAAACATAATAAAATAAATAAAAATATATAAAGATAAAAAAATAAAGAACAACAAATCAATAACTAACATGATAGATTGGTTAAAGATTGGATTTATAGAATACAATACAAAGACACAATTGACACAATACAAAGGATGATCAGCACCTGATGAACATTAGCAAAGGATGATCAGCTAGCACCTCTGTACTGTAGGATGTTTTTCATGGCAGACTGGGAACGTGAGCATACTATGACTATGGCAAAACAAATGTGGGTACCCTTTTATGCCTCAGTATTCCAGAAACCTATAAATTGATCAAAAATAAATTTGTACCCAACTCTGAACCATCCTAGAGGTAAGAGATGAGCAGAATATGAATAAGCAGCTCTTCTCCTTAAATAAAAGCAGAAATCTCCAGTTTAGCTGGACATCACAACTCAAGATATTCCTGGCTCTGAGGTCAGTTCTGAGTTAAAAAGCATTTAGGAATTCAGTAAGTGTGGAAGGTTGGTTAAAATAGTGAACATCTTGGTGCTAGAGCTAAGTCCATGAGGAGGAGGAAACTCAATTTTTCTTTTTTTTTTTTGTTAGAAAGTAATAATAATTAGGATTACATGATGAAGGTTTCTGAAAAAATTTTAATTAGGATTTGGAGCAAATGTTTAATCAAACAAAGTTGTATATTATATTCAACCTTTCTAACAACTACAAAATTCTGTAAATTACAGAATTATAGACTTAGCCAAATGCATAAAACTCAAAATGTATTATTTCTTTTTACTATAAAAAATGTATATGGTTTGATTTTCAGAATGATAAATTACATAAGCAGTCGGTTCTTTGACAACAATGCTGAGACAAAATGTAGATGGTTTTATTACACTGTATCAGGCTTTCCAAATTTGCTAGTGTTATAGCATGTTGTGAAATAGCAGTCAGAACCAGTTTGTATATAAACTTCATGAACTAATATTAAAAGCAATGTCATCACTGGATTTTAGGCATACTTGCTGGTCAGCTGCTTTATTTTTCAAGACATTCCTAAGTGAATGTGTCGTGATTTATTTTACTTTGTGCAAGAAATGATTATCCAACAATTTCATATTACAATGTGGTAATGTCAAAAACATGACAAGTATGTTGTTAATTAACAGGGCACAAGTACATGCGTTTGTACTTCAGTACCTATTTTTAGAAGTTGTATTTTAACAGGTGTATATATTTTGCTAAGTCATAGCTATTTAATTAATTGTATTATGGTCTAGAGTTTACACACAGATTTCTATGCAATATATTTACAGCGGAAATCCTCTGCATATAACATTTTGGAATGCTTAAATTCTTATCAAGGATTTTCTTTTATTTGACATTAAATTTCTTTCGTTTCATTTCATTCAGCATTATGAATGAAATCTACTATCCCACTATATTAAAAAGTTGACTTGCTGTATAATGCTACAGTTACTTTATCTATAAGTCTTTCATTGCAGGTGCACATGATCTTGCTGAATGATGGATGTTTAATGTTTTACATTACAAACAGAAATTACATGCAGGAATATTCTGGGCTCAGTTCTATTTATGTATGTTTGCAAATACTGTAAGCTGTGGTGTTACAAAATTTCAAAATGTTCTGTTTGTCCAATTCATAATAATACATCAGAAATCACTTAGCTGAATGATACACACTCTAACTAACTACAATAATCTTAACATAATCTAATGCCAAAGCACTTGAAGAGGAAAAGTTGTAACTCAAACTAACCTTGAGAGCAAACAATATGTGTTTAAAATAAACAATGTGTAATATATATTTACATTTAGCTGCAGTTATGTTAACAAATACAGCTCAGTGGTGTACCACTAGTCAGCCACTAGTTTGTGATGAAAGACAGAGACACCACACAAGGCTGATTATAGGAGTTATACATTATATACTCTGATTTTATATTATCCCAATCATAGAGCATTCACATCCATTTTTTATATAAGTTCTGCTATGCCAGGCAGTGCAGAAAAGCTAAAAACCAAACAAGAAAGACAGAGAGACAGCCAGCAGGAAAAAAGAACAAATGAGAGTAACACATTTGTGATGACTCACTGTGTCGCTGCCTCCTTCCACTGGGGGTTTTAATGTTGTCGCTGTAACCCATAGAGCTGAGGAAGACCACCATCAGTGCCAACAGTCCCAGCTGCATAGTCCCTGCTGCCCAGCAGTGCTGGCACTCCCCCTGCAGGTGGACAGATGTGGCAAGGTGTCCCCTTTTACCACGATGAGCCAGGTGGTGCTGATTACTGCCAACTGTGGACTCCCCTTCCTTGGCCAGAGAGTAATACAGCTGCAAAACCAAACACACCCAGGGCACAAGCCATAACGCAGAGTATAAGGCTGAGACAGAATTGGGGGTACAGCACTGGGCTCAGGTATGGAGATAGATGGTGAGATGATGAATGTGTGAGTAGAAAGTGTGCAGCTCTTCCACCCATGAAGCCATGCAGGACTGTAAGGAGTATCTAACACGTAGTAGCAGAAGCCAGGAGAGGCTGGTGTGAGTGAACAGCCCAGCCCAGGAGCATGTGTCTTATTAGAGATGCTGGGAGGAGGAGGGGGAGTGCCAAAAACGGAGAAAGGTTCTGCACTCCTGTGTGTGACAGCGTGTCTGTTAGTGCCAAGCCCTGCCATGGGAGAGAGGTGGAAGTGGATAAGTGGTAAAAAAAAAAAACAATTAGACATGAACAATAAAACTTTCTAATTACTTAAGTTAAAAAAATACCTATGAAAATTTAGCTTGCTGTTTTATTTGGCACATTAAGCTACATTGCTTGCTACAATGCATGCATCTTTTACAATATCTTATACAAATATATTTTACAGTTTGTAGGTTTTGTAATACTTTCAATATTATGTTTTTCATCCTTAACCCTTAACACAGTAACAAACACCATAGATGCATTGTGTCTTGTGTCTTGCAGTCATGGCACCATTGAAAAAATGCCATAAATAGTTTTTGGTCAATTCTCTTTGAGAATTCAAGAGTAAAAAAACATGTTTACTCGATATTTTAGGGAAAAGAATGACTACACAGAAGTATGTCTTCACTCTGAAGACAAAAACATCAAGAGTCAATCATCAATTTGATCCAAACTTATTTACAACTCAGAAAAGCTGTCTCTCAAATTCAAGTGAAAATAGACAGCTACCACTTCATGCCTGAAGGTGCCTACAAAAATAGGGCCATAAGGTGCAGTCTTGCATGATCCATTGTAAATTAAATAAAAGTTTTTTTCCACTTATGCATAGTTGAATAAAGTCACAAGCAGCATTCTTCATCATATCTAATAATGTTTCCTCCTCTCTGACTGTGTTAAATACTTTGAATTTATACTGTAAAATGTGAAACATGTAGCATGAGAACACACACTAGATTCAAACCACATTGTTGAAGTGAACTCAAGCCAACTGCATATACCGCTATACCGGCAGGTGCTTGGATTAATCACTTCAGAGAAGTCACACAAAGCATCACAGTGGTAGAAATGTGAAATAGCAAGTTATTTCCTAAAACGTTTCTAATGGAATAGTGCTTAAAATATCCAGAAAACCACATCCACTTTCTCTCGCTTTAAGCAGATAGTGTGGCCAAAAATTCTATCGTTAACATACATTGACCAACATATATCCAAGATACATATAGCTGTAAAAACACATAAAGGTAAAAATATACTCCATATCAACCAATAGATCAAAAACTGTAAGGATAATCTATTATGTTTCTATTATTTTTACAACACTTTCTGCTTCTGCCACAAAGAATGTATTTTAAATGTTTATTTGTCTTTGATGATGAATATTAGACAAACCTTCCTCATATTTATTAGCATGAGCCAAAAACTCTCAGAGCGTGCTGTTTGAGATATTAATTGGGAGAGATGTGTCATGTCTGACACTGGGATATGCCATCGCCCTGGAACTAGAATAGAATGGAGATTTCCAGCATGATAGTTTCCAGCAATCTAAAAAGAGCAAACTCGTCTTTTTTTAACAAAAAAACCCATATATTTATTTAAACACGATTATAGATAGTTTCACAAGAGAGCTTATGGAAGAGAGGGAGAGAGAGAGAGAGAGAGAGAGAGAGAGAGAGAGAGAGAAAGAGAGAGAGAAAAAGAGAGAGAGAGAGAGAGAGAGAGAGAGAGAGAGAGAGAGAGAGAGAGAGAGAGAGAGAGAGAGAGAGAGAGAGAGAGGTACTATTTAATCTATTTGGAAATGTCATAGTATAATGTTCTTTTCTCTCCTAATAAGGCAGCTTAGAGAGGGCTTCCAAGGCAACTCTGAACAGGTGGTCATCTTATTGAGGCGTTCACTTTGTCTTTGCTGCCACATCTAATAGATGGGAGTCTCGTTCATCCCCAGTGCTTCCTTTCACCCAAATAACACACTGAGACTAGCAACTGAAACCCTTCATCCAGCAATCAGGGGATTAAATTGCTCGCTTTGTAAGTCCTTTTAATTTATTAATTATTTAAGTGGCATTGAAACAGAGTTGTCAACAAGGGAGAGACTTTCAAGAGCGCATACAAATAATCTATTGTTTCTAATAATATGAGCCCTAAAAGCTAAAGGACTTGCAGTAAATCCAATGTATCCAGGAGATCCAGCAATTCCTGCTTTTAAGTGTGTACATTGTGCATTATTTTCCATTTCAGCAACAAAAACCTTAGACCTGCAAAATATACTGAAAACTATGACTGCAAGTTGAGAAGGACGCAAGAAAAGACCAGAGCAATAAACAGGCTGTAAACACAGTCGGTAATAAAGCACAAAATAAAAGCAAAGTAGATGTCTGGTCTGTTCTATTCCCAGTAGTAGGACAAGTTAACAGCCACACTGGCTCTTAAAAGCCATACTGGGTCTGCTTTTAGCAGTCATATCTATCCAATTATGATATTATGATGAATTATGAGATGTTTTTAAAAGATATATGTAAGAAGATATTGAGACAAAGTACAAATGTAGAATTTGCAGTAAATGTACTGTACTATCTGCATGTTTCATTGTATTAGACAGTACTAGCAAAGGTGAAGTATGATGTACAAGTACACAATATGAAGCAAACAGAATTGACATAAAATATTTTACAAGACTTGATCAATCCCAATGAATGACTGCTACATTTTAAGTTTACATATACACGTATACACATATATACACACACACACACACACACACACACACACACACACACACACACACACACACACACACACACACACACACATACTGCATTCTTTTAATTATATTAAATATATAGTAGTTGTCCTATCCATATTTGCACCTTAAACACATAAACTGAATATTTACCATAAAAACGATATAATATGGTAACTATAATACTATTAGTACTTTATGGCTTTAAGTATTATAATAACATGATTTATTTAATATCTATCAATGATTAGTTTTATAATATTTTTAGCAAATGGGCTATTTGATTTTGTTTTTGCTACTATACAAGTGCATTTACTTTTATTATTTGGAGATGAATAGCTGTTACATATGCATGACACAAAAGACCTAGAACATTTAAAACTATCCACAAATTGTAGAAGAGGAAAAAATATTCAAAAGCAATATCCATTCACAAAATAACTAAAAACCAACTAAAACAAAAGAATCTTCCTCTCCTCCAGAGTTCACTTTTTTACTAAAAAAAAGGGTAGTAGATTAGAACAGAGGCCACTGAGGTCAGGGCAGGGAGTGAGAGACTAAGGTTAATGTTACAAGTCTGTCCTCCAGCTTGCAGCTCCTCTTATCAACAGGCAGATCAACACTGTCAAGTGCAAAGTGCCAAAATAAATCCTCAGCTCACAGTCTCTTGTTCCTTAAATGTGCATGCTCCTTCAAAACTCATAAAGGGGAATACATTATAGAGTATGTCCTAAAACAAACAGGATATTTAATAGTCTCAGATGGAGTCATTTAAGCTGTCTCATATTTCAATTTGACACACAACCTCCAAAACAGGCAAACACATACCACTGTGTCTAAAAAAAATATTAGCCAATTATTTCAAGCACAAGATATTTCTTAATTGTGTTTTTAGAAGCTTATTTTGAAAATAATAATAATAATAATAATAATAATAATAATAATAATAATAATAATAATAATAATAATAATAATACAATACTGCGGATTGCAGAACAAAATATATGACTAACCTGATCAGTTAGTTTAAGAGGCTATTGCTCTCTAAGAAAAGTGTAAAAAAATATGTCTTGACGAAAAATATGGTTTGACTAATGAATAAGTATAATCAAACCTAGCAGACACCCTGGCAAACTGTCCATGACAATGACATCAATTTTCACACATCTGACACATGTTTAATTAGTTACAATTTCATAAATACACAAGAGAGTTGAAGTTAATCATACCTGTTGTGTGCTGAGAGACTCATTCTGTCTTAAACAGGATGTCGGTGTAGTCTATGTGGCTATCCGCACTAGGCTTCAGATGGCATCGTTTACCTCTTTACGCTGGAATGGGACAAATATGTCACATTTGTGCTGTTTTACCTATCTGTGCCCGAAAGTGTGATGTTTGTCAGATATCCCTTGTGAACAATTAACAAGGGTGTCCAAAAAAAAAATCTAAAAGCCAAAGGTGGAAAAATGATCACCTTTTAAAATAAATATTTTGTAATTATTTCCTAATTTAATTGAGCTGCGTTTACAGCCCTAAAAAGGTCTTGTTTATTGTGCAGTTCTCTGTAGTCATTCTAAAGTAAGCTCCACATAAATCCCCTTTTAAAAGGCCGGACAGCATCCAGCTGTGTGTGGAGAGACTATCTCGCTCGGTCTCTTTCTCTTTCTCTCTCACTCACTCTCTCTCTCTCTCTCTCTCTCTCTCTCTCTCTCTCTCTCTCTCTCTCTCTCTCTCTCTCTCTCGCTCTCTCTCTCTCTCTCTCTCTCTCTCTCTCTCTCTCTCTCTCTCTCTCTCTCGGAGTTTGCATCCAACTCCATCTAGTGCAATTCTATCATGCGGGAGACTGAGCTGGCCCCACCCTATTAGTACATGCACACATGCATTCACTACACACAGGAGAGAAAAAAACAGTCCTGGACTCATAGATGGAATGCAATTCATTGTGGTGGATTTAATAAACTTGTTTTTTGCATTGATCTCCTATAAAAAAAAAAATAGGCCGGCTAAATTCATATTTTAAATGTCAAACTACACATCTTCAATCATGTTTCATATTGGACCCAATGAGCTAGAAAAAAACCCTAATTTGATTAGCTTTATTTCTTTTATTTTCATACACATCCATCTTCTCATTGATTCAGTTTAATCAAAGCAACAAAACTGACCTGATAAAATCAAGTTACGCTGAAATAAAGATTGATCAGTACTCCAGATAAGAGCTAATACTATCTTATCAGTCAACACAGATACAGACTGAATACAAAAGATCCCATATCACAGAAGGCAACACTTTCTTTTGTAACCTGAGTCTGGTAACTATACTAACATATGGTGCTTTTTGAACATAGCCATTGATTAAAACACACTAGGAAAGTCAGTAATAACAGCCCCCTATTAAGAGGCTCCAAACTGTTACCTGGATTTTGTACCATGTCAAAAATAATTCAAAGTTCGTGAGCTACTTCAAAGAGGCCATAGCCATAATCAAATGAATTTCCTCTTTCCTTATGAGTTGTTGAGAAATCCTACCACCGGTTCAATGTGTTTAGTCGAGGGTGCGTGCCATTGGCTAATAAAGAGCAGGAGAGTTCTCTAACGAGCTCTGGCTGAGCCGTGTTACTGAGGTTGCACTGTTTACAACAGAATTGCATTCAAGAATTGCATTCATATAAACTAGCCTCGCATGACATGGGGTTATACAAATGTGTTTTTTAGAACCAGGATACTTCAAGTTGTCTCTGTAATATTTTTTTTGATTATTGTTATTTTGATGTTCCCCAATAATGATGATAATAATAATTATTATTATAATTTTTTTTGTTGTTTTTGTTGTTTTATTATATATATATATATATATATATATATATATATATATATATATATATATATATATATATATATATATATATATTATTTATTATTATTATATATATTATTACTTAAATTACCAGAAGGTGCAAAATGTTGACGCTTGCTCAGGAGACTGCCTTTGTCTGCCTGAAATAGTGCAACACATTAAAGTTTTACACAGTGGTCTATATCTCCTGAACTGTGACAAGGATTTCTTGCATTTTGACCATCTTAACTCTCAAATAGAGGTAAGGAATACGACAATCCCACCACATTTAAGTTTTAAAAGGAGGATTTAAAGTAAAATATTTAATCCTACCAAATAACAATGTCTGTGACATGTCCATCAATAGGGGGTGCTATAACCTTTAGACAATGCTTGATATGTGATTTTTATCAAAAGAAAAACAAATCCAACAAAATTATTAAATAATAGGTTTAGTATTTTGTAAGTGACAATTAGTGATTTGACTTGTATTTATTTTTTAGCTAAAGCTTAATAAAGCTCTGAGTGATTTGTGGGGACCCAGTACCTTTTACAGTGTCTTACCTATATATATATATATCAATAGCTGGCAATTGTCAGGATTATGGCCATCGACAACAATTTAAATCGGAAACTGCACCCTCATATTACTAGGTCAAATGTCACTAATCACTCACACTTGTTCCTTTTGACCATGAGTAGCACCACTTTTGTGTCTTTAGTTTGCACTTTTGCACCTTTTTATAAACATTATCATCACTTGCATCTACCTTCACTTCTAATATGTGACAGGGATATGATTAAATCTGTTTTTGAAAAATAGTTTGGATTATATCTATACATAACTGGACAGCATTTCTGTACTCTATTTCATTCTTTCTTTTATTTTTTATTTTTTATTCTGGTAATTGTCATGGTAGATCCTGCATAAATCAATTAATCAACTAATCAGCACACTGAGCTTAGTGTATTAGAGCAGGAAAACCACTGACCAGTGTAGGTGTGATGTCAATAGTATTGTATATTTTTAAACAATAAAGTTATCATATTAAATTCATCATAATCCACTCTACTCATGAAAGATATTAAAAAAATTCATCTGTTACTGGACATTCTGCTTTCAGCAGTCTTCAGACAGAATTACAACTGGCTCATCATCACAAAATGTAATGAAGTCTGTAGGCCACATGTACAAAGCTTTTTCACATAGACCACTTTCTTAACCGCTTTCACAGAACTCGTGTAAATTAGCGCCTAATGTAATGCAGTAATGTAAGGAATATTGCAGTATAAGTGTACAGTTATATTTTGGAATAAATTATGCAGCGTAAAAGCAACTCATATTATTTATTATTAAATACAAAACAGGCTTACAGTCAATAACTAACAGTTATAAAATCAATTTTATGCCTGTGTGTACATGTTTTTATATATATATATATATTCATTTTATATATATTCATTAATTTTGCTGCTTGATTTATTTAATTAACTATGCGCCTACCTGCTACTGTCATATTCTTTTTATTTATTGCTTGGTTAATATAAAATGTAATATAATTACATTTTTACTTTTCATTTATAACAAATATAATATGATATTATAATAAATATGTTGATACTATACATTATCAAAATACTGCATTGCCAGCCACTCTTCAGTAAAGACAGTTTGTTTATACACAGGCAAGTTCACCCCTGCAGGGGCAGTCATGAAAAGTGAAAGTGAAATACAATATATAACAGCTAAAAAAATGCCATAAAAACATGTGGATATCAGTAGAGGATATTTATCCGATTTTTAAAATAGACATCACACAAACTTTCATTCTGGCTACTCTGCAGATGTCTTTTGAACATTGAACAAAGACATTTAAAGGATGTATTTTGGACATGTTTGTGCTCAGTGGGAAACGTCTGGAAGGTTTCTTTGGATGAGCAAGCTGCCATTTTTAAAGTGTCTACAATAAATCTTTTGCATGTCTTCTTCTTGATAAAAGTCTGGCAATCAGACAATGGATGAATGCAGAACATGAAATTATTTTTCTTAAATATTTCTGATATACATGACAACATGACCTTAGTGTTGGACCATAAGTTTCTTTGTAGGCAGTAGTGTAATATTTTGTCAAATAAAACACCGAAGTGGGAAATATAAAAATGCAACTTTTTAAAGTTTCTATAATTGTCCTTGGTTGTAAAAGCATAATTTATAATTCTGTGAGACTGTTTACCGGACAAATTACTTTATAATTTTGGCTATATGTTGATTACTATTACATTCAAATTATAAAAATGGCTGCCAACATCAAGTAAAATTTACATGTAATTAACATTTAATAATATACTAAATTAAAATGAAAAAGAAGAAAGACAACAAATTAGATAATGCAACATACAGAACAAAAAACCTTTTACTGGCATATCAATAATTAAATTATTAACCTAAGATTGTCTACTTTGCTAACTACTTTGCTAACTAGAAACATTTAATTAAACATGTAAAGTCGAGTAAAATTATGTAATCTTACAATAGTTTGATGTGCTGTGCATCTTATAATGACCAGTTAAGTGACACAATGTCACTACTTTAGAAAAACTCTTAAGTTCACACATCCCTTACAAGATTTTTAACAGACAGCAATGTGGCCCACTGAAAAAAACTATGATCCAGAATATTTCCCAGATTAATAAAATACAAATATATTGCCTTTTTGAAGTTTCATTGCCAAGATTAACTTATAGCAAGGAACTCCTGCTTTTTACTCTTTTATATTTGTACTTGTTGTATTTGTTGTGTTGTTGTTTTTTTAATTATTATTTTTTAAGCAATTTCTAGTTGGGTATCTAATATCAAAAACCCCAATGACTGCATCTGCATTCTTTCTCAATGTCAAAAATTTAACCAATATGAATTATGTAGGGGAGTGGTGGCTCCAGCGGTTAAGGCGCTGGGTTGCCGATCGGAAGGTCTGGGGTTCAAGCCCTGGTATCGCCAAGCTGCCACTCTTGGGCCCTTGAGCAAGGCCCTTAACCCTCTATGCTCCGGGGGTCCCTTACGAGGGAAATATCAAGGTCCGTAACGTCGGAGTGACGTGGGGCCGCCTTTCCGTGGGCTCACCACCTGCAGGTGGGCTCACCACCTGCAGGAGGGACCGTAAGGGACAGTGCTATGAGGATTAGGCAGCAGTCGGAGGCGGGGGCCTGCTTAGACTGCTGCCCCCGCGACCCGAATTACGGATAAGCGGGAGAAAATGAATGAATGAATGAATGAATTATGTACAGCTAAGCAAATGAAAGCACCCGTTTGAACAAACATGGCAAGTAATGAGAAATATCTATGAAAATAACCCATCACTGGACTAAAATCCTATATATTTATTAATTGCTTTTTATACATTTTTGGAGCCACTTGCTAAAATTTGGGGCCATCTTGCTACTCACTACAGCCAGGTTAGCCTGTGCGTAAGCCTGCCCATGCTAAAAACTAAAGAATCCTTATATTTCTAAGCCAGATGTTTACTTCAACCATTTGAATTTGTATCCAAGCAGTGCCACAATGCCTAGTTTTCTGGAAGAAATTATTACCAATTTTATGTATACAAAATGAAAAGAAAAACACACATTATTTTTAAAAACACTCTGTCAAAACCAACACTGTATTTAACAATTCAAATTGCCCAAGAAATGGGCAACTTTCAGATGCCCATACATCTGAAACAAGTCTCAGAAAACACCACTTCTCAGAGCCCAGTCAACTGAACCTACTCTGTTTTTCAGCATTTAAATATTAAATAAGCACTTCCTTTCATTTAAGTAGTATATAATTCTCCTACAGACAGATTATAGGCTCTTGACTTCTAATCATGCCCATAATATTGCACCTTACATTTATTAAGCTTAACTTGACTGATATTGTACTATGTTCTCTCTCCCGAAAACACTATAAAGTGTGACAGATTAAATTCACTTGAAGGGATTAGGACCCAAGGAAATTCTTATGTGCTTAGCAATTGCAGAGAACTGTACTCTCAAAAGCTATCATTTGCTTTTCTGTGAATAATTGTGATGTTAATGTTTGTACCTACAGCCACCACACAATAAAACATGATAGTCCTATTGCAAACAACCTAATTTGAATTCTTAAGACTGATGAGTGCTCTGTGTTCAGTACCACAATGGGGCAGTATAAATATATATAGTGATGATATTAGAGCTTGTGAGTGCTCCGTCAAGCATCCAAGCTTTTTTCATTCCTGTTTAATGCAATATGCTGGACAGAGTTGTGGTACATTTTGTAGATGCCTCTCTGGATAAATACATGTTCGGCAAGTTCAGAGAACCAATAAATATTTTGCTCTCAGACAACTGTGTATTTGACAAAATGTATGTGTCATAATTATAACAATTTAGTTATGAAGCACATGCACCACAAAACTCCATGTACTGTATAATTCTTACCACTCCCATTATTTTGACAACCTTAGACATATCTGTCCATACATACACCCTTCAGAACACAAAACCACAATTTTAGACATAGGTGATTAATTTTACTGAGGGATTTCTTAGAACTCATCATTATAGCCAACTGGGTGGAGTTTCACCAAAAACTATTACAACATTCCTCCTAGGATATTCTTTTTTTTTTTTTTTTATATCATACACAGACTGCAGCCTCTACAGAGAGCAAGTTGTTTTGAAATTTCAAGTCCATATGGGAGGAAACCCAGAACCCAGCCATTAGGGTGGCACAAGCCAGGGCACTCTTAGTGCTGGTCCCAAGCCCGGATAAATGAAAAGGGTTGCGTTAGAGAAAGCATCCAGCATAAAACATGTGACAATTTAAATATGCAGATCACGAATCAAAATTTCATACCGGATTGGCCGAGGCCCGGGTTATCAACAACCACCACAGGTATTGATAGCCAACAGGGTACCAATGAAATTGGGCTACTGTTGGACAAAGGAGGAGAAGGAGAGAAGAAAGACATCTACAGAGACAGCAGGGAAAGGAGAAGTGTAGGAGAGTGGAGGTTAGGATGGGCACTTTAAATGTTGGTACTATGACTGGTAAAGGGAGAGAGGTAGCTGATATGATTGAGCGGAGAATGTTGACATGTTGTGTGTTTAGGAGACCAGGTGGAAAGGGAGTAAGGCCAGAAACATTTGAGGGTGGTTTAAACTGTTCTATCATGATGTGGATGGAAAAAGAAATGGTGTAGGGGTGATTCTAAAGGAAAAGTACAGTAAGAGTGTAGTGGAGGTGAAAAGAGTTTCTGATAGAGTGATGAATGTAAGATGAAAGATGGAAGTTGAAGGGGTGATGATAAATGTCATCAGTGCAAGTTCGAGGAGAAAGAAAAATTCCAGAGTGAGTTAGATGAAGTGGTGGAGAGTGAACCTAGAAAATAGAGATTAGTGATTGGGGCAGACTTCAATGAACATATTGGTGAAGGGGACAGAGGTGATGAGGAAGTGATTGGTAGGTATGGTCTAAGGGAGAGAAATGTGAAAGGGCAGATGGTGTTAGGATTTGCTAAAAGGATTGAATTGGCAGTGGTGAATACTTATTTTCAGAAGAAGGAGGAGCATAGGGTAATGTATAAGAGTAGATGAAGGTGCACACAGGTGGACTATGTTCTATGCAGGAGATGCAACCTGAAGGAGATTGAAAACTGTAGTGGTCTGTAGGATGGCTTTAGAGATGAAGAAGAAGAGGAGGAGAGTGAGGACTGAAAGAAAAATAAGATGGTGGAAACTCAGAGGAAGACTGTAGTGTAAGATTCAGGGAAAAAGACAGACAGGGGCTTGGTGGTGATAAAGAGGTACTGGATGATTGGGCAACTACTGCAGAAGTGATAAGAGAGACAGCTAGTAAAGTACTTGGTGTGACATCTGGAAAAAGAAAGAAAGAAAAAAAACATGGTGGTGAAATCAAGAATAGAAGGAAAGCATAAGGATAAAGATGTTGGCAAAACAGAATTGGGATCGGTAGAGAGAAGAGAAAAGTAGGCAGAGGTACAAGGAGAAGTGGCAGCAGGTAAAGAGAAATGTGGCTAAAGCAAAGGAAAAGGCATATGAGGAACTGCATGAGAAGTGGGACACTAAGGAAGGAGGAATTAATTTATACCGATTGGCCAGGCAGAGGGACTGACCTGGGAAGGATGTGCTGCAAGTTATAGCAATAAAGGAGGCAGATGGAAGTGTGTTGACTAATGAGGAGAGTTTGTTAAGAAGATGAAGGGAGTATTTTCAGCAGCTGATGAATGAGGAAAATGAGAGAGAGAGAAGGTTAGATAGTGTGGAGGTGATGAAGCAGGAAGTGGTAGTAAGGAGAGCAGCATTCAAGAGGAAGAAGATTGGAAAGTTGGTAGGACAAGATGACATACCGGATATAAAGGATATGTGCAGACCTGCAGTAACTACAGGGGAATAAAGTTGATCAGTCAAACCATGAAGTTATTGGAAAGAGTAGTGGAAGCCAGGCTGAGAGAAAAGGTGATCATCTGTCAGCAACACTATGGTGTCATGCCGAGGAAGAGCACTACAGATGCATTATTTGCTTTAAGGATGTTGATGGAGAAGTATAGAGTATGTCAGAAGGAGTTGCATTGTGTGTTTGTGGATATAGAGAAAGCATATGACAGGGTGCCGAGAGAGGACTTGTGGTATTGTTTGAGGAAGTCAGGTGTGGCAGAGAAGTATATGAGGGTGGTGCAGAACATGTATGAGGACAGTGTGAAAGCAGTGAAATGTGCAGTAGGAATGACAGACTGGTTAGAAACAAGTTTATTAGGGGGACCCTGTATGTAGGGCATTTTGGGGACAAAGTAAAAGAGGCCCGATTGAGATGGTTTGAACATGTGCAGAGGAGGGACATGAGTTATATAGGTAGGAGAATGCTGAGGATGGAGCCGCCAGGAAGGAGAAAAAGAAAAAGGCCAAGGAGGAGGTTTATGGATGTGTTGAGGGAAGATATGCAGGAAGTTGGTTTGAAAGAGGCAGATGTAGAGGACAGAGTAGTATGGAGACGGATGATCTGCTGTGGTGACCCCTAATGGGAGCAGCCAAAAGAGGAAGAAGAAGATGGGAGGAGACCCGCATTCAACAGATTAGGTCTGGTTGTCAGTCAAATTTTATTATCCTGTGATAAATATTTAGATCTCTCGATGTAAAAATAGCTTAAGGACTCATTGTTTTGATCACCTCATTCTTCAGTCTTACAGAAAATCATCATGCCAGTGTCTTCTAGTTTCCTATGATTTGTTTCCCAAAGTGTTTCTTACTGCCTACCCAGTTCCTGCTCTATTGTCCTAATGGTGCCAAAAAGGTCATGTTCAGAACTTAATAGACTGGAAGTTATCCTGTAACCCAACATTATGTGGATGTTCCATCAGTCCCAGTAATTTATGCAATCATTAAACTCAACAGTTGGTCTATGTGAATTGATAAGTTATTATTATAATTTGTAATACAATTTAGGTTGAATTTAGGTTAAATGTTTAGGAAATTTAGTTCAAAATCGAAGTAAAAGACAACCACTAGACAACTACAAGCTACACTAACACCACTAACACTGTACATTTATTTAATCATGGTCAGTGCATGTCTGAACAGCAGTGCCACCTATCTATTTCTGACAAATTATTTCCTTAAGAGAACCTTAAAATGAGCCAGACAGTGTTTTCTCTGTCATTTATAAGATGCTTATGCATGCAACTTTAAAAAACACACTTTATTATGGTAATAATTTGTTTCTGTGCCTATCAGCCAATTGAAGTCAAGGTTGTTGTAATACCTCCAGCATAGACAGTTGCATTGCCAATTTAACAAGCAACCTGGGGATTAATGATATTTAATGATAGGTTTATGACTTTAACATCAGACTTCTCCAAGCAGCAGGATATGAATGTCAGAATAATATACGTGGATGTTCTTCAAATCTATCACTCAGAAAAGAACATAATATTCAGAGGTGGGCCAGAAATTGAAAAAAAAACAAAAAAGTATGAGAATATGATGTGGACCGCAATTCCTAATGCTATGTTAATGGCTTAAACATTTCTTGACCTACTAATAGGAGTAATAAATGTGCAAACCTCTCTGTAATTTAAAAATACTAAACACTCATGATGGAATATATGCTTAGTTTATAATATTAAAACTACAATAATATATATTCCGTGAATTGGAGATTCCGTGAATTGGAGATAAGGGATGGAGCTGTGAGGATTGGGCAGCGGTCGAAGGCGGGGGCCTGCTTAGACTGCTGCCCAAGAGAAAATGAATGAATGGTACCTCGATATACGAGTGCCCTAACATAGGAGTTTTTTGCTTTGTTACGCGAGCAAAAACTTGAGATACGAGCTCGAGACGCCGCTGCTAGATGGCGAATTGAAGCCAGAAAGCGAAGATTGTGGCGAAAATTAAGATAAGCAAAGAAGAAAAAGTTAAAAATTTTAAAGTTTAGGGATACTTAGTGTGCAGGAGTTATAGTAAAAAACGAGTTTTCCCTCCGCCTCCACTTATCGCCTCTACCCCCCTCCACACACACACACACACACACACACACACACACCAAACCCGTGTTTTCGTTAGCTCAAGACGTCTCATCTCCAAGGAAAATACACTGAATAAAACCTTATTATATCTTTACATTCTCTTTTATTATGTTTTTATACAATATTTGTCATTTATAAAAAAATATTTCTTATTCAAAAACACGTAACAAAAACAACTGGGGTGGCATTTTAGGGGCTGGAACGGATTAATGGCCTTTCAATTAATTTCAATGGGGAAATTTGCTTTGAAATACGAGCAATTTGACATATAAGCAAGGTTACGGAACAAATTAAACTCGTATGTCGAGGTACCACTGTGTGTATATATATATATATATATATATATATATATATATATATATATATATATATATATATATATATATATATATATATATATATATATATATATATACACACACACACACACAATTCATTATTGTAACAATAATAATGTATAATAATACTGTAATAAATAATATTATAACAAATTATTAAGGTCAATAGTACCAGTTAGGAAAATCTACAGTTGTTCAACAAAATAAAGCTAGATATACAATTATATATAAAGAATAAACATTTTTTTTTCTCATTCCCACAAGACTAGGACATTGCTAAGTCCATCTTGAACACTTTAACCTAAGTTTAAATGCAAGTAAGGCTATACTTTTAAAAGAGCTACATTTATTAATCTTTGGTAAGCACTTTATACTGTTTAACTGGCTTGAAGCAGTGTTAAATATATATATATATATATATATATATATATATATATATATATATATATATATATATATATATACATATATATATATATATATATATATATATATATATATATATATATATATATATATATATATATATATATATATATATATATAAAGCTCAAATACCACTGACTGACTCATTCACTCGTCACGAAATCTCAAAAACCACTGAACGTATTGCAATGAAATTTGGAACATACCTTCCTCTTGGGTCTTAGGTGCTCACTAAGAAAGGGTTTTGAAAAATTCGGCCTGGATCGCGGCTAACTCGCGATATATATAAAGCTCAAATACCACTGACTGACTCATTCACTCATCACGAAATCTCAAAAACCACTGCACAGATTGCAATGAAATTTGGAACATACCTTCCTCCTGGGTCTTAGGTGCTCACTAAGAAAGGGTTTTGAAAAATTCGCCCTGGATCGCGGCTAACTCGCGAAAAACGCGATTTCTCACGCATTGTAAACTCTTCGAAATAACAGTATGGATGCTCATGAAACTTACTACATTGTTTCCTTATTAAACGTTAGATGCACGATAAAAAAATATTTTCAAAGTAGTTTGCCCTGTATCGGTACTACAAAGGGGTAGTACGTTATTTGTTGACGTTACGTTCTGATCTCTGATCATCCAGTCCTGCTCAGTGCTTACTGCTTATTGCCATATTGCTTAGCGTTCTGCCTTCGGTAGCGAAGCACGGGTACTTTTAGCTAGTATTTTATATATTTCAAATTATTCCAACATCTCACTATATGTATATACAGTAAAACCCCGTTGGACGAGCATAATTCCTTCTTGAAAATTGCTCGTAGGTCCATTTGCTCGTATGTTCGAAATAGTTTTCCCATAAGAATTAATCCATTCCGAAACCTAATTCGAGCGCTTATTGCTGCACTTAAAAAGTATTTGTAGCCTATTTTAACAAACAAATACACCGCAAAGTACCGTAATGTAAACATAACTTAACACTTACCCATGTGGTAGTGGTTAATTGTGAATGTGAGGCGCACACCACGCTCGTACTTTTCGACTATTTCCGTCTTGGTTTCAATGGAAATTCGATTTACTTTCGTTTTCCCAGCACCATCAATGATTTTCTTGGGAGACATTTTTCAACTAAGTTTTTGAACTTAACGACTGATGCTACCCTCGGCCGAAAGCGGTGAACCAGTAGTGTGGGTTTGCTCGTGCCTTTAAAATTTGCTCGCAAAATAGGGTAAAATTTTGCGAGCAAGGTCGCTTGTATCATCGTTTGCTCATACTATTAGTTGCTCGTACAATAGGGGTTTACTGTATATAATATAGTGAAATGTTATTGAAATATTTCATTACAGTAAAACCCTGTTGAACGAACAACTAATAGTACGAGCAAACGGAGATACGAGCGACCTTGCTTGCAAAAGTTTACCCTTTTTCACAAGCAAATTTTAAAGGCACGAGCAAACCCACACTGTTGGTTCCCCGCTTTTGGCGGAGGGAAGCATCAGTCGCTTAGTTGATGATGTATCTGATCCACTGACAGAATGCAGGGGGTATAGTGAGGTTTAGGAGTTTGGTGTGGAGAATTCCCGAAATTATTGTATTGAAAGCTGAACGGAAGTCAACAAACAGAATCTGGGCATATGTTCCTGGGCAGTCAAGGTGTTGCAGAATGTAGTTCAGCTCCATGTTGACTGCGTCATCCACCGATCTGTTTGCCTGGTATGCAAACTATAGAGGATCCATTAGCTGTTCTGTCACCTTCTTTAGGTGGGCCAATACCAGCTTCACAAAGGTCTTCATAACGACAGATGTCAGAGCGACAGGCCTGTAGTCATTCTGTCCAGTAATGGAGGGTTTCTTGGGGACTGGAATGATTGTGAAGAGTTTAAAGCAGGAGGGGACCTCACACAGCTCCAGTGATCGGTTAAAGATATAGGTGAAGATGGGAGCCAGTTGGTCAGCACATGCTTTGAGATAGGAGGGGGAGACACCGTCTGGGCCGGGAGCTTTCCTTGTCTTCTGTCTCTGAAAGAGCCGATACACATCGTCTTCACAAATTGTGAACGCAACTTGAGTGCTGGGAGGAGGTCTCCTGTAGTTTGTGATATCTTGCAGGCCTTTACACACTGATGCAGGATTGTTAGCTAAAAACCTGCTTTTCAGCTTTTTAGAGTAGCTTCTTTTGGCTATTCTGATCTCTTTTGTCAGTAGGTTCCTGGTCTGCTTGAACAGTGCTTCGTCCTCCTCTATGTAGGCATCTTCCTTGGCATGTTAATTTTTTTTCATTTTGGCTGTGAACTATGGCTTGTTGTTACTGAATTTGCAGAAGGTTTTGGTTGGCACACACACGTCTTTACAAAAACTGATGTAGAATGTCACAGTGTCAGTCAGTTCATCCACGCTGTCAGTTCCAGCCTCAAATACACTCCAATCAGTGCAGTCAAAGCAGTCTTGTAGATCCTGCTTTGCCTCACTGGTCCATCTCTTCACTGTTATGACAACAGGCTTAGCAGATTTTAGTCTCTGCCTGTATGTTGGAATAAGATGAACCAAGCAGTGATCGGAGTTCCCTAAAGCTGCCTGAGGTACAGAGCGATATGCGTCCTTAAGAATAGTGTAGCAATGATCCAGTGTGTTCTTCTTTCTTGTGGGAAAATTAATATGCTGCCTGTATTTTGGAAGTTCAAGTTGAATATTTGGCTTGCCAGGTTTTCCAGTGCATTACTCACGTTGGCCTGTGGTGGAATGTAAACTCCGGTCAGAATGAATGAGGAAAATTATCGCGGTGAGTAAAGCGATTTACAGTTTAGGAACAGTAATTCCAAGTTTGGGCTGCAGTATTTATCCAGCACTGTGACATCTGTACACCAACGTTCGTTAATGTAAAAGCAGATTCCGCCGCCCTTCGTTTTGCTCAATAGCTCCGTTACGGGATCTGCTCGGTGTAAGTGGAAGCCCCAGAGAAGTAATCTGCTGTCCGGGATTGAGTGACTAAACCAAGTTTCGGTAAAACAGAGAGCAGCGGACCATGCAAAGTCTTTATTTGTTCCATTAAGAAGAGTCAGTTCATCCATTTTGTTTGGCAGTAAGCGGAGGTTCGCCAGGTGAATCGACGGGAGCGCAGTTCTATAACCCCCCTTGCGTCGTAGCTTCACTAGCGCGCTGTCACACTTCCCCCGCCGGCATCTCCTCCATGTACCATAGAGAGTAGCTTCTCCTCCAACTAAGAGCTCCAAAAAACTTTCCTGGGTTTGTAAAAACTGGTGAAAAAGTGTCTGGAGTGAACTGCCCGATGTTAAGCAGGTCTTCTTTAGTGTAAGTTATCAGGGTAGGGTAACCAAACACACAGACAATAAACAAAAAGAAAGATAGTACTAGAGAGAGTCGTGCCGAGGCTGCTATCCGCGGCGCCATCTTGGACATGATACTGTCTTTGTTAATGATGGGGAGCTTGGGTTTGTTGTCTATAAGAGCTTGTATGGTCTGTCAGAGACTCATGTAATCTGACATGATTCCTTGTATCTGCATATGTATTGGCTTCCTTCATCATTTTTCTTAGATTGTAGGAAGCTTCTTTATCTTTTTGCTAGTCTGCAGCGCTGTGCTGTAAACAACATTGCATTTAGATCTGACTGCACAGATCAATATACCCAATGCTTCTGACTGGAAAAGAATCTGTGCATAGCATGTGTCATGTGGAATAGTTTTTTATTTTTTTATCAAAATCTTTGTTTTTTGCTGTAAACTACCCAATATAATGGAAGGTGTGCCAGAACATCTACCAGTCTGTATTCTCCATTGTGACTTGGATGTTCCCTTTGCAGCCTTTAAATTCTCATGATAATTAGAAAGGACAGAGGCATTGCAAATCTGACATGCATTCCTCCATGCGTATTTCAATGAGGCAATGAATGCTCCCCATCATAACACGCATTCCATCACCATAATGACAGCTGTACAGCATGGTCCAGAATAATCTGTGCAAGTCAGGTCTTTGTGTTTGTTATCAGTGGACTGATATCTTCTTCTTCTTTTGACATCTTCTATTAGGGGTTGCCACAGCAGATCATCCGTCTTCATATCCCCTGTACTCTACATCTGCCTCTTCAACCACTTCTTTTGCCTTCCTCTTTTCCTCCCTCCTGGCAGCTCCATTCTCAGCATTCTCCTACCAATATGACCCATGTCCCTCCTGGATTTCCAAACCATCTCAATCGTGCCTCCCTATCTTTGTCTCCAAAAATGTCCTACATGTGCGGTCCCTCTAATAAACTTGTTTCTGATCCTGTCCATACTTGTTACTCCCAATGAAAATGTCAACATCTTCAGCTCTGCCACCTTCAGCTCCATTCCTCATGCACCTCTTACCTTCCAAATTCTTGTTGGACAATCTGGTTAAAAACTCCACTGCCATCTTCACTAAACATCTCCACGCTTCTGCCGGTATGTCATATGGTCCTACCGACTTTTCTCTCTTCATCCTCTTAATTGCTGCTCTCACTTCCTCCTTCCTAATCCTATCCACTTCCTGCTTCACCATCTCCACATTATCTGACCTTTTCTCTCTCACATTTTCCTCATTGATCAGCTGCTCAAAATACTCCATCCACCTTCTCAACACACTCTTCTCACTAGTCAACACATGTCCATGCTTTATTGCTTCAACTTGTAGCACATCCTTCCCAGCTTGGTCCCTCCGCCTGGCCAATCGGTACAAATCCTTTTCTCCTTCCTTAGTTTCCAACTTCTCATACAGCGCCTCATATAACTTTTCATTGGCTTTTGCTACAACCTCTTCACCTGCTTTCACATCTGCTTGTACTCCTGCCTACTTCCCAATCCTGTTTTGCCTCTTTCTCCTTATGCTTTCCTGCACTTCCTCATTCCACCACCACATCTCTTTGTCTTCCTTTCTATTTCCAGATGCCACACCAAGTACCTTTCAAACTGTCTACTTTATCATTTCTTGCATTAGTTGCCCAATCATCCAGCACCTTTTCACCACCACCGAGCCCCTGTCTGACCTCTTCCCTGAATCTCACACTACAGTCTTTCTCCTTCTGTTTTCACCATCTTATTCTTTTTTCAGTCTTCACTCTCCTCCTCCTCTTCTTCACCTCCAAAGACATTCTACAGACCACCGTCTGATGCTGTCTAGCTACGCTGTCCCCTGCCAGCACCTTACAGTTTCCAATTTCCTTTAGGTTGCATCTCCTACATAGAACATAGTCCACCTGTGTGCACCTTCCTCCACTCTTATACGTCACCCTATGCGTCTACTTCTTCTTAAAATACGTATTCTCCACTGCAGATTTCATCCTTTTTTTGTAAAATCTACCACCATCTGACCTTCCACATTTCTCTACTTAAGGCCATACCTACCAATCACCTCCTCATCACCTCTGTTTTCTTTACCAACATGCCCATTAAAGTCTGCCCCAATGACTAATCTATTTTTTTCTTCTCCATCTTACAGCCCACTTGTGGAGCATAGGCACTTGATGACATCATCCCCCCTTCAAGTTCCAATTTCACGTTCATCACTCTATCAGAAACTCTCTTCACCTCCACTATACTCTTACTGTACTCTTCCTTCAGAATCACAATTGTTCTTTCTATCCACACCATAATAGAACAGTTAAACCCCCTCCAATGTTCCTGCTTTACTCCCTTTCCAATTGGTCACCTGAACACACAACATGTCTACCTTTTATCGCTCAATCATATCAGCTTACTCTCACCCTTTACCAGTCATAGTACCAACATTTAAAGTGCCCACCAAACCTCCACTCTCCTACACTTCTTTTTCCCCTGCTGTCTCTGTAGATGTCTTTCTTTTCTCCTTCTCCACCTTTGGCCAACAGTAGCCCAATGTCCACCCGTACCATGTTGTGGCATGCACAATACCTGTGGCAGTTGTTGGTAACCCGGGCCTCAACCGATCCATTATGAAATTCTGGTTTGTGATCCGGATATTTGATTTGGCACATGTTTTATGCTGGATGCCCTTCCTAACGTAACCCTTCCTATTTATCCGGGCTTGGGACCGGCAATAAGAGTGCACTGGTTTGTGCAACCCTAATGGCTGGGTTGTCAATAAATTGATATACCATAACAATATGTTGCTCAAGAAAGCAGCAAAATAAAGACTTAAAAAGTAAAAGTAAATAAATTGCAGTGTGGGTTGAGAGCACTAACATAGACAGTCTCTTTAGCAACACCATCTTGAAAACTCAGTGTTGCATAGCTGCACACTGGTCACAGTGTGCCATGCTTACCCATGGTCCTGGAATTCATGGGGTTGTCACCATGAGACATATCACCTTTCTCAGTATCGTTGCGTACCAAGTAAACCTCTCTATGAGAACAGTATTTCTAATAGCTGTGGTCTCATTCAGCAGGACTGTGCACCCTGCAAAACTGTTTAAAGATGGTTTGAAGAACACACGAAAGAGTATTCAAGATCAAGATCTCAATTTGATCAAGCATCTGTGGGATTTGCTAAACAAAAAAAAATGAGATCCACGGTGGCCTCACCTTACACCTTAAAGGACTTAAAGAACCCCACTACTAATGTCCTGGTGCCTGATAACATTGCACAACTTCAGAGGTTTTGTGGAGTCCATGCCTTAAAAAGTCACATCTGTTTTTATGGCACAGGGGGGACCTTCACCTATTTGAACCCAAAAATTTAAACTCATCCACCTCTACTTCTACTCCTTGCAATCTCACCATTCATCTGAGCTCCTTCCTAATCAAGCTCAAGTACTTCATCTTTATAATAAAGCCTTTTTTATGCTTTATACCAGTGCATACCTCCACCACTTTCGCAAACATCGTAGTTTATGGGAACCATTCATCACTGCTGCCTAAAAAAATAAAGCTGAAATACCTCCTTGGATTCATCCTACTGCAGGCTCCTCACCAATTTTACACTGTCCTTACACAGTTTACACACTACCCTCACTTCTCTGACACTCTTTGTTTCCTCATACAGTACCAGTACCTCTTTTCTAGCTCTGTCATACACTTACAAGTTCACAAACATGCAATGCTACTCTTCTAGCCTTCTCTATACTTCTCCATGAGCACTCTTAAACCAAACATTACATCTGTAGTTTGCCTTTCTGGCATGAATTCATACTGATGCTGCATTTTCTGCTCTCTCAGCTTAGCTTCCAGTCTTCTTTACCATACCTTTATTGCATTTTTATGCCATTCCTTTTAAAGTGAGCAGTGAGAAAGGGGAGACATCAACCAAATAATTTATTATTGTTGTAATTAGGCACATTTCAACTATCTGTACTTTGTTATGTTTATTTCATCACGGAAAACTTTCTCTTTATTACATTTAAAAACTTTACCCAGCAATCTTATCTGGCAACCCTTCAGAGTGCTGTGTTTCTCATGAGACACACTCTGAGAGGGTGAAGCCAATTAGCATTTACATTTTGTATTTTTATTTTGTGTTACATTGGTAGTGTTATTAATTCCTCCCTTTTTTGACAGGTAACATATAAGAGAATGACCTGAAAGGGCTTAAACTTCTGTGCAGCAGATCGCAGCGGTCCACAGAGAGACTGTAAATAATACCCTGTGGAAAGCTATATCCTGAAAAAGTCTGTGCTCACCAGACACTGATTTGACATTTTCAGGCTTTAGTCTTTTAGCTGGAGAATGGAATGCCAGTGTACCCTTATCTACTGTGCTTATATTTAGTAAATATCACCAGGATGCCCCGGCACCTCTTGGACATCCTTGGGAAACTTGGGCATGCCCTCTTCTAATTTATATAAAATATATATAAAAAAGAATTGCTTTTTATATGTCTGGAGTTAATGTCTCTTGCCATTCTTAAAGAGAATATCTAAAGAAGATCCCTCCTGGCATAGTTTAAGTTTGTGTTCTGGAATTGACCCACTATCAATAACATCTGTTCTGACAACACAGTTGAAATGTCTGGGGCATGGAACAACTCAGAAGGTTGGAATCAAGTGTAGTACAGAATGTTTATTAACAAAAGAATTTGATTACAAAAGCCAAACCTTTACTCCAGCATGCATGCTAGTGCAAAATCTTTCTCAGTACCACAAATCTTAAAAACAGATTTGCATTTCCTTGTAAGCATAAACCTGCAAGCAGACAATAATTCTGAATTGTAAGAGTTTGAAAAGGCTTTTAGCTAACATATATCAGTGTCATGAGCAATAGCACATAGTATTTGAGATTAAATAGCTAGTTCAAGTTATCAACAACAATGACTGTAAGATGACATTACACGAGATTTCTTAATGAAAAAAGCCATATAGTTTACATAAATCAGGTAAATAGTTCAATATACTAATGTTACAGTGTTCCCAGGTAAAAGTAATAAATGACACAAGCATGGTGAAGCTCTTATCATTTTAACTGACCACTGTCACATTTTGAAACCTTCATTTCAGCACTCTGTATGGCTCAAATGTTTGAAACACTGAAGACACTGCAGGCAACCAATTTATTTTCCAGTATAAATATATCTGAAATTGAGCTATCCCCACATGTCATAACATTACCATCCATTAACCATCAAAAGTGTTGCCAGATGAACTTCTTGACATTATGCAGTAACTCAAGTTCCCCAATTTAGCTTAGATTTTACAAGCATCAACATAAAAATACATGCATATTCTTTTATATATATATATATATATATATATATATATATATATATATATATATATATATATATATATATATATATATATATACATACATATATAATTTAGATTATACATGGAAAGCAGAATGTCTATCAAACTCAGAACTCAAAATGCATGTGGTAATTTTATATTCCCTGTTATTTAAGTAACAGTTATTTAGTTTATAAATATAGTATTTATATTGTTGCAAAGCAGGTTTTAAATAGTCTGGTTTTTTTTTTTTTATATGAAAATACCATGAATTTGTATCATAAATACTAGAGGCTTTTTATTATATATTATACAACTGAGGTTTTGCTCAGTGAATCCTAGGGAATATTGCATATATAAATGCACTGCAGTCACTCTCTATTTTTCTTTTAGCATGTTCATAGTCGTGAAGAAATTGTGGTATGCCTTAAAATCAGTCTTGTCAGTTTGTGGTGAGTTTATTCATAAAATGTTTAATAGGTAACAAAAAGGACTTGAGCTACCTGAGAAACCATTGTTCTCAAGTTAGACATAATAGAGTTTTGGTAATTGAGGTCATGCCAAAGACTACTGGGAATGCCTAAATAAAAGCTTTCATGCTGCCACATGAAAAGATGTATGTGGAACACAGGAATGTTACGGGAAGTATTTTCTTTGAAACCTTTCCCACAGCTTCAAGCTAAGGATTGATCGTGCTTGAAATGTTGTGCCCAGAATACTTGCAATCGCCAACATGTGTTTGCCACATTGTTACTCATAGAACCTGAAAAGAATACTAGCAACAGGTTTACTTACTCTTTTCCAGGTGTCTTGCGTACTTTATTAAGGTAGAGAGAGAGAGAGGGGGGGGGGGGGGGTAATTGCATGTAACACATTTAGTCCTGTATATGAGAAAGGTTAATAAGAATTCTCTAAATTAAATGCAAATTAGAACACTACATCGGGATTAACACTATCAGGCTTAATTTACTATGATTACTAATTCATAAGAAATGTCTGATCCCATTCTAGTATATTGATAAATAACCATTCCCTCTAGTGCAGTCCTACTGAAAACTGGATTATTCATATAATATACTATACACATTAATATTATCATATTATGGTCAAATAAGAAATTACATACCATATAAGTCACTAGACAAAAGCTCATTTTTATTAAATGTTTCTATTTTATTTTCCATATTCTATATTTTTCTGATCATAAAATAAACCATGTCTCTTCATCTCTGTTTTTTTACATGCACAATAATGATTCATATTTTAAAATTAAAGATTCATATTACCATTCAAAAGCATAAACAAAACCTGTCTTCCTAAGATAGACAAAGCAATAAAAATAAAATTATATCAAACTATTTTTTTTAGTTTGGAGTAAAATTTGTTATTTTAGTTGTTTTGGTTTTTTTTTTTTGTTTGACACAAGGCAGTTTTAAAAGGTCAGCTGGAGTGTAAGCTCTGGCTAGGTTTGCTTTTTCACCAAACTGTACTCTTCTTTCACACTCATCACATTAGAGCTTTTCATCCAGTAAACATTACAATATTTCTCCAGAGAAACGGATTCCTGAATTTGTGTTCTGTAAAGCCTTTCCATCTGCTGTACTTAAAGTAGGCCTGCGTCCAAAGATCTACAGACATGACATGACAGTCCGCATCAAGCAAACTGCAGTAAGATAATGTGGTGTACTTTGATACAATTGATTATGCATACTAATACAATTAGTCAAGTCATTTATATGACCTGATTGTCTTAAGCAGTTCCTTGCCAGTAACAGATTGTTTATTAGAATTGTTTTTTATTCTTTTCTTCAATTCCTAGAATGGTGTCAGATGTTAAAACATTTGGTGTGCGGTTTTCAGAATATTTGAAACATGTGTGAGTGATATTTTCAAGAGAGAAAAAAAATATTTTTTCATATACCAATTTTATTTGTTTAGACAGATCAGAATATATCTCTAAAATAAGACTGAAAACCTTTAAATGAACTCAGGGTACATTTAATTTTTGTTTAATGCCAGAAAAAGCTACTCTAAGCATCAATTTTAAAACATTATTTAAGTAGCATTATTTAGATAATTTATAATTTATAATTCTTCTTTCATGTGCATATAAGTTGGTGGATACACTGGATATGAATATCATAAATTCAGAATCGGCAAATGCTTCTACTATTTATATAACAAATACATAAGCAGAGGTGAACTCCTAGAGACAATACTTTTGTTTCAGCAGCATCACCACTGTGCAAAGTAATTTTAAAATCTCCACTGTGTTTTCACCTTTAACCAGGAAAATGCAAATAATTAAGTGTGCATACAAATGTCAGTCATATTATCCATACCACCATTAGAATAATGCTACAGGTAATATTGTAGATATCAGCTGCAAAAGGTGGACAAGCATGTGTGGTTCCTCCTTATCCTAAGCGGGAGTAAAAAATGGTGTAATTGGTTCCCAGTAAAATATTAACAAGGGCTGGTTGGGCTCACTCATGCATTTCAAGGTATGAAATACTCACCACACAAGAGACGTCTGAGGACTTCTTATGAGAGGATCAGACAGGGAATCTTAACGCTTGTCAGGTGTTTCGGAAGACAGCTCTGGTCTGATAAATATTTATGAAGAACAGCTAATGCACCATGAAAATCTGAATAGAAAAGGAGCAGGTTGAAGGCTTGCATGCATACTTTAAAATCAGTCCATTTTTAAACAACCTTTAAATCAAGAAGCCAATCCAAGGGAAGTCGAAATGTATACCACAAAATTGTCTTTTGTTTTGATTTATTGATGATGCCCATTACATTCAGTATATCTGAAAATAATAAAAGAATAATACAATAATAATAAAAAATAGCTCCAGTCACAAAGTTACACTAAAGTGACCCATAATCATATTGTTTTTTCTTGGCTATTTATTTTCTCATGAGATGATGTCCATTTGTGCTTTTTTCTATTTGTGTGGAAATTCTTTTGCAATTCTTTGAGACTGTGAAGATCCAAATACTGGAAACATATTTACACAGCATTTTCACATTTCACCAGAATCCATAAATTAAAAGATGCTACTCGGTTTTAGGCTTTCTTATTGTAAGGCTTTGTTTTTACTTGATATTATTTATAAAGTATTATTTAAGTTGGTACTTACTTCTTTTTTTTAACCTTCATAATCACTGACACTGAAATCTTGGTACCAGACATAACAGTACATCTTCAGAGGTCTTGTGAAATCCATGTCTCAACAAATCAGAGCTGTTTTGGTGACACAAGGGGGATCTACATAATATTATGCAGGTGATATTTATGTTATGCTTGATCAGTATATAACATCACAATTGCATGTAACCATGCATTATAGCTGACTCAGATGATGCTATGCTTGTTTTGTGTCCATGTTTATGGGCATCCCAGAGGTTTGTGAAGATTAGTAATCATCTATCTAAGACCTTACAATCCAACTCAATCCAGAGCCACTTGCTTAGATCAAAGACAGGTGACTGTGCAGGTCATTCAATCTTAAACAGTGCTGGCATTGTCCTCATTAAATATGTCTTAGACCAGGGTCCCCAAACCTTTTTTATGTAAGGGCCACATCATTTTTTCTTTCTTCAATGGGACGTCGGGTCTGTCTGTAACAGAAAATTACATGGGCCAGAGTGACAACCAGTATTATTGTGTATATTTGAATATGATTTTAAAATATTTATTATGCCTCCAAATCTTAAAATAGTTTATTATTTTGTTATGCACCATACAGACAAATGATCATTACTTTTCAAGAGATATATAGCCTATTAAGCATAATTACTATCATAATGAAATTTCTTCATATTTATTGCTATTGAAATTAAAACATTTACTTACTTCTGCATATACACATGATTGGTGGAGGAATCTAACCAATAATTAAGCTATGTTAATAACTAGAGGTTGCCATAGTGGACTTTATTGATACCAATAGGTTGGATCGTACTTGGCGATAACTGATTAATCAACTGACAGTTTTTAAAAAAGATACTGGATAAAAACAAACAAACATAACGCTCCATGTAAAATAGTAGCAACTGGAATTTATTACAAAAATGAAAAATAAAAAACTACTGAATCACGAAAATGTGATAAAAGGAAATAAATCTGAATATATTATTTAATAAATATAATTATATAATTAATAGAGTATAAATAATTTATATAATTTAGCGCTCTCTGTAAAACAAAACAAAAAAAATAGCAAAGGTTTGGCTAAACAAATTGATCAAAAATTTGTCATATTACCATTCAGAAGCATAACCAAAAGCTGTCTTCACAGGAAAGACAAGTAATGTAAAAAATTACATCCAACTGTTTTATTATCATCTGACATAAGGCAGTTTTTGAAGGTTGGCTTTTAAGGAAATTTTTATTCGTGGAAGAAATGTAAAAAACAATTTCTAGATAATTATCTTTTTAAACTTTGATTTCTTTCAGCATTTGGCATTAGTAGGCCCATGAGTTCCTCTGCACAATTTAAATGACACTGAGGTATTTTTATTTTTTTCTACCTTTCAAACTGTTTGACCCCTAATAATATTTGTCCCTCCATTGATAGACACCTCTGGCATATCTAATATAATGTTATGCCTAAAAAATCCCTAAACCACAAAACAAGAAGCTCACATCAAAAGCTACAAGAGCACCAGCAAAAGAGGGCTTAGAATAATTTAAGTACAGCACAGTCTATAAATACAGTATTCTTATCGCATAAGACGTGGACTGTCATTTATCTGCTATTGAGTGTGCAAAGTCCAAGTCAAGGATTGAAGTCTTGTCAGAAACAAGATACAGATTATAAAACTTAAGCCATTTTAAAGTCAAGTCTGTCAGATAATAATTATACATTGTGAAAGAAAAGAATGTGTTCACAGGTAAACAATATCATTTATCTTCTTGTGATTGTTCCTCTCTTGCCCAATTCAAGCTTTTTTTTATTTATAGTTAAACTCTATGTGCTAAAATCTACATTAAAGCTAAGGTTAAAAAACTAGCACCAGCAGATCTCTTATTAGTAATAATATTAAGGAGAAAATGTTTATATAATGACTACAATAGCCAAACTACATGTCCATTATTTTTTCTTGTAGTTTATAGTGTTATGTGGCAGACAACTCTAAAACCTACATGTATACTGAGTACAGTACTGCATCGCTGTTATTAATAAATATCAGACCAAGCTTACTAACATCTCTGGCACATATTCTTATAAGATATAATCCCTGTTTTAATATTTAGTGAATGTACATACAGTCTATTACGGTTGGGACAAAGTTAATACAAAACAAACATTTTTTGTAAGTTAAGCTTTTTTCATTCTTTATCCAAACAAGGAACAGATGTAAAATCTGGCTGATGAATTGAAACCATGTGAAACAACTCTCACAGTCTTGCTCCAATAAATATTCCTTTCAACACATTAAATGTGATTTAAGCAACAAAAAACAGCATACAGTTAACTACAGTTACATGACAATGCACTGAATATCAGCCTCATCAGAAGTATTTTTAAGGGAGGGTGTTGGTGGTGGAACTTTTATCATGTGTTTGCAGATGCAACATTAATTTTTATCCATTTTCTAGCAGCTCTAATTGCAGAATTAAGTGTAAATATGGCAAGGAAACATTTTAACTTCGGGCATACTCATGCTAAACTAGTCACATCATCCTTTCATATGTTTTATAAAAAAATATGGTAGCATTACATTACTTGTTTAAGATGTCATTATTCTAAATACAATAGACTTTGTCTGTTCACAAATCACAGACTAGTTTAAATACTTTGCAGATACAACTTGACTTGTTTTACAATCCTTGTGCCTGAATAACAAAATAATGCTAAACAATTTGAAATTATAACAATGCAAGTGATGCGTTTCCGTTCCTTTTTCTGCACATCACACACACTACCACACTCAACTAGGTGTACCTTGGTCACCACTGGGATTTGATGTGTGAGTTCACCTCTTGGCAAATAGCTTTCAGTCCAAACACTTGAGTTCATCCTTAATTGTTCCAGCAGGACTTTGCTAGCACTAAAGGTTTTATTACTTGTCTAAAAAAAGTAGTGAAATATGGTGATGATGTCATGGTGAGACCAGTAACAGTAGCTTTGCTGTTGGGGTCATAAATTTAGCAAAAGGAAGGTCCAGATTAACAATGCATTTAACACAAGGTCATAAGGACAATATAAAGAACTAACAACAATTTGAACAAAAATGAAGCCTTAATTATCCTTTGCATTTTGCCTTTTGTATTGCTATAAAATAATACTTATGTCATGTAGTGGTTGCATTTTTTTTAATTTTCACTGTTATTTATTAATGTAGATATAAGTGTATCTTTTGTTTAATAATTTTTGTATTAACACGGCTACAAAAAACACGTCAGATTGTAGAAAATTCAAAGACTTTTGTCGTACTTCTTTCAGGACCGCACAAACAGTTACTCTCTATGCATTATTTTAACATGCCACAAGGAGAATTTACAAGCTAGGTGTGTGTGTGTGTGTGTGTGTGTGTGTGTGTGTGTGTGTGTGTGTGTGTGTGTGTGTGTGTGTGTGTGTCTATTTGGCAAAAGTCACAAAGACACATTGAATAAGTCATTAAGATAAGATTAATGCAGATCTTCTGGCAGCCTTGGTGCAAGACTATTCATTTTTCATTTCAGTATTTGCCAAATATATATTTAAAAAGGTCCATTTTATAATTGATTTATTTTACAATCTAATTTTTTTTTTAAGTCAGTGAAAGAACAAAATAATGAATGTCTTTGCAGCAATGCTCTCACTGAAATGATCTAAAATATAAAAAATATATAAATATAAATTATAAATATGAATATAAAATCTAATTTTATTTTATTTGTAAAGCACTTTTTAAAGCCACTTTACACATATAATGTGGTAACAAGGAAAAATAAAAGAATATGTATTTATTGCAATATGTTTAAGTTAGTTCCTTATAATTGTTGATGCCTGATGAGCAAACCAGTGGTGACTGTGGCAAGGAAAAAACCCTGAGATGGTATGAGAGGAACCAGACTCAAAACGGAACCTATCTTTATCTGGGTGGCACCGAATGTCCATTCATTATAGTTACATTGTTGAGGTGTGTAGTAATAGGTGCTGTTGATAGTAATAGGACTGTTATTAAATATTAAATACATTTTGAATCAAACCCATATTTTATTCACAATAGAGAATAAAAAAAAAATCAAATGTTTAAACTGCGGAAATGTAAGATTTTACAGGAAAACATTAGGTAATTATTAATTTGATGTCCGCAACACATCTCAAAAAATGTTGTGACAGGGGGTCATGTTTTCCAATGAAGCATCCCCACTTCTTTTAACAACAGCTTGTATATGTCTAGGAACTGTAGAGACCAGTTGCTGGAGTTTTGGAAAATAAATGTTGTACCATAGGATTCTACATGCTGAACTTCGTTGTACAATTACATTTAATTAATTTTTATTTGTATAGCAAATACAACAATGGACAGTGTCTTAAAGCAATTTTTCACAAATAAGGTGGTAATAAAGAATGAATAAGATTGTTTTTAATAATTGTAAGTTTGTCCCTAATGAGCAAGCCGGTAGTGAGTTTTGCAAGGAAATAATAAGGAAAAAACCTTGAGAGGAATCAGACTTGAGATGGACTCATCCTCACCGAACTCATCCTCACCGAATGTCTATTTATTACAGTTCAACGTTGTTGGTGTGCAGTGATGGGTGATCAAATGCAATCTGTAGTCCTGAATCATTGCAGCAGACTTTTGACATTTAAGTAAAGTCCAAATCTATCCTCAAAAACTCTTGTGTTGCTCCGTAATTATCACACTGAATGATCACAAATGATCACTTTGAATGATTAAATAATCATTAGATTAAAAGTCCAAGCAGATTTAATAAATATTGCATTTGAAATTATTTTGTTTGCTTTAAATTATAACTCCAGAGCTCTGCCTGCTAGTGACAGGTATAAAAGGTATTCACATGTATTAAATGAACTGTAATTAGAAGTCAAACAAGAAGTGAAGTAAAACAGCATGTAAGCATTGGATACACTTTTCCTATTGGACAGTATTTGGCAGTATTATTCTTAATATCCAGTATTTTACACACAACAATACAATGTCATCAAAGGTTTAAAACCAGATACTATAAAAAAGAAAAACATATATGTGATAGGACTTTGTTTGATTTGATGAACATTTTGATTTATTGAACTACATTTGGCATAATCCTATACATAATACTGTACATCTTTCCAGTGAGGCCATTCAGGAAATTATTAGCTTTGTCATCTTGGGATGAGACTAATGCAAAATACTAATGGCAGCTTGTTTTGTTCTATTCATTGTCTCTCTGAAACCTACTATGTTGAATTCTAAAGAATGATACTTGCCTTCAAAGCAAAAAAAGAACCAGACCAGCACCCACTTATCCAGGAGATGATCAAACCTTACGCTACAAAACATACAAATATATAGATGTATTCAATCATTTATTTTAAGTAATTGTTTTTTCAGGTATTCAGTGGATCCAGAGCTTATATAAGGAAAGCTGGGCGTAAGGCAGGAACAGTCTCTAAATGAGAGTGTGCAGTTCATTGCAGGCAACCATCCATACACTCATCCACACCAAGGGCAAATTAGCACAGTAAATCCACCTGATTGCATGTTTTTAGGACGTGAAAGGAAACGGGAGGCTATGAGGTGGTAGTGCAATCTACTGCATATATGTCAGGTCTCTATTTTTATATCTACGTCAGTAGATTTACATATATATCTCTCACTTATAAAAATGTACTTGTTAAGTGGCATTCTGTGTGCTTCAAACAGAAAGTGTTTGAACAGAGCAGGCCAGAATGAACTCAGTTACACTGAAAGAGAGGCTAAATTTATGGAAGGAAGTTTAGTAAGACAGGCTTGGCTTTGCTGATGCCTGTGCAGATGCATGCCCAGTTAGAAAACAACATTACTCGGCATGGGTCATTCATCACATGGAAGAATGGAGGAACCTCGCTCTAATTTACACATCCCATCTTGAAGCTTTCTTCTGAGGGAATATTGTGGTTGGCTAAGAATCCTTGCTGTATCTGCAGTGAATGTTTTTAAATAGCTTTGAATTTGTTCCAAATGAATACATATAGGAAATGATTATGTGATTATCGTGTGAAGGTAAGTGTGAGTGGAGACATTTAAATGAGTAGATTTAGTTCATAAACAGTTAGAAACATCTAATGTATGTCATTGCCCATAAAGCTCATGCACTACACTGGAGTTTTAGTCATTCTATTTGTTTTACTTTCTTTCTTAATTTCTTTATACTTTATACTTTTTCGTATATACAAATTAATTGCAGACATTTTCATTTGCTTAGATTATGTTTCATGCACTGCTCATGGCTAGCTTACTACCTTAGTCAGATTGTTAACAGCACACCTTATTTGAACACGAGAAGTTTTTCAAATTTTCTCCAATGTTTTCACCAAGCTGCTATTACCAAACCAGTTACAATGTGACTTTACCCTTTACACTACAGGATTTGCTTTGGAGCAAAAATGTCTAAGATCCCTGAAAGGCAAGGCAAACTCCAGCTATTTGTCTACAAAGACCTTAATTTGGAATCAAATGTAACCCAAGTTATGCCTTTCTAGACATGTAAACAAGTTGGTTTCCTTGAGGCATGTTGTTTACAACATGTTAACATTGCTCAGCTTAAATAGTTGATCCTGGATCTGCAGCTGCATATAGTGGAAGATTGAACCCTTCAGCAGAAGTCATCTTTTTAGTTGTATCCGGGAGTCATTTCCAGTCTATGAACTAACAGTGTTCAACTTTGGCATCAACAAACAGAAATTAATTTGAATTGCTCTCTGCCAACTCACATGCACTATTGGCATTCCTCAAACAGCAAGCAACAACCTATATTGGTTTTAAAACCTTTTTACATCATCTAGCTAGACAGACCTTGAGCAGTTTGGCTTAATTCAATTTAATTAATTATTATTATATATTTTTTTATATATATATTCCCAGCGTGGCCTCCAATCGAAGAGAAACAAATCCAGAGGCAGTCCAGGATGAAGCTGGCAGATCCGAGAAGAGGAGAGCGACATGAACACTGATCACTGGTACCTCAGGATCATGTCTAACTTAACTGAGAGATAGATAGATAGATAGATAGATAGATAGATAGATAGATAGATAGATAGATAGATAGATAGAGAGAGAGAGAGAGAGAGAGAGAGAGAGAGAGAGAGAGAGAGAGAGAGAGAGAGAGATTATTCTGGAAAGATCATTTTTGTTGTATAAAAGTTAAGGACAATGTGCAGTTGGGGACTCTGGCAAGACTCGCTATAGCAGCATAACTAAAATGGAGACACAGACATGAGGGAACACGTGAGAGTGTGGGGATGACAGCATATTAATATCCCAGTTTACTGAACACTCAATATCCATGATCCCTCCAGATCTGCTCATTTATAAAAATAAAAATAAACTACTGATAAAAGGCTTGGCTAAATAAATATGTTTACGGCCTCGAATTGAACACTGAGACTGTGTCTGAGTCCCAATCATTAATTGGAAGGCTGTTTCATAACTGTGGTGCAGAAAGCTCTGACTCTGCTGTAGTCTTCATTATTTGAGATACCAACAAATAGCCTGCACCTTTTTATCTAAGAAGGCATGGGGGATCATAATGGTACAGAAGTTCACTCAGATACTGCGGCACAAGACCGTTAGGTGCTTTATACCTCAGTAGTAATATTTTATATTTAATGCAAGATTCAATGGGGAGCCAGTGTGAACTGATTTTTACATATTTCTATATTTTATATTTTCTTTATCTAGTAAGGACTCTTGCTGCTGCATTCTGGACTAAGCTTATTTTTGCACTTACTAGAACACCCAGACAATAACGTGTTATAATAGTCAAATCTAGATGTAACAAAAGCATAAACTAGTTTTTCTGCATCTATTAACATCATATTTCTATTTTATCAATATTTCTAAGGTGAAAGAAGGCTATCCTGGTAATGTTATTCACATGAGCATCAAAAGAAAGACTAGAGTCAATAATCACACCAAGGTCTTTGACTGCTGTACAAACTGAGACAAAAAGACTATCCAGAGATGCTACATGATCCAAATGATTACTTCTAGCTGCATGTTGTCCTAGTAAAAGTATTTCCATCTTATACAAGTTAAGCGGAAGGAAGTTATCAAGCATTCACTGTCTAATGTCCTTTACACACTCCACACAACATTAAGATGATCTCTCTCATCTGGTTTTGCTGAAACATACAACTATGCTCATTAGCATAGCAATGGAAGCTAATACCATGTTTGTAATGTAATATTAACCAGAGGCAGCATATATAAATAGAAAAGCAGTGGGCTTAACAGAGATCCTTGTGGAACACCATACTTTACCTCAGACAGTGTGAAGAACTTACCATTTACATCACCAAACTGATAACAATCAGGAAAATAAAATCTAAGCCAGGAGAGAGCTGTTCCCTATATTCCAACATTTGTATGTCTAGAAAGGAGGATATTATGATCAGTTGTGTCAAAAGCTGCACTAAGGTCAAGCAACGTGAGCAAGGAAACACAGCCCAGATCAGAGGCCAATAGCAGGTCATTTACCACTTCAACCAGCGCTGTCTCTGTTGCTATGATGAGGCCTGCACCCTGACTGATACATTTAAAACATTTTATTCCTTAGTAGGTGTGTGCATAACTGCTGTGCTACACCCTTTTCTAGAATCTTGGAGATAAAGGGGATGTTTGATATTGGCCTATAGTTGGACAGCTGACAAGCGTCAAGGTCAGGTTTCTTAATTAGGGGGTTCATAACTGCCAGTTTGAAATATTTTGGTACAATGTACTTAACTGCCTGACACTGAAATATACAGTACATCACTGGTGGTTTCACTGCTTTTTAGTGATTGGCTCCTTTATTCACCACCTAGGATCAAGTTATCTGGGAAATGTCCACCCATGTCTCAAACCCAATAGTGCTCAGTCTCAAGGGAAGAAAAATGCCTTGATATTGAAAAAGCCACAAAATACATCTGTATGACGGATGATTAATTGAAAATGCTACCAAACATTTCATTAGTTTATTCACTATTGAATTCAGGATAGTCGATATGTGTTTGTTCACTCAGCTCCTGCTGAAGATTCTGGGATTGTTAACTGCAGCTGCCGCAACAGTATCTTTCTTCAGCATCTTGGAATGTTGGAAATATTACAAATGGGTTATGTGCCTGTGACTAAACACCAATGTCTTAGTAGGAGTAGCACAAGCTTGTGCACAACCAGAAAGTAAAACACATAAACCAGCTCTTCCTACCAGTTATGAGATGACAGTGCAATGTTGTGGTTGTCAAATACATCAAACAACATTATGGTTCATGGTCAGATGGTGCTCTACACCTTGCACAAAAGGCAGGTTTATCTATGATTAGCCTTAAGGTCATCACATTTGTTGAATGTCACAGTGGTGCAGTTTCTATGCCCAGTCGTATGTACAGTTTGTTGCCAACTACCCCACCAGAGTTCTCACAAGGTAGAGAAAATATGACCCCATATAACCCCAATTTTACCATCCCTACACTGGCTACCTGTTAAGTTTCAAATTGACTACAAACTATTGCTACTTGCCTACAAAACCCTAAATGGTTTGGCTCCCATGTACCTATCCAGTCTTCTAACACGCTATAATCCATAATGCTCCTTGAGATCTAAAAACTCTGGCCTTCTAGTAGTTCCTAGAATAGCAAAGTCCACTAAAGGCAGTAGAGCATTTTCACATTTAGCTCCTAAACTTTGGAATAGTCTTCCTGACAGTGTTCAGGACTCAGACACACTCTCCCAGTTAAAGTGCAAATTAAAAACATATCTTTTTAGGGAGTCCTACACAGAACACATATCACATATCATAAACTTGTGCTCCAGTACATCTAATCAAATGCACATTATCAACTTGTGCTTGTTAATATTATTGCACCAGCTCCAGTCATGTCCCACCTCATGAAGATTGTGGACCTTTAAAGAAGTAGATGCCGAGCCCGCAAACATCCCGAACCCGCAAATGTTGAGCTATTTTATGAGTTGCTCAGTAGCTCCTGGTTTCATAACCTCAAATGACTGTTTAAGACAGTAGAAAGGACATTACTCCTAATCTTACATTACAGTGCTCATGTTAGTTCTCACTCTCCAGTGTTTTGTATTGTTTAAAGACTTATAATCACACACTTGATATCACACAAATGAGGATGGGTTCCCCTTTTGAGTCTGGTTCCTCTCAAGGTTTCTTCCTCATAATATCTAAGGAAGTTTTTCCTTGCCACAGTATCCATGACTTGCTTATCAGGGATAAATACACATTGCTCACCTTAACTCTTTAATTCTGTAAAGCTGCTTTGAGACAATGTCTGTTGTGAAAAGCGCTATAGAAATAAACTTGACTTGACAAGTGAACTGTTTGTGTTCTGCACTGGCAAAGAGGTCCACATTACCATTGTCAGTGCAATGTTCTAAGTTAATGTAAACTTTTTCTCTCCCAGGTGGAGATAGACAGTCCATTAAGTTACGATTCAGTCCTATCATAGCACCAAGCATACTTTGAGGCCCAAGATTACTCTGCTTCTATGAGTAGAAGAGGGCTTAACTTGGCAGTTTCCTCACTAGATATATTTGTTTTTCCAAATGGTTGTCAGGATATCTAAGAACCTGTATCAGGTTACCTGCACCTGGGGGATTGACCCTAAAGTGCTGAGCCGATGGATGACCATGACACAAAATTCTAAGAGACAGTTTTAAACCCAAGGGTCTCAAGTACAATGCTGGAAACTGTTCGACAAATTAATGTCGTCTAGATCATCTGGATCCGGTACACTGTACTGTTCCTAAAGTATTAGTCTAGACAGCAAAAAGTCCCCATCTAAGTTGATTGGTGGCCATCAAAACATGTCAAAACACCATGGATAGTTTTTCACTGGTGACCCATAAACATAACCAATCTATTCACTTTGTAGCATTCCCAGACCGGGAACCTGCTGAGTGTTCCTTCCTATGAGGCTTTCTTTCACTGAATCAACAACATAATAACTATGGTTTTTATAACTATAATAAAAAAAAGCATATAATTTGTTATACATTTTTTATAAGAAATATAATAAGGATTGTTCTGAACCCAATTAGTGTTTGCCTCCTATTATCCCACTGTGGCGCTAGAGTGAAGCTTTGTACCAAAATTGTGATTCTGCCTGCTATAATATATTTGTTTACATATCTAAAATGTTCTATATTTGTTCTAAACAGCCTATTATGCTGCTTATATTTTAACTCTGTGAATACCATCTATATTTGCCCTTATCATGCATTTTGTGTTTAAGAAGAGTTTGTGAGACTTAATGGAAGTTGAAAAACTGAAAAGATCCTTGATGATGGCAGACTATTTTCCTAATAAAATTGCATAGAAACACATAGCAGCAGACAACAGCTCATTTATGGCATTTAGCAGACACCCTTATATAAAGCAATTTATCATTATCTTAGCAGAGCATTAAAAGTTTAGGGCCTTGCTCAAGGGCCCAAAAGTGGCAATGTTAGGATTTTAACATACATGTTTCCAATCAGCAGTCCAACATTTTCTAACCACTGAGTTACCTCTACCACCACCCAGATTCACACAGGCCAGCTCTTTATATTACGAACACTTTTTAGCATTTAGAGAAATATGACTATTAAGAGAACATAATAAACCAGGCATTAGCTCGGAAGGTCACAAGTTCAAATCACAGCACCACCAAGCTGCCACTGCTGGGCCCTTGAGCAAGGCATTTAACTCTCAACTGCTCAATTGTAAGTCGCTCCGGATAAGGTCATCTGCCAAATGCCTTAAATGTAAACAGAGCCTACAAAAGCACTACATATTTTTCACAATATACATTATATTCTATTTGTTATTTTATAATTATTTTAATTTACATTATTTTAAGTAAATTTGCATGGTAATCTTTTGATCTTTTCTAAATTATAGATTGTATGATATTACACAATGTTATAAAATATACAATGATATCAAAGATTGGATTAGACTAATTAAATAATTAATTTAAAATACACTTTTATAATATATAAATAAATACTTATTATTGCATAAATAACATCATTAAATGTACTTTAAATGAATAAATAAATAAATAAATTAATTAATTAATTAATTAATTAAAAAATAAATTAAAAAATTAAAAAATATATGTTATATTTAAATTTAAATAATTAGGATATGTGTATAAATGGAAAGTTTAGAAAAAGACAGTGAGATCACCTCACCTATAAGAGGACACATCCAAGTATGCTACATGTTTTGTATAAATAGTAGCGATAGAATAGTGCTTATCCAGCAGCGGTATCTTCTGAGGAAAAACGTTAGTGTAATGTGTGGCCTCTTTTGATCTTAACTGAAGGCTCTCTGGAGCAATGAGCTTATGTCATGGCCTGTAGTTAAGATATCCAAAGCAAAAATGGCCTGCTCTGTTGTCCCTATCTAAGTAAAAGGGCAACTGATAAACCATGAAGCTAGAATTCCGTCTTCATTTAAACACTCTACTTTATTTAGGGTTCTTACATAAGACATCTATTGGAAGCTGTGAGATGATCCAAAATCAGGTCCATTTAGGAAAGGAAAAAAAAACAGATCATTATTATTTGATACTAATTCACGCTTAAATACTTAACACATGGCTTTTTAAATTGATAGTACTTTGGTTAGTAAAAGACATCTGTTCAGCATAAATCTTTGCTTAGGACTGCAGTAGGCTATAAATATTATTCATCTTATAAAGCTAATGGCTACATTTTTGATTTTGATGGCTTGCCATCTTCTCAGAGTTGCTCTGTCATGAACTTACATTGACAGTTAAGCTTCTCATGCCATGTACCAAATAAACAGACAAAGTGCAGAGACTTCCAAACATCATGACAGTCTATTGTCTGCCTTTTTTGTGGAAAGAACTTGTTTGTTTTGGCTATCGTACAGACAGACCTACATCTGCCAACTTTTCTAAGCAAGCACTTTTGGAAAGTTTTGGAAGTTTTGGAAAAGCTCAGAAAATCACAATTGTGGATGAGGAATCATTTTTGTGTTCCACTTCATATTAGTACTATACTTCCAAGAAACCATCACTATACATATTTTTCTTATCAAAAGGTAATTATTTGATTATTACTTTAAACACAACAGGATAGTTTGCATACTTACCTTCTATGATTTGTTTTATTAGACATGCCAGGGTGTAAGAAACAGATGGGTGTATTTAGCATTTAGAAACCTTTGAATTGATGCCCTGTAACTAAAGTGAACTTGCCTTTCTGTCTAAGTGCTGCAAATTGTTTCTCAGTGTTCTGTATTTAGCCAAATATCTGTTAGCAAACATAATTTTCTTTAAACTATATTTTATATATTTTAGATAAATACATATGTCTATGTTGTATATAAAATGTTTACACACCTTTGTTAAAATAATAGGATCCTGTGAAAAATAAATTATTAATCATATAAAAAGTTTTCTACACTTGAGTTGAAATTACAACAAACAAATAAAGAATTATTGAAATACAATCAGAAACACTTAAGAGAAACAGATTTAAACCTGATTGCTTAAATGTGTATGATAGGGAAACCAATCTAATTTTCAAAGGATTTATCATACAGCTGTGAAATAAATTATTCTAATTAATCCCAAATAAAGAGTAGCTGTTTGTGTGGCACTTTTATGGACATCTGTAGTCTGCAAAAAGCTTAAAATCCATGTATAGTATCTCACATGTCAATAAATATAAATCAGGATATGAGTACAGAAGTACTTCCCCATATATTCTATGCACCATAGAACACCAAAAAGACATCCCTTCAAAATATATAGAAGGACCAGACAAAACACGATCCAAGAGAACCATGGCCACATTAAACAAGATGCATGGATAGCTGTCTGGTATCAAAAAACACCACCAACACAACAAAGGTTCAAATTGAGCATTTCACCCCTGATAAGAAGATTGAAGTAAGAAACAACCAAATGAAACAACTTAAAACAACTGAATTGAACTACAGTACAAGCTTGAAAATGCAACAGTCTGGTGATGTCCATAAGTCAAAAGCATAACGCAGTTCTTGAAAGCAGGGGACATGCAAACTAATATTAAGCATTATTTAGTTTAATAAGATTGAGGCAAGCCCTTGAGCAAGGGCCTTAACCCTCTTACCTCTAGGTGTGCTATATCATGGCTGACCATCTGCACTGACAAAAAATTCCTCAAGAAGCTTTGACATAGGAATGTGTGTCACAAATAAAAGGCTTCTTCTTTTAAAAATCAGAAAAGCTGAAATTCTGATTTATCGTTAGCAATTTATTTGATGGGCAAGGTTCTACTACTCACTTCCCTTGCTTTTGCCAACAAATAATAGTGATTTATGTGGTGTAAAATCTGTGGTTGTGTGATCAGAGTTAAACAAACACACAGGGAAAGGGGTAAAACAAATCAGGACAGTTTTCAATTTTCTTTCCCCTTAACTGCAGCTTTCTGCTCTGCTGTGCAAACTGGCAGTGATGTATCATTATGTGAATGAAGTGTGAAACACATGAGAATGCAGCATGACTAGGTGGTTGTCTGTGACGTGCAGAAAGATGGAGAAGAAATTAGAAATTCTGGGGCCAAATGATGTTATCCAAACTAAAAGTCTTCATGCATTGGTGGACTATGATTAAATATGAGAATTTCCTTTTTTTAGAGGCTCAGGGACCACCTCAGTAGTATATTAGTTTACTTATGTTATAGCCTTTTCATTTTGTGGAGTCAACTTCACTGGCTTTCCTTGGCTACATTATCAGAGAAAGTTCAAGCCATCAGCAATTTGTCTCCTTTTGTTTTGTCATACCAGTTAAAGCCTGCACTCTTTCACCATGTAGCTGATCCATGTCTGACTCAAAACAGAGCCTCGACTAATGAGCAGGGCTGAAATATTATCCACAAAGCCACACATACAATTATTAAGCAAGGCACTTCCACTTGACGTGGCTGTACATGGCAGTGGAATATCTAACACCAGGCCTGTTTTGATTATTCCCCAATGTGTGTGTCAATTTAAAAGAGGCACATACCTTTTCAGCCTGTAGCAATCTCTGCATCTGGTATTTGTCTAGAAGGAGGGGTAGCTCACATGTTTTTAACAAAAAGAAAATGTTTATAATTCCTGCCAGAGCATATTAGGGCTCTGAATAACAGTGAAGGAGCATTGGTCCAATTGCATTGTTTACAATAAATCAGTGTGTTTTGGATACTGTCATTTGAAAGGGAACTCAAATTTGGGTAAGCCATTTGTCCGAATTGCTGTATAAAAAAAGGGTTTCTTTTAATACCAGATTAATACCAATATGATGCCATATTATTGTAGAAAAATACTTTATTTGTCTTTTGATTCTTTCTTAGATAATTAGGTTGATCGTAAAATCTCTTAAAGTCATTTAAGACCACCCTGGGTAATTCTACGGTCAACAAAATATGTACCCTCATTTATAGACAATTTTAAACAGATTTTCATAACAAGAGGTGTTACCTATGTTCTCTGAAGAGATCTAGTTTACATACCGCATACATACTTACAGCTTACATACTTATTCTGTTCACATGAAAAAGGTCAAAATTATTTCCAACATTCATCAAACCAGTGAATAGAAACCTTACCCTAGACCTTATTTGCTATCGAAATGTATTTCAATATCAAACCTTCTTTGTATCTCTAATATCCTAGATTAGTTTGCAGCTTAGCAGGTCCCCTGGTGGTCTAGTGGTTAAGATGCAGCGCTCCCACCGCTGCGACCCGGGTTCGATTCCCGGTCAGGGAACCATCCCCAGCCACTCTTAGTGCCGGTCCCAAGCCCGGATAAATTGGGGAGGGTTGCGTTAGGAAGGGCATCCAGCGTAAAACATGTGCCGAATCAAACGTGCGGAGGATCCGCTGTGGCGACCCCTAACGGGAGAAGCCGAAAAGAAAGTTTTAGTTTGCAGCGTAGCAAATAAACACTTTTTTTCATTATTTGAAGTTAACATGTAAAAGTATGCACACAAACATTCCCGATTAACCTGTAAAATGTTCACACTTTTAACAATTTCCCTGTCGGCATTCTGATTCTGATTTTGACTTAATGGTGAAGAAACATTGTCTTACAATCTTTAAAATAAGTGAGGATTGATTTATTTTAAGGCCTCATAGTCTCTCAAAAGACTGTGAAAAACACTGTGGCATTTACTTGGCAAAACATGCAGTTGTTGTTGCAGTTGTTGCAGTACGTGTGATTTCAGTTTTGGGCAGTTGCAATTTATTTCTGATGTTGTCAGTGTCAATCTTGTCAATGTGAAACTGAACAAAAAACAGAATTTTAGGGGAACACAACAGGAGATGCTATAAGTTGGAACTTGCCTAAGTGGTTACAGAGATTGAAGTGAAAAATGCAAACCATGATTAAATCCTCCATTATCATTTTATAATACATTATTAGGAAAGCTCATCATAAACACTGTATGTATGTTTATATCTTTATGTAAAATGTGATTTTTATTAGCATTATACAAACTCTTTAATTTTACATTTGAGAAGAAATGTGCAGAGATGGAAATTTAAATATCTTAGTCGTTTTTATGTTTTGTTTTAGAAAGTAGTATTTTTTATATATATAAATATATAATGTTAATGTTAAACTATAGCTGTTTCATTCTTTACTGCAGCTCATTTTAAAAGTCACATGGGTTAGCAGTAAATATTTCATGTCATGCTGCTGCAGTGCTGTGAACTTTTCTAAAATGCATACTAGAGCTGGATCTCTCTTAATCTATGTTGTATGATCTTTAATAATTTCTCCTAATAATTTTAGAGTTCAGTATTTTCCATAATGCCTGTTAATGTCTAACAATGGATAGGTATTGTATTAGCATGAGAAGGTCTCCCTCACCATACTGCACACTGTTTGCTGGTGAGCATACTATAATCCATGGATTGTTAATACAGGCTGTTGGTTAGAGTTTTTCTGCATTCAAATCTTATTTTCCCCACTGTAAAATGAATAGAACTAGGTTTGTCTAAATACCCTGTTAGATCCAATTTATATGCTTGTTAGGCTTGCTGCTTCTGCATTAACCATTTGAAAAATTGAGTGCTTGGTAAGATGTGGCAATTCCTGCATACTATTGTTAGTATACCATGCCACAATTAGCTGAAAGATGTAGACCTTCAATCTGAGTCAAATGAGTTGACCGAATGCAGTAGCTTTAACAATTAGCTAGTTGTAACTCCCATGTCATCTGATAAGCATAGTAAAATTAAGAGAAAGCAATCTGAATCACTTTCTAATCATAAGGGTTATCAGGTGTTAGATATGGCTCAACTAAAATAAATGATTGTGAAATTGAAGCTGCACACTGTGGAAGCTCATGTCCATTAACAGAACCTCCTTTTAGCCCGATGACAAGGTTTCCTTTATGTTCCTTTTACAGTTCACATATCAGGCAACCATTGTGTCTGGGAGACTTTCCAGGTTCATTATGTCCCAGCAGTCGAACTGACAAATCCAATCTCCAATAATGCATGAAAATGAGTCAAGAATGGCCTAGGCCAGCTCAGATGCACTGATGACAGGTTCTAAACTAGACATTTTTGACAAAAATGCCAGTGCCAAAAGTAGGATTGGATAGTGATGTTACAATTCAACAGAATTGAATGCACTCCTTCCCATAGTGTCATGGGAGCTTAATGAGATCCCTCAGTTTATTGAGGGTTTTAAAGGGGGTCTTTAACAGCTGAGCATGCCAGAGATTTGTGGCTCACACTCGTGCTTTGATTATATATCATGAGCTAGTCAGACTTAGATTTCAGGGACAGGCCCTTAACAAACCAATAACAAACCTTCCCCTATTCTCAAAAAGAGTGGCACCTACATCTTGGAAGTAGCACTTAGATCTTGGAAAAGCTTGGCATGCAAGAGGTGTTCCTTTTCACAGATGTCAAGTCAACATATTACTGACTGAGGAGCTGGACAACTCACTGATACAAAGTGCCTGGCTTACCAGCTACTATTACCACTAACTCTTCACATGTTACAAATAATTCGGCAAATAGGCCACATTGTCCTGCCATTGATTCCAAGATAGCCTGCAAATCTTTTCCTTGGCTCCTTCACACTTCTTCACTGTTTCATCACTGTTTAATCTGGCACCCCAAGTCAGTCCTATGTTGGGCTTATCAGGGTCAATCACAAATCACAAACTAAGTACTGTGACTTAGCCATTCAAGAAACACTCCTGAATCCAAGAGCCCACAGAACTTGCGTGACGTTAAATGGAATGCTGTCTTTGGAAAAGGTAAAAAAAAAAAAAAAAAAAAAAAAAAAAAAAGGGGGGGGGGGGGTTGTTTGTTTTTTCTTTTTTCTTTTTTTGCTTTTTAATTTTTTACAGATGACTCAACATCTTCAACTAAAATGTTGGAACTTGTCTTACCACAACAGGGTACACCTTTTAAAGACAAAAGTTCAACAATGGACAAGAACAGTTACTTACAACTAGTGTACATTCTTAGTCATAGCTTTAAATCTACTCTATTAAACTATCCTGAGGGGGAACATTTATCAAGTGCACTTTGCAGTAAACTTTTGGCACAACCATTTTGTTCATGCTGTTTATTTATATTTACTGCATTTAGCAAATGTTCTTTCCCAGAGGATTTTTTCCCTTTGTTTCCTTTTTTAAGTTGGTAATCCAGAACATCCACAAGTTTGCAACGTGTTCTCAGATAGTGTGTCTGAGATTGCTCTGCAAACATCAGAAGATCCCTCTCTCTATTACTGTTTAGCTATACATTACTCCTGAGATGCCATTGATCCTCACAACTTTTTGCCCTAAAAATCTACCTGCTCTATTCTAATGCCTCTCTTCTGCATTCACCTGGAACTCATTCACTGCTCCTGAAAATGGCCTTGCATGGATAGCCTTGAAATTCATTCAAGCAGCATGATTATCTTTGTGAAGTGAATTTTGAGGTCAATAGGCAACAATCACTTGAGCTTAATCCAGACTTCAGCTAAGATAGATGCTACTGGTTGCAAATGGCTGGCAGCTTTGTCTATTTACTATTTCAGTTTGAAAGACTGAGAGAGAAGCAAAAATATTGAGGATGAAAGATGGGAGCATTGGTTTCTAGCATACCGACTGTATAACTGTATCACAATGAAAGGTCAAGGATCTTCAAATCTGCCCCTGAGGTCCACTGTACTGCAGAGTTAAGCCTCAACCTTAATCCAACGCACCTGAACAAGCTAACCATTGTCTTGAGGATTGGTAGAAAATTACAGGCAGGTAAATTTGAAGTTTAGAGCAAAACTCTATATTTGAAGAATTCAGTGATAAATTATGCTTCACTGTTGCCAATATCAAATAACATCTTAGACCTCATAGACAAGTATTAACTATTGTGTGTCAGTCATAGACATGAATACTTTAAAATATTGTTAATTTTTATTGTGTTATGCTTAAATTACTTCATTTCTCAAAATACTTAAATAAAGTAGTTTTTTTCCTCATATGTCTACTTGCCCTACAAGCCCCACAAGTATAAATAAAAAATAATGTATAATAATTGTAAATTAAAGAATAAAAATGATTAGACAACTAACTTTACAGTTATTGGATCTTTCAGATAGACTGACCCATTTGAAATTGGATAAAGGATATTATAAAACAGTGAGGACAAGATGTTCTTTTGAGGATATTATTGGGTAGTGGGTGGTCTTATGGAAACTTAGGAAAACAGTATTATGTGGTGATTTGGTGATTATAAATGTAAAGCAAGGTGCCTGTTTGGATCTGAAGGGGGATGGTACACTGTGTGGCTTTTCCTCTCCCAGTTATCATGCCATCTACAGCCAGGAAGCCTGAAAAAGTCACAACGTGAATGTGCAATACGTTCAACCATGAAAGAAAAAACTGTTCTGTAGTCATTGAGTGTTGGAAAATAATTCAAGCATGACCACCATGATAATTTTATGGGTAGTTCAATGATTTTGCTTACCTGATTTAGTGGGTTATTTTCAGTGATCGTTGTGCTTTTGGTTCAAAAATGCCTTTTTAATATCTTTAATAAAAGCATAATGAACGTCTTCTACTTTTTTCATTCTTTCATTATTTTTCCTCAGCTAAAAGGTGAACCTAAGCAACTTCCATGTACTCTGCATCATTCATGACCTTGGCAGGCTTGGATGGAAGACACTTTGGGATTTGTGGTGCTGATCTGAGTCACACACAATAACGGTTCAGAGATACTCAATCCAAGAGACAAATCCAAATTCATGGACAATAAAAACAGGAAAGTGCTGGCACACAGAATATCAGAGGCAAATTAAACAAAGGAGAATCCACAGTGAGAAAAGCGGAGAAGGTTTTACGATTAGTACAAGGTCCATGTGCTTTATATATAGTTGTGGCAGGAAATTAGCATAACATAGAAGAGTTCAAAATTCAGGGGAGGGTGCCCCTCAGTGGTTTGATTGAATGAAATTTCCATGACAGCATTAACAATACAATAATGTTATTTTATATGAAATCTATACAGGGCCAATGTTGTTAGAGTATAGAATTGTAAGAGTGTTTAGGAATAGCAATGTAATAAAATCTGATTAAGATTAGTGGGAAAGTGCAGGTATGGTAGGAGTTAGATAGGCTGTTGTGGGCGCCTTACAAATTGTGAACAGGCAGACATTGCAAAGTCATTTCTGTACCCATGTAACTACTTTATTGCTCCTTATGTTCACAATATGTTTAGCATTTTCCAAACGTAAACGAATGATAGTAAGTTTCTCTGTTTAGCTGTAATAAAGAAAAACAACTAGTCTCTACCATTCTATTAAGTAGGGTGTCTTTATCAAAGGATTATAACCACAAGCATAGTTAAATTTGCTTAAATATTGCACACATTTCTGACTTTTATATGACCCTGCATATGAACTGAACATATGAATGTTTTCCATTATTGCCTGCATCATGCATACAGTTAATCAGCATATTTTTGAAAACATGCTGTAAATTATTTAACCATTGCTCATTCATAAACATGTTAAGAAACCCCAGTGGATAAGTAGATAATAATTATAACATTACACTGATTACTAATTGGAACAGTTGCTCATATAAAAAAATACATTATTGCCTATAGTGATTAAGCATTATTCCTAAAGATTACTGGTAATTAGATGCTGAGTGAAAACCGACTGTAAACACATATCACTTGCAATAGACTAGGCTTTATATTGGGCATGCAAGTGAATAATTATTAAATCTATGCATGAATGCCCTCTTCTGGATACACAGAAACCTTGTGTTAATGTGCACCCAATAAGAACCCATAATCCATCAAACCTTATACTGCAATGCATTCTAATATTTATTTATTTTATATAATATATAAAATATTAATTTATGCATGCATGTATATAGATTTAAATGAATCAATATAATACAGATAAATTCAGGTGGAGCATTTAACAATTTGAAAAAGTAAATAAGAACCAGTGTACACAATGGCTTAAAGGGTAAAAAGAGAGAAATAATTTAGCCATCGGTAATGCAAGCTACAGCTTGCTGCTAACAAGCTGGTGAGGAAAACAAGTTTTTATAATTTTTGAAAAGCTTGAGCTATGTGTTGCATTCATTGCCAACTACTTATGAAGGTAGATCTGACCAAGTTTGTACAGCAGATGGATGAATAGTTTGGTGTCAGTTCTGTTGAGATGGAGATTATTAATCTGCAAAATGATGTACAGCTATAATTTAAACAATATGTATAACCTTTCTAGATTATTATTATAACATTTAAAGAATAATCACCAAGCATCATTGAAAGAAATAACAAACACAAAACATTGTGCACGTTCATTGTGGACTTGACTGATCTCACTAAATGTGTAAGAATGAGTAAATACACACCAATAAACACTAAAGTGACAAAGGGGCAAATGATGTGATAAGCATTTTTTCAGATGAGCAAGGGTTATAAACATTTTGTAAATTGTTATCTAAAACAGTAACATTGCTCAAAACTAGATAAATAAAAATATTCAAATAATATATTAATATCAATATTATATCTACAAGCTCTCTCCCCATTTAAAAAGTTAAAGCATTCCTAATCTATTAAAAAGATGACAGAATATAAAAAAATAAAAATCATCATGTTAGAATATGGAAAATTATAGCATAAAATGAGCAAAAAAAAGCTCATTACCAAACTCATTACCAAGCTGATGGTATTTCAGATTGAAGCTTTATAAATCCAAATCATTATAAAAACTGCTTTGAGGCACCTAGTGGAACAATTATGTTGAAAATCTAAACTGAAAAGTATGTATTAATTTTAACACGTCAATTTGAATTGGCTACGTATTCATTCTGCCTCTCACTTTAATGGCATTTCCATTCTGAAATCACAAGAGTGATGTGGAGAGGTCCTGTCGGGCAAACATTGCACAGTCGCCTGCACACTGCAGCTCTTTTAGCATTCACTGCAAAGTTTTATGAATGCTTGAAATCTAATGAAAATCTTCACCCTCTAAAGCCCTCCAACTTTACTGTCACCACTGCCATTGCAGTATAACGTAAGTGGTAGTAGCAGCTTACATACTGTGTGGGTGTCCGGCTATTCTCTAGTTTGCACGGCTCATCTAGGCACCACTGTGTTCAGGGGTCATAATCAGCAACAGCATTCTGCACGTTCTGCACAATTTTTCTGTCCAAGGATTCCGTCAAAAGCAGCTTAAGCTTGTTGGTGTTAGATTTAAGTACTTTAAGTACTTTATTAGCTTTATTTTTTTGCAATACAATTTCCTCTGCAGGGATGCCATCAAAGCCCAGGAACTTTTTAGAGAGCATAGACAGTGTATAAAATATTTCACAACAGTTGGTGTTTGTTTGAGGTTGAAAGAGGCAAGTTCACTGGTAATTTGTTATGCTCTGACCACCATAACATTAGCTTATTTTGGTACATCCGAATTAAATATCTTTTTTTGACCATTGGACCTCTTTGAGTGTTTAAAGGCTCTGGCATGGAGAAGCCGGTGTTGGATCTATGATGATTGCAAATGTTGAGCTATTTTATAAGTTGCTCAGTAGCTCCTGGTTATATCATCTCAAATAACTGTATAAGACTGTAGGAAGGACATTACTCATATTCACACTTTGCAGTGTTAATGATATTAGTTCTCACTCTCCAGTGTTTAGTTTTCACTCTCCAGTGTTCTGTATTGTTTAAAAATTTATAATCACACTCTTGATATCACCCAAATGAGGATGGGTTCCACTTTTGAGTCTGGTTCCTCTCAAAGTTTCCTCCACATATCATCTAAGGGAGTTTTTCCTTGCCACAGTTGCCATGGCTGCTCATCAGGGGTTAAATTCTATAAAGCTGCTTTGAGACAATGTCTGTTATGAAAAGCGCTATAGAAATAAACTTGACTTGACTTAAAATATCAAATGGAATAATTGGAGTAAAATATCACCCGCAGTTTCAAAGGTGGGATGGTACAAAAATCCCATAATTCTGCAGTTATCATTGCCTTTGTTATGCAAACATCACTGATGTCCCTGAACTTCACTATAATGTAATTAAATAAGTTTAAATATTCAAATTGGGTGGGTGGGTCATGTTTGGAATAGAGGTTGACACTGTAGTGAATTGGGCAAAACCATGTGTATTAAGCAATATTCCATCCATATTCCATAAACTGTTGCTGAATTCCACAAAATATTAAAGACATCAATCAAAGTATTATTATGTTTGGGCATCAGATGAACACCATCATTCATTCGTTATTGCTACCTTTCCATGTGGAATTTGGGTGCATAAGTACTGAGTTAACGACCAATGCACCTCTGGGCTGGGGGAACTTCTGGGCTGGAGGAACCTTTCAGTTATTCCAACAGGTGTTTTGGCCAGGTTTAGAATTAACAGCCTGACTGCTAATCTTACACCATGCAGGTAATGACTACTACAGGCATAAACTTAACAGAATAAAATAAGTATTCCAATCATTCCTCATACACTGTATAGCCAAAAGTATTAGGGCACCTAACCATTTCACCAACAAGGATTGTAATGACATCCCATTCTAATTACACCACATTAACATAGAGTTGGTCCCCTTTTGCAGCTATAAGAGCTTCCACTCTTCTGGAAAGGCTCTCCAGTTTCAGCACTGATGTTGATTCACATTCTAGTTCATCCAAAAGGTGCTCAATAGTGTTGAGGTCAGGAGTCTGTGAATGCCAATCAAGTTTTCCAATCACACTCATTCAACCATGTCTTTATGGACCTTGATTTGTACACAGTGGCACAGACATGGCCTTCCCCAAATTGGAAGCATAGCATTATCCAAAATGCCCTGGTGTGCTGAAGTATTATGATTTTTCTTCACTGGACCTAAAGGCCTTACCCCTGAAAAACTGCACAGTTGGCACAATGCAGTAAGCCGCAACATTCTCTTGGCATCCACCAAATTTAGACACCCATCAGAGTGCCAGACAGAGAAGTGTGATTCATCACTCCACAGGTAACACAATTTCATTGCTTCATAGTCCAGTGGCACTCAATCCAAGTCTTGGCATTGTACTTGGTGATGTGAAGCTTGCACGCAGCTGCTTGGACATAGAATTCATTTCATGCTGCACGAATATTTTGCTGGTAGAAATTACAATGGAAGTTTGGAGACCTTCAGCTATGTAGTCAGCAGAGCTTAAAGTTGACCATGGCATATCTACAGTAATATATTCTTTCATCAGAAATACATACAAACACACACACACACACACACACACACACATATAAATATACTATATATATATATATATATATATATATATATATATATATATATATATATATATATATATATATATATATATATATATATATCTTCTTTTTCTTCTTCTTCTTCTTTCGGCTGCTCCCATTAGGGGTCGCCACAGCGGATCATCCGTCTCCATACCACCCTGTCCTCTATATCTGCCTCTTTCACACCAACTACCTGCATGTCTTCCCTCACCACATCCATGAACCTCCTCCTTGGCCTTCCTCTTTTCCTCCTACCTGGTGGCTCCATCTTCAGCATTTTTCTAACAATATAATTCATGTCCCTTCTCTGCACATGTCCAAACCATCTCAATCTCGCCTCCCTCACCTTGTCACCAAAACATCCTACATGGGCTGTCCCTCTAATAAACTCATTTCTAATCTTGTCCATCCTCGTCACTCCCAACGAAAACCTCAACATCTTCAGCTCTGCTACCTCCAGCTCCACCTCCTGTCTTTTACTCAATGCCACTGTCTCTAATCCATACAACATCGCAGGTCTCACCACAGTCCTATAAACTTTCCCTTTCATTCTTGCAGATACTCTTCTATCACAAATCACTCCTGTCACTCTTTTCCACCCACTCCACCTTGCCTGCACTCTTTTCTTTACTTCCCTAACACACTCTCCATTACTTTGCACTGTTGACCCCAGGTACCTGAACTCCTCCACCTTCTCCACCTCTTCTCCCTGCAACCGCATCACTCCACTGCCCTCCCTCTCATTCACACACATGTACTCTGTCTTACTCCTACTGACTTTCATTCCCCTTCTCTCCAGCGCATATCTCCACCTCTCCAGGCTCTTCTCAACCTGCTCTCTACTCTCACCACAAATCACAATATCATCTGCAAACATCATAGTCCAGGAAAACTCCTGTCTGACCTCGTCCGTCAACCTGTCCATCACCACTGCAAACAGGAAAGGGCTCAGGGCCGATCCTTGATGCAGTTCAACCTTCACCCTGAACCAGTCTGTCGTACCTACTGCACACTTTACTGCCGTCACACTGTCCTCATACATGTCCTGCACCACCCTCACATACTTCTCTGACACACCTGTATTCCTCATACAATACCACAACTCCTCTCTCGGCACCCTGTCGTACGCTTTCTCTAAATCCACAAATACACAATGCAGCTCCTTCTGTCCTTCTCTATACTTCTCCATCAACATCCTCAAAGCAAATAAGGCATCTGTGGTGCTCTTCCTCGGCATGAAACCATACTGTTGCTCACAGATGGTCACCTCTTCTCTCAGCCTGGCTTCCACTACTCTTTCCCATAACTTCATGGTGTGACTGATCAACTTAATTCCCCTGTAGTTACTGCAGGTCTGCACATCTCCCTTATGCTTAAAGATCGGTACCAGCACACTCCTTCTCCATTCCTCAGGCATCCTCTCCCCTTCCAGAATCCTGTTAAACAATCTGGTTAAAAACTCCACTGCCATCTCACCTAAACATCTCCACGCTTCTACCGGTATGTCATCTGGTCCAACCGACTTTCCATTCTTCATCCTCTTAATCGCTGCTCTCACTTCCTCCTTACTAATCCTATCTACATCCTGCTTCACCAACTCCACATCCTCCAACCTTCTCTCTCTCTGATTTTCCTCATTCATCAGCTGCTCAAAATATTCTCTCCATCTTCTCAACACACTCTCCTCACTAGTCAACACATTTCCCTCTCCATCCTTTATTGCTCTAACTTGCAGTACATCCTTCCCAGCTCGGTCCCTCTGCTTGGCCAATCGGTATAAATCCTTTTCTCCTTCCTTAGTGTCCAACCTCTTATACAGTTCCTCATATGCCTTTTCCTTGGCTTTCGCCACATCCCTTTTAACCTGCTGCCGCATCTCCTTGTACTCCTGCCTACTTTTCTCATCACTCTGTCGATCCCACTTCTGTTTTGCCAACCTCTTTCCCCTAATGCTCTCCTGCACTTCCTCATTCCACCACCACGTCTCCTTGTCTTGCTTTCTATTTCCAGATGTCACACCAAGTACTTTTCTAGCTGCCTCCCTCATCACTTCTGCAGTAGTTGCCCAATCATCCGGCACCTCTTCACCACCACCAAGCCCCTGTCTGACCTCTTCCCTGAACCTCACACTACACTCTTCCTCCTTCAGTTTCCACCATCTTATTCTTCTTTCAAACCTTACTTTCCTCCTCTTCTTCTTCGCCTCCAAAACCATCCTACAGACCACCATCCGATGCTGTCTAGCTACACTGTCCCCCGCCAACACCTTACAGTCTCCAATCTCCTTCAGGTTGCATCTCCTACACAGAAGATAATCCACCTGTGTGCACCTTCCTCCACTCTTATACGTCACCCTATGATCCTCCTTCTTCTTAAAATACGTGTTCACCACTGCCATTTCCATCCTTTTAGCAAAATCTACCACCATCTGCCCTTCCACATTCCTCTCCTTAAAACCATACCTACCCATCACCTCCTCATCACCTCTGTTCCCTTCACCTACATGCCCATTAAAGTCTGCCCCAATCACCAATCGTTCTTTCCTAGGTACACCATCTACCACTTCATCTAATTCACTCCAGAATCTTTCTTTCTCCTCCATCTCACAGCCAACTTGTGGAGCATAGGCACTGATGACATTTATCATCATCCCTTCAACTTCCACCTTCACGATCATCACCCTATCAGAAACTCTCTTCACCTCCACTACACTCTTACTGTACTCTTCCTTCAGAATCACCCCTACACCATTTCTCTTCCCATCCACACCATGATAAAACAGTTTAAACCCACCTCCAATGTTCCTGGCCTTACTCCCTTTCTACTTGGTCTCCTGAACACACAACACATCTACCTTTCTCCTCTCCATCATATCAGCTATCTCTCTCCATTTACCCGTCATAGTACCAACATTTAAAGTACCAACCCGAACCTCTACTCTCCTACACTGCTCCTTTTCCTGCCGTCTCTGTAGACGCCTTCCTCCTTTCCTTCTCCTCCTTCGGCCAACAGTAGCCCAATTTCCACCGGTACCCTGTCGGCTAACGATACCTGTGGCGGTCGTTGTTAACCCGGGCCTCGACCGATCCGGTATGAAATTCTCATTTGTGATCCGCATATTTGATTTGGCACATGTTTTACGCTGGATGCCCTTCCTAACGCAACCCTCCCCATTTACCCGGGCTTGGGACCGGCACTAAGAGTACACTGGCTTGTGCCCCCCTAATGGCTGGGTTACTATATATATATATATATATATATATATATATATATATATATATATATATATATATATATATATATATATATGCCTGTCTGAGATCCTCGACTGGTACTCACCTTCTCCAAGTAAGTATCCTTTAAGGCTCTGTTCTTGCACCGAGGTGGTGGAATGAACTTCCCCTAGATGTCCGTACAGCGGAGTTCCTGGCTATCTTCAAGCGACAATTCTCTTCCTGAAACACTTAAATTAGCACTTTCCAAGTTTGCTTTGTAGAATTCAAGAGTTATATTTATATTAAGTTTGTAATCTTGTGTATCAGTGTAGATTTATTCATTACTAGAGACTCAAAGCACTTTTGTACGTCGCTCTGGATAAGGGCGTCTGCTAAATGCCACAAATGTAAATGTAAATGTATATATATATTTTTCACTCAACACCAGCTCCATCACTAAGAAAGCCCAGCATCATCTCTACTTCCTGAAAAGGCTGAGGAAAGCCCATCTCCCTACCCCCATCCTGACCATGTTCTAAAGTGGGACCATTGAGAGCATCCTAAGCAGCTGCATCACTTCCTGGTTTGGGAACTGCACCGTCTTGGATCGCAAGACCCTACAGAAGATAGTAAGGACAGCTGAGAAGATCATTGGAGTCTCTCTTCCCTCCATCATGGACATTTACACCACACGCTGCATCTGCAAAACCAACAGCATTGTGGACGACCCCACACATCCCTCACACACACTCTTCACCCTCCTGCCATCAGGATAGAAGCATTCGGTCTGAAACTTACACACACACACTCACAGTGTTACTGAACTGTACAACCTAAACTCAAACACACACTCATTACCCATTTCAATCCATTTCACCACCATTTATTTATTATTTATATTTAATCGTTTTATACTGTTTACTTGCTGTTTTTTCAACCTCTCAACTGCTGCTTCTGTGTTTTTGCACTGCATTGTGTTTCTGTTTACAAATACTCTTTGTTCATAGTTCTTTATAGTCCTCATTTGCACAGTACTGTATAATCAGAGCAGTGGCAGGCAGTCAGGTCCAGCAAAGCCTTCTCTGCTGGCCTAAACACTATCAGAAACACTGACCTACATTTATAACCTAAATTTTAATATTTGTTCCATGAAATTGTATTTATTTATTTCCATCAGTCTATTCTCTTCGCTTCGTAGCGTTTCTCTTTGCTGCACTGCTTCCAGTATGTGTATGTGGATGTTAGATTTTTTTGTCCAATCAGATTTCGGCCTCTATGTGCTGCCATGTCAATCTAATCTGTCCAGGGCCTGCAAAGTCAGTACTGCTGGCTCTTTTTCCATTGAGAATATTACCACTGGGTCTGTTTCTTTAACCAATCAGATTTCATAATCGCCTCACAGGGCCAGCTAGTAGGCCCAGAATAGAATTTTCATGCTCTTCATTCATGCTCTTTAAGAGGTTATCTTCAGCTAACAGTTTGTAGGCTTTCTTGTGAGCCAGCTTCAGAAGAGGCTTCCTTCTGGGATGATTTTCATGCAAACTGACTTGTTGCAGTGTGTGGCATATGCTCTGAACACTGACAAGCGGACCTTCCACTTCTGCAACCTCTAAAGCAATGCTCGCAGCACTCATGCATTTGTTATTTGAAGCCAGCTTCTGCACATGATGCACAGCATGAGAATTCAACTTCTTTGATCACCCTTGCAAGGCCTGTTCTGATTGGAACCTGTCTTGGAAAACTTCTATATGACCCTGGCCACTGTACTGTAACTCAGGGTGTTTCAGGGTGTTACCAGTCTACTTACAACCCAGACCATCTTTGTGGGGAGCAAAATCCTTAGAAAGTTCTTAAATCTTCAGAGAGTTTTTGTCATGAGGTGCCATGTTAAACATCCAGTGGTCAGTATGAGAGAATTGTACTCAAAGCACCAACTTTTAATTGCTCTAATACAAGATACAGAAATTTGTATAGTCCTGTCCAGAAGACAAAAATGAACATTATAACTAGGACATGTGGCTTTGCATGGTTAAACAATGTACAGCTGTTATCACTTAAGGTGTACTCACTTTTGTTGGCAGCTATTTTGACAATAATGGCTGTATGTTGACTTATTTTCAGAGGACAGTAAATATGTACTGCTATACAAGCTGCACATTGACAACTCTAAAATATATCCATGTTTTATTTCTATATTATTGTCCCATGAGAAGATATACCAAAATGGTTGATGAAATATATATACTTCTTCAGCAATTTGAGCTCCAGTAGCTCATATGTTGCATCGGACCAAAGAACTGGTGAAAACCAATGCACACAACTTCACTGAGAACCTACTCAACTTAATCCACCTCTTATTACCACCACTATCACGTTGCAATTATAGAAACCATCAATACTATAGGAAAACGCAATATAACAATGCTGGACATTATAGAGAACGGAATTTTGCATATGGAGGGTGAATACCATTTTACAAAAGCAAGAAACCCAGTTAAGACAGTTCAAAACTGCTACACTACAACCGCAACTGTGCACCTAGATTATCTGAAACAGTTCAGAATCAATATTTGACTAATAGCATGACAAAAACAATAAAAATGTAAATTAAATTAATTTCTTTCCTGGGCTGAGACATGCTAGCTTGCTTCGGGGTTGTCCGACCTCTCCTCGCTTTTCTTGAAAATGTATTTTAAAGTATGTCCAAAACCAAATCAATTTCTCTTTTTCCGTTTTTATTAAAAAAATCTAACTCAGATGTATTAATGTGTGCAGCGCTCTACAGACGTGTTTTGCCAGTTGAACTTGGCTGAAACAGTTTCCCTCCCACTTAGAGGACAGATAATTGCTGACGCTATTCTTTTCCAGATAGCTGGCCCTGTGAGGCGAATATGAAATCTGATTGGTTAAAGAAACAGAGCTATTTCTTTAAAAAAACTATGGTAAAAGGACCAGCAGTATTGACTTTGAAGGCCCTGGGCAGATTAGATTGACATGGCAGCACATAGAGGCTGAAATCTGATTGGACAAAAAATCTAACATCCACATACACGTACTGGAAGCAGTGCAGCCAAGAGAAACGCTACGAAATGAAGAGAATAAACTGTTGGGAATAAATTAATACAATTTCATGGAACAAATATTAGAATTTAGGTTGTAAATGTAGGTCAGTGCTTCTGTTTTGGCCAGCAGAGAAGGCTTTGCTGGCCCTGACTGCCCACCACTGACCCAACTACTGTACATAGAAGCCTGGCCAAAAGTCATCTCAATGGAAGAATTGGGTCAAAAAGCAATAAAACCATACCTTTGACAATAAAACAGGTTAAATGACTTAACTACGCACAAAAGCATACAAACTGGTGTGAATAAAAATGACAGCTGGTGGTCTGGACTGATGAGTCAAAATCTGAATTATTTGGCTGCAGCAAAAAAAAAAAAAAATAGTTTTTTTTGTTTGACAAAGGGTTGGAGAGCAGTACAATGATGAATGTCTGCAGGTAACAGTGAAGCATGGTGAAGGTTTCCTGCAAGGCCTCTCATTGGCCCCAAATTTATACTGCAGTAGGACAATGACCACAAACATATAGCCAATGTAATTAAGAACCATCTTCAACTTAGAGAAAAACAAGGACACCTAGAAGTGATGGTTTGGCACCCATAGAGCTTTGATCTCAACATCATCGAGTCTGTCTGGTTTTACATGAAGAGAAAGCAGGATTTAAGTTCACCAACTTCCAAAGATCTATGTTTGATTCTCCAAGATTTATGGCACAACCTACATGCCAAGTTCCTTCTGAACTGTGTGCACGTGTACCTAGAAGAATTGATTGGTTTGCAGGCGAAGAAAAATTACACCAAATATTAATTTGATTTGGATTTCTTCTGTTCATTTAATTATAATTTTGTTAATTGATAAAAATAATTTTTTTAGAGGGTGTGCATTATTTATTTTTTTATATATAAAATAATATTGAAGGAACTGAATGTACCATTGAACACTGTCAAAAACTTCACCAATAAAGTGGAGAAAATGTGGCACCAAAGAGACATTGCAAAGACCTGGAAGACCATCCAAAGTTGATGAGAGGACAAGGAGTAATTCTATCAGGGATAGGGGGCTAGCCAGAGCCCAGATCACACTTCCCTTAAAAAACAACTATGGAATGAACTAAAAAGAGCCATACAAAAGAGATCACCTTGCAATTGTAACTTTTTTTTGCAAATAACAGTGGGATAAAATTCCAAACTTTAGATGAGTGAAGTTAATAGAGACTTATTTACAAAGACCTGATGCCAGAATAAAGACAAATGGTGCTTGCACAAATTATTAGTTGGGAGGGATGTGCAGACTTATGCAATCAAGTTGGGGTAGTTTATTTTATTGTATTTTATTTTAAGTGGTGCCACATTTTTTATTATTTGCTTTTTCTCAGGATTTTTGTTTGCTAGATCACAATAAAGATAATAAACAAAAAAGTTCACATTAATTTTTTATTATGGTCTTTTATATTTATATTTATATTTATATAGGTTTTTTTTATATAAAAAAAACCCTGCAAGGTGTTTAGAATTTTTTTCTTTATATCCACTGTACTTGCACACATGTCCATCATAATGGGGAACTCCAAAGGGCTTTCAATAGAAAACAGTGGTTAAATTATTAAGGTAATGGTTATGAAACATACACATACTTTATACAGAAACTCAGTCAACCAATTCACAATATTTACATTTACAGCATACACCCTTATCCAAAGTGATGCACAACTGAGCAGGGGAGGGTTAAGGGCTTTGCTCAAGGGCCAAATAGTTGCAGCTTGGTGGATTTGAACTTGTGACCTTCCGATCCAAAGTCTTAACCACTGAGCTACCACCTCCAATATTAAGTTACAGGCATTATGCAGAACTTTGAAAGTCTGGGACAAGATTTGCATGTTTGATAGAGAAAATATAGCCACAAATGCTATAAATTTATAGGTGAAGATATTTGGTGGCTGTTGTAAAGATTGATGACATTATAGGTTTTGGTAAGCACTGGGATAGGTAAACCCAGAACAGCTCTGATTAGCTCTGCCATGTTTTAAACTATATCAAGATTTTAATGCGATAAGACTGCATTTTAAAAGACCAAGCTCAGTAAACACATTAATAAGAAAGCAGAATATGTTCAGACAAGCAGTTTGGATGAGTTTGGTCTTTTATAAAAGGATCTCATCACAATAAGGCACGTTAAGCTTTTTTCCAGGACAGTTTTTTTTTATGGGAGAAAAATGCTTTAGGGCGTTTAATTGTTATTCAGGACTCTGCATAAAGTATCCTTTATTATTAATGAGTATACCGAGTTTGGTCTTTTAAAAAAACTGCCATTGCATTAAACCATGTTCAACTATTTTAAATGACCCTTAAAAAAAACGCTGAAACCGCGTCACATACATTGCGGAAGTATGTTCATGTAGCCACAAGCAGTCGCTTGATTGATGACGTACTTCCGAGTCGCCTGCTGAACTCCGTAATAACACGTGTGCTACTACGGGACGAAGAAGTTCTCCACTTCTTTTTGTTTTATTATTTTTACTTCACGAATAGTGATCTTGAACTAGCGAGCAAAATGGTGAAACCACAATTCAAGGGGAAAAGTTCCATAAATCCGTCCAATTCCAGCAGTAATCCAGGTAAGCGACGGCTTCCCCAGTCTGAACGTTGAGAGCTCATGTTAGCCTGATCACTTCACTGTTATATTTAGAAATCAGACCACCATTGTGTAATTCCAGAGCATTGTGTACATTAAACACTTGAACAGAAGACAGCTTGGCTCATACACAACGCGTATAAAACACTAAAGAAGAGCGGAGGGGGTTTTGTGCGTGTGTTGTTTTTTTTTTCGGGAGACATGGTGCTTTGGTGTTGGGTGAAACTGCCCTTCTTAGGTTTAAAAGCAATCGCAAAAAATGTATTCCTTTGACTACACGTGAGTAAAAAGTCACGCAAGCAGTCACGATTGTCTTATAAAGAGCTCCTGGTTGCTATAGACGGATACACTGGTTGTTGTTTACTGTACATAGCGCACAACCATTCATTAATTCTATCGCCCAAGATAAAATTGTAGCACTACAAAAACACGCCTGGGTTGTTTTTGTCCGTTTTGTCCGTTCTCAGGTATTAAAACGATATTGATGTGTTCAGAAACGTTTGCAGCTGTTTTTGTTGCACTGTTCAAGCGTGCAAGATCTAAAGAGGAGTCATGTGCTCCAACTCAGTGTTGGTCGTGAGCTATTAAGGTACATAAGCCACATGTTTTTTTTTTTTTTTATAGGAAGCTGTGAGATTGGAAAGTCTAATTTTATTCCTTGTAGTTTCTCACGCAAAGTGGCACGTATTCGCTGTTCTTGTCTTGTTTTTTGATCTGCTACTGTGGACTGCATGCAAATGCTAACTGGAAAGACAAACTGTAAGCAATAAATTGAAGGAAAAGAGGCATGTTTTCAGATTGTCGAGTAATGTGAGGATCTGATCCACACTTCTAAACAGATGATGACTTTAGACAAGCGCTTTTAGTGATTTTAAAGAAGTAATGCAGGGTTATCACCCTACTACAGCTTTGACTTTGACACCTGGTATTACAAACCAAAATCTAAAAGTTTAAGAAATAGCAAAAAAAAACCCACTGTCTGACCTTCATTACATAGAATATATTGAATAAAACACTACATTCTCTAGTGTTGTTTTTGTCATTTGATTGTCAAGAGATTGGGCATATATGCATATTTGAGCTGCCTCGAATGTTTTCTGTTCTTGTCATTAGGTTAGCATCAGATTTCTATATATTTTTTTTATGTGTAGTATAGATTTCTTATGCAGCTATTGGCATAATACAATATTTTATGTTATATATTTATGTTTATATTTTTGTATCATACAAAATTTTCTCTAGATCGTGTTAAGGGCTCTGGAGGGAACAACATGAGGGACCGTGCCACTATCAAACGTCTGAATATGTACAGACAGAAGCAGAGATGGTAAATGTATAACATGAACAAGGCTACAGCTTAACTAGTCTGTAAAATAGCATTTTGATGTAATTACTGTGTGCTTACTAGATCACAGGTATGCTGTATTTTCATTCATGTGCAGATGTGTGTACAAACTATAGATGTATATACTGTAAAAAAAAAAGATTGTAGACGACAAGGTCCAGTATAAGGTGTCTCTCATTGTTAAGATCAGTGATGGGAATTCAGTTTTATTTGTACATTGTCACCAAAGCAGTTTTAAAAATCAGTCCATATATTTTTATCCTTAATAAGTTTATCCATAATAAGCAAACCAGTAGCAGCAGTAGGAAAGGAAAAACTCCCCGAGGTGGTATTTGGAAGAAACCCTGAAAGAAACCAAGAACTCAAAGGGGAACCCATCCTCAGCTGGGTGATATCGAATATCCATTCATTATAGTTCTATCACTGTTGAAATTATAAACCAAAATTGTTCATGGCAACTGTAGTCCTAATCAATTGTAGCAAACTGTTTACATAAATTACAGACCAAATCTCATGGTTCCTAAGTTTACTTCTGCTATGTAACTTATTGAATTTTTAGACTATTTATGTGAAACCTTCTTCAGTAGCAGTGAGTGGTCTCCAGTTGAAAATAACTCCATCCAGAGGATGAATAGGGCTGGTCTGGGAAGAAGAAAAGGGTGCTCTCACTGGTTTGAAAAAGTTTTCCTGATTTCTTATTTTATTGCATGTTTGTCACACAATGTTTCAAAGCATCAAACTAATTAAAATTTTAGTGAGGGATAACACAAGTGACAAGCAGATTATAAGTGAAGCTTTTTATTATTGAGGGAAAACAAAATCCAAACTGCATGGCCCTGTGTAAAAAAAAAAAAACCCTGTTAAAACTGTGGTTTATCACACCTGAGTTAAATTTCTCTAGCCACACCCAGGCCTGATTACTGCCACACCTGTTCGCAATCAAGAAATCTCTTAAATACGACCTGCCTGACAAAGTGAAGTAGACTAAAAGATCCTCAAAAGCTAGACATCATGCCGAGATCCAAAGAAATTCAGAAACAAATGAGAAAGAAAGTAATTGAAATCTATTAGTCTGGAAAAGGTTATAAAGCCATTTCTAAAGCTTTGGGACTCCATTAAACCACAGTTAGATCCATTATTCACAAATAGCAAAAACATGAAACAGTGGAGAACCTTCCCAGGAGTGGCTGGCCGATCAAAATTACCCCAAGAGCATAGCGACGACTCATCCAAGAGGTCACGTAAGACCCCACAACAACATCCAAAGAACTGCAGGTCTCATTTTCCTCAGTTAAGCTCAGTGTTCATGACTCCACCATAAGAAAGAGACTGTGGAAAAATGGTCTGCATGGCAGAGTTCCAAGATGAAAACTGCTGCTGAGCAAAAAGAACATAAAGGCTCCTCTTAGTTTTGCCAGAAAACATCTTGATGATCCCAAAGACTTTTGGGAAAATACTCTGTGGACTGATGAGACAAAAGGTGAACTTCTTGCAAGGTGTTTGTCCCATTACGTCTGGCGTTAAAAATTAACACCGCATTTCAGAAAAAGTACATCATACCAACAGTAAAATATGGTGGTGGTAGTGTGATGTCTGGAGCTGCTCTGCTTCAGGCCCTGGAAGACTGTGATAAATGGAAACTTGAATTCAGCTGTTTATCAAAAAATCCTGAAGGAGAATGTCCGGCCATCTGGTCGTGACCTTAAGCTGAAGCGAACTTGGGTTCAGCAGCAGGACAATGGTCCAAAACACACCAGCCAGTCCACGTCTGAATAACTAAAGAAAAACAAAATGAAGACTTTGGAGTGGCCTAGTCAAAGTCCTGACCTGAATCCTATTGAGATGCTGTGGCATGACCCTAAAAATGTGGTCCATGCTCTAAAACCCTCCAATGTGGCTGAATTACAACAATTCTGCATAGATGAGTGGCCCAAAAATCCTCCACAGCGCTGTAACACACTCATTGCAAGTTATCGCAAGCGCTTGATTTCAGTTTTTGCAGCCCAAAAGATTGCAGTTGGTGGCCCAAAAGGTTATTAGGTTTATGGGGCAAACACTTTTTCACACAGGGCCATGTAGTTTGGGATTTTGTTTTCTCTTTATAATTAAAACCTTCATTTAAAAACTGCATGTTGTGTTCACTTGTTATCTTTGACTAATATTTAAATTAGTTTGATGATCTAAAACATTAAAGTGTGACAAACATGCAAAGAAATAAGAAATCAGTTTTAACACCAAATACTTTTTCACACCACTGTAGCTATAACAGTAATAAAGTAGTAACTAAAAGGGAAAGCAAAAAGATAATAGAGACATGAGGGATATCTGGTATATGAGATGGCCTGCCACTCCACCATTAAAAACTTGAGTGAACATGTAAGAGTGGAGGGACAACAGCACGCAAACATCTGTTTATACATCTGCACAATTTAATTCATTCAGATATTGCTGAGCTGTTATCTTCTTCTTCTTCTTTCGGCTGCTCCCATTAGGGGTCGCCACAGCGGATCATCCGTCTCCATCCCCCCCTGTCCTCTATATCTGCCTCTTTTACACCAACTACCTGCATGTCTTCCCTCACCACATCCATGAACCTCCTCCTTGGCCTTCCTCTTTTCCTCCTACCTGGTGGCTCCATCTTCAGCATTTTTCTACCAATATAATTCATGTCCCTTCTCTGCACATGTCCAAACCATCTCAATCTCGCCTCCCTCACCTTGTCACCAAAACATCCTACATGTGCTGTCCCTCTAATAAACTCATTTCTAATCTTGTCCATCCTCGTCACTCCCAACGAAAACCTCAACATCTTCAGCTCTGCTACCTCCAGCTCCACCTCCTGTCTTTTACTCAATGCCACTGTCTCTAATCCATACAACATCGCAGGTCTCACCACAGTCCTATAAACTTTCCCTTTCATTCTTGCAGATACTCTTCTATCACAAATCACTCCTGTCACTCTTCTCCACCCACTCCACCCTGCCTGCACTCTTTTCTTTACTTCCCTAACACACTCTCCATTACTTTGCACTGTTGACCCCAGGTACCTGAACTCCTCCACCTTCTCCACCTCTTCTCCCTGCAACCGCATCACTCCACTGCCCTCCCTCTCATTCACACACATGTACTCTGTCTTACACCTACTGACTTTCATTCCCCTTCTCTCCAGCGCATATCTCCACCTCTCCAGGCTCTTCTCAACCTGCTCTCTACTCTCACCACAAATCACAATATCATCTGCAAACATCATAGTCCAGGGAGACTCCTGTCTGACCTCGTCCGTCAACCTGTCCATCACCACTGCAAACAGGAAAGGGCTCAGGGCCGATCCTTGATGCAGTCCAACCTTCACCCTGAACCAGTCTCTCGTACCTACTGCACACTTTACTGCCGTCACACTGTCCTCATACATGTCCTGCACCACCCTCACATACTTCTCTGACACACCTGACTTCCTCATACAATACCACAACTCCTCTCTCGGCACCCTGTCGTACGCTTTCTCTAAATCCACAAATACACAATGCAGCTCCTTCTGTCCTTCTCTATACTTCTCCATCAACATCCTTAAAGCAAATAAGGCATCTGTGGTGCTCTTCCTCGGCATGAAACCATACTGTTGCTCACAGATGGTCACCTCTTCTCTCAACCTGGCTTCCACTACTCTTTCCCATAACTTCATGGTGTGACTGATCAACTTAATTCCCCTGTAGTTACTGCAGGTCTGCACATCTCCCTTATGCTTAAAGATCGGTACCAGCACACTCCTTCTCCATTCCTCAGGCATCCTCTCCCCTTCCAGAATCCTGTTAAACAATCTGGTTAAAAACTCCACTGCCATCTCTCCTAAACATCTCCACGCTTCTACCGGTATGTCATCTGGTCCAACCGACTTTCCATTTTTCATCCTCTTAATCGCTGCTCTCACTTCCTCCTTACTAATCCTATCTACATCCTGCTTCACTAACTCCACATCCTCCAACCTTCTCTCTCTCTGATTTTCCTCATTCATCAGCTGCTCAAAATACTCCCTCCATCTTCTCAACACACTCTCCTCACTAGTCAACACATTTCCCTCTCCATCCTTTATTGCTCTAACTTGCAGTACATCCTTCCCAGCTCGGTCCCTCTGCTTGGCCAATCGGTATAAATCCTTTTCTCCTTCCTTAGTGTCCAACCTCTTATACAGTTCCTCATATGCCTTTTCCTTGGCTTTCGCCACATCCCTTTTAACCTGCTGCCGCATCTCCTTGTACTCCTGCCTACTTTTCTCATCACTCTGTCGATCCCACTTCTGTTTTGCCAACCTCTTCCCCCTAATGCTCTCCTGCACTTCCTCATTCCACCACCACGTCTCCTTGTCTTGCTTTCTATTTCCAGATGTCACACCAAGTACTTTTCTAGCTGCCTCCCTCATCACTCCTGCAGTAGTTGCCCAATCATCCGGCACCTCTTCACCACCACCGAGCCCCTGTCTGACCTCTTCCCTGAACCTCACACTACACTCTTCCTCCTTCAGTTTCCACCATCTTATTCTTCTTTCAAACCTTACTTTCCTCCTCTTCTTCTTCGCCTCCAAAACCATCCTACAGACCACCATCCGATGCTGTCTAGCTACACTGTCCCCCGCCAACACCTTACAGTCTCCAATCTCCTTCAGGTTGCATCTCCTACACAGAAGATAATCCACCTGTGTGCACCTTCCTCCACTCTTATACGTCACCCTATGATCCTCCTTCTTCTTAAAATACGTGTTCACCACTGCCATTTCCATCCTTTTAGCAAAATCTACCACCATCTGCCCTTCCACATTCCTCTCCTTAAAACCATACCTACCCATCACCTCCTCATCACCTCTGTTCCCTTCACCTACATGCCCATTAAAGTCTGCCCCAATCACCAATCATTCTTTCCTAGGTACACCATCTACCACTTCATCTAATTCACTCCAGAATCTTTCTTTCTCCTCCATCTCACAGCCAACTTGTGGAGCATAGGCACTGATGACATTTATCATCATCCCTTCAACTTCCACCTTCACGATCATCACCCTATCAGAAACTCTTTTCACCTCCACTACACTCTTACTGTACGCTTCCTTCAGAATCACCCCTACACCATTTCTCTTCCCATCCACACCATGATAAAACAGTTTAAACCCACCTCCAATGTTCCTGGCCTTACTCCCTTTCCACTTGGTCTCCTGAACACACAACACATCTACCTTTCTCCTCTCCATCATATCAGCTATCTCTCTCCCTTTACCCGTCATAGTACCAACATTTAAAGTACCAACCCGAACCTCTACTCTCCTACACTGCTCCTTTTCCTGCCGTCTCTGTAGACGCCTTCCTCCTCTCCTTCTCCTCCTTCGGCCAACAGTAGCCCAATTTCCACCGGTACCCTGTCGGCTAACGATACCTGTGGCGGTCGTTGTTAACCCGGGCCTCGACCGATCCGGTATGAAATTCTCATTTGTGATCCGCATATTTGATTTGGCACATGTTTTATGCTGGATGCCCTTCCTAACGCAACCCTCCCCATTTACCCGGGCTTGGGACCGGCACTAAGAGTACACTGGCTTGTGCCCCCCTAATGGCTGGGTTCCCCCTTTGTGCCCCCCTAATGGCTGAGCTGTTATGAAATTCAGAAATCCTTGTATTATTACTTCTTACGTCCCACACAGTAATAGCCACTGATGTTATGCTGGTCCAAATGTTCTCACTGCAATTACTGTAATGTAATGACAAATTTTTATTAGCTCAGGATGTTTGATTATACATTTTTATAGGAAAAAAAAAAAGATGTTTCTTAATTTTTGTGCAGTAACAATCGGGGAAAGGTTATCAAGCCTTTACAGTACCAATCCACCGTGGCACCTGGAACTGTGGCGAGAGTGGAACCCAACATCAAATGGTTCGGTAAGTATATCTATCCTCATATTTTTTTAAATATAAGCATCAGCATTGCAATAAAAATAGCAGTATGGATATAGTTGAATCAGGACAAAAAAATATGCAACAGTGTCATTAGTTGTGCTACCAGTTGAGAAGGATAGAATGTTTCCACTCTGGCTTTTTTGCTGTTCAACTCTGGTAGTGCAGCTGAACATCAGGAGAAAAAACTAAAACAACTAAATGTTGGCTTTGCTTAAGATAAATTTTCAAAAGCATGCTGTCTTTTGTTCCACTTGAAATGCATTCTGATAATTTAATAGCTTTTTTCTGTCTTCCCCCGGAACTTGTGCAGCCAATACTCGGGTAATCAAGCAATCTTCACTGCAGAAGTTTCAGGAGGAAATGGATGCAGTGAAGAAAGACCCATACAGAGTGGTGATGCGCCAAAGCAAGCTGCCCATGTCCCTCCTGAATGACCGAATCAAAGCACACGTACGTATACTCATCAGTACAATATGCTTTTTAAAGCTTTCCTAGAGAGCACATAGGATACTGAGATTGCAGCACTTCATACTGATTTTATAATCTAAAAGGTGATGACAGAAATTGGGTAATGTTTTAGATACACCTTTAGAAAATTCAGAGTGATCGATATTATGTTAGAAAAGTTTCTTTTTTAAGATTGGTGAAGTATATTGCCCTTTTTGGCACTTTTAAGATTTGCTTTTGCCAAGACTAAAGAACAAAGAGATTAAAACATGCTTGAAATAACACTTAACATTTGCTTGGTTCCTTATGTTCCAGCAGCAAATGTTGTCTTTGAAGGATTTTTCTCTCTCCTTAAATGGTTCCAGGTTTTAGTAGGGCCTTTATACACTCAAAACAAAGTCTGGTGAATGTCCTTTACTTTAGTTACATTTTTCATGCTTTTGTTTTTTTTTCTGATATCTGCTAAAAAAAAAAAAAGAATTTACATTATGCCCCATTGTTGTGTTGATTATTGTTCATGTCATATATTTCTTAATGTTAGTATGGTTGTGGTAAGCATCTGTGAGCATGGATCGGCAGTCAAACCAGTGTGCGTTGGCCCGGTCTCAAAATTGTGTATATGTAGAGCAGTCAGCTGGACATAATTTCAGCCTGTTTTCTCTTTTTGCTCACTTAAAGACATGTATGATGTGATTATTTATATATATATATATATATATATATATATATATATATATATATATATATATATATATATATATATATATATAATTGTATTTATTTTGGTTGGGGGGGGGGCTAATTATGGGATTTATAGGTTGAGTGCTCTGTATGTGGTACATCACCAACAAGACTTCCTTTTTGTTTTAAATTTTTTACTGTTTAGGTCATGTCTGATTTTAGTTTGGCACACAAATTTTTGCTTTAATAAATTGTGGTTTTGGTAGATTGTTGTAAAGTTTTGTCTCCTAATTTAAGGCTAGACGCAAATGCTGGTCTATTTCAGTAACCGTACCAATTATTTGTGCTCAGCATTGTAATGAAAGTAAACACAGATCTTGTGATCTAAATACATGATTACCACAACGTTTTTCTGTGAATTACTAGTACACCAGCAATCCAGAATTTGAATCAGTATGTGATTAGATTGATCAATGTCAAATTTGAATTTGAGGGCATTTATACTATTTACACATTTACATTTATGGCATTTAGTAGACAACCACTAGACATGACTAACTTGGCCTCTTTCCCCGAGGTTACGTTTGTTTATTATGTTATGTTTTGGTTAGTTTATATATAGTCATTGTCTTGATTTATATAAGAAAGTTGAAGGTGTGTTGTAAGTTGTAATGTTTTGTAATGTACACCTCATATATACTATATATAAAACTCTTGCCCACCCATATACATGTATGTGCTTATATGTACCTATTAGTTCCTGATAAAGGAATAATTTTTCCCCATCATAGGGAAGTGGTACATTTTATACAAGCCCTCTATGCTTTCTCTTATGTTCACTGAAGCCTTTTTTGACTTTTGAAATGAATTTATTTATTTTTTGGTGCAATATACTTTTTTTTTGGATGTCAGATGCTAAGTAATACCTGGGATTGTGATTGGTGTAGGAAGAGACATTTAATTTTCTTCCTACAATAACATTATATTGTTCAGGGACATGGAAGGGAAAGAAAGAAGCAAACACTCTTTTGAGGTTGGGAAAAGGCTTTTTCGGTTGACCCACGTGTCTTCTGCTCATGCCTTTCAGAACTCAAAGGTACATATTCTGGACACAGAGACGTTTGAGACCACATTTGGGCCTAAGGCCCAAAGAAAGAGGCCTAATTTAATAGTGGGGGAGCTGAAAGAGCTGGCAGAACAGGCTGAGGCTTCGGCTGAAGGTTACATTGCAGAGAAGGACCGTGACCTGGTGACTGAGGACAGTGGGGTCAGGTGAGATAATTGTGAAGCTTGGTGTTGATTAGATTTGAATGCACAACCTTCTGATCAGAGTTCCAGTATTTTAACCACTGAGCTACCACTAACTTTATCAGTTCTGTACTGTAGTATATAACAGGAGACTCCTTCCTTTAATATATTCTGACATCTTTGGTTTGTTTACTATTAGGCTTACATTATGTAGAGTATCTACATTATGAATACCTGTAAATGAGTTGTTATTATACAAATGTTTTATTAACATTACTTTACATAATTGCTTCACATTAATGTAAAGCATTTGTCTTACACTGTTTCTGTGAAAGCATAAGGATCAGTTCAAGAATTCAGTACCAAAATACACCTTTCTGTATCCCTGGGTGAAAGTGGACAAATCAGGACAACGTGTCTCATTTACTTAAACGTTATTCTACTTTTGTCGCAGGGATGAGGTTCGTGAGGAAATCTTCAAGAAGGGCCAGTCAAAGAGAATATGGGGAGAACTTTATAAGGTACTTCAATTTATTTTAAAGAAGACGTTGAACATGTTGTGTATGTTGATTATACATATCTTTTTTATATGAGCTACATAGAATATTCACTGGCATTTCTTTTCAGGTAATCGACTCTTCAGATGTTGTGATCCAGGTCCTGGATGCTCGGGACCCAATAGGCACACGGTCTCGAAACATTGAGATCTACATGAAGAAAGAGAAACCATGGAAACACCTGATCTTTGTGCTCAACAAGTGTGACCTTGTTCCCACCTGGGTAACGGTGAGTCCATCTGCAAGGCTTCCATACCCTTTACATTGACTGTATAACCAAGGATTTCTTTGTGGTGGTGTTTTTGTTTTTTGTGTCTAGGGATTTAGCCTCACCTCAACATTTGTCAGTAATAGTCAGAATTCTTATAGGGCACAATTTAAAACAAACTAGACAAGTTTACAACAGCTGGTAATTTTTAAGTGCTTTTGTTTTTTTATAGCCTGTGAGCTCTTGGATAAATTAATGAGCATTTTTGTTCCTAGTACTCTTATAGAAATGTTGTTGTTTTTGTTGCTTGTTGAACTTTAAGCATGCGTCATTATAGCTGCTGATACCAATGTCTTATTCCCAATGAGCAGGTGACCAATAAGCATTTGTCCAATATGTGAGCAATAAGCATCTGTTTGTCCTGTATGTGTTTTTCAGAAACGTTGGGTTGCAGTGCTTTCTCAGGAATACCCCACATTGGCCTTTCACGCCAGCCTTACAAACTCCTTTGGGAAAGGCTCTCTTATTCAGCTCCTCCGTCAGTTTGGAAAGGTTAGAGCGCACCCTAGCTATTTTGGCTTAAGCATGAGAATGACGTGTGAAATGTAGTTACATTTGCCCAATTGCTGTTTCAAGTTATCTGATTCCTAAAGGTATCAGTGTTAAAGTTTTGAGAACACCGTGTCTCCCACACCCAACTGCTATTACTACCTTTACAGTTACTAGGCTCCACTTCTACTTCCACATCTGTTTTGCACTATGTTTGAGACCCTAACCATAAACGTTGATTTGGAAGCACACAAAAGGAAGGCATAGTTAAAGTATAAACCTAACTTGAAAGTTATGACAGAAGCAGTATTTTAGATGTAGAAAACAACAGACATCAAGGTGACTATATGATGGCTATATATGTGTTCATCTAATTACTTTTTTTTTTTTTTGTTCCAGCTTACCTGAAGTGTGTATCAATGTGATTTATTTTCATTGTTTAGTTCCCCATTTTGGAAACCAAAGTAGCTATTTTTGTTGTGCTGTTTATATTCTGCTTAGATTTTCATCTAAGATAAAAGCAGAAACACTTTTGAACTGTGTTTGACTATTTGCTTGCATGGCACTGGGTTATGCAATTGATTCTTTTTTTTATTTATTTACTTTGTGTTGATGTTCACACGTCCATGTCGCTTTTTTAAAGGTGTTTTTTATTTAAAACCTTGATGATCTGCTAGTCTATTTAAACAGACATAACGACCGAAACATCAGAGACAGTTGATGTAAATGTCTCTATATTAAATTGAGTTGTTTTTCTTTTCTTCCCCAGCTCCATGTAGACAAGAAGCAGATTAGCGTGGGTTTCATTGGCTATCCCAATGTAGGGAAGAGTTCAGTCATAAACACACTTCGTTCAAAAAAAGTCTGCAATGTGGCACCTATTGCTGGTGAGACAAAGGTAAGCATTGAACTAAATAGAATTTTATTACAACATGATGTTGTACTTTAGTTTGCACACTTTCAGTCCATCCTACCATGTTTTATTGGTTACAGATACATTTTTCCCCTGACATGCATGATTAATCATCATTAGCCAGACTGAGCAATCTTGCAAAACATTGAATACATACTATTCAACAAATTTAGATTTGTTTATAGCAGAGAACACTGGCGATCAAAAGACTACATGCAAGCAAGACAGTGCATGAGTTCTTGACATATGTTAACATTTTGGGTGTCTTTTACGTTTCCAGCAGTTTGATTTTTAGCCACAACATGGTTGCATTTATGCCTGTGTGTGAAAATGGGTTGTTTATTCCGTCTTCATCTTGTCAAACTTTTCTTCTCACTGTACAAACAGGGGACTGAATAATGGTTTTCAGGGAATTAGAGAGAGATTAGAGAGCAGGATCAGATTGAAAACAGGCAGCTTTCACTAAGTTGTATTTTATTTTTATTGTTTTTACAAAAATAGTTCAGAACAATCTTGCTTCAGATTTCCTTCAAGGCTTGAGACTACAGTGTTATTTCCATTTACTCTTTTTTTATTTTTTCTATTTATTATTATTTATGTTTAAGTTGTTTATTTTTTAAGTCAACTTATTTTTGTGACTAGGGTAGAGAATAAGGGACATGACAGATCACAGATATTTGTGTACCAAACTGATCTACAAATATGTGAAACAATATACTGCCACTTTATTAGGTGATTAAATGCCCATTACTGCAACTGCCCAGTCAACCAATTGTGTCAGCAGCACAATGCATATGCCAGTCAGGAGCATCAGCTAATGTTACACTGAGCATCATTTTGTTAGTTGGCTGATTTTGGGTGTTTTGGGACAAATCAGTTAACAGTGTTTATCCAAAATAATGTGAAAAAAGATCTAATGAGCTGCCGTTCCCCGGCTTTTTGTCAACAGTTCAGGCTAGTGATAGTTGTGTAATGGTGTGGGAAATCTTTCCTTGGCACACATTTGAATATTTTTGTTGACCACATCATCTAAATGGCTACTTCCACTGTTATAATGCACCATGTCACAGTCATCTCAAACTAGTTTCATAATCAACACAAAAATCATCATTGTATTTCATTGGCCTCTTTGACCATCAGATTTGAATCCAATAGAGCACCTTTGGGATGTGCTAGAACAGGCGTTGAATGTGCAGCTGACAGATCTTCAGCAATTATGTAATGCAATCATGTCAACATGATCCAGACTCTTGAAGGAATGTTTCCAATGGTTTGTGGAAGCTATGCCGTGAAGAATTGAGGCGGTTCTGAGAAAACAAAACTGTCTCTTACCCAGAAATTACTATGCTGCTTGTAATAGAATGACCAGTGTTTTATGCATATCACTTTATATTCTGTACATGCATAATATAGTTATACCACATACTTGTGCATATTCACACATTTACACATCTTTACATATAAACTCGTACATTTATGATTTCTGTTATCAAGTAAATTATTTGACGTCTTCAATTGTTTTCATAAGAACTGGGGAAATTATTAGATTTACATTTAAGACAAGCCACCTGAGTTCTCATCACTCTTCTCACATACAGTAATGTTGCTCAACTAATTATCAGCAAATAGTCAGCTAATTAATCTTATTTAGGTCACTAGGATGAGTATTCTCTATGGCTGTAACTGTGGTTGGTGGTCAACAGCAGCCCCTTTGGAACAACCCATTATTTTTACATTATTCCGAAGTTTTACGTAAGACTGTTCAAACGGCCGTTTACTGAAATCTGAAAGAAAATAGTCTTGCCACCGGTTGCAGTTGTAGTTTCAGGCCCCATTTTTATTTAGTCGTGCATTTTCCACAATTTATAAAAGCACCTAAGGGCAGTTTTTAGCCTTAAAAGGAAATGAGATGCTTAGAGTTTCCTTTGTCACATAACAAGCATGATCGACTGAGTCCCCAGTCTATAACTTCAAAAGGTCAGAGGCAGGATATTGTGGCAGCTAAATAGTTATTTATTTCAGTTAGTTGTTTATTTATTCCTTTATAGGTATGGCAGTACATCACACTAATGAGACGCATTTTCCTGATTGACTGCCCTGGAGTTGTGTACCCCTCTGAGGACAGTGAAAGTGACATTGTACTAAAAGGAGTGGTAAGTTTGTCACATTTAGTCTGCTTCTGTTTACTTTTCTTTGTCCCCACCTGAGCATTTTGTCTTATATGCCTCGTACCCCAATTATAGGTCCAGGTGGAGAAAATCCGTAACCCAGAGGATCACATTAGCGCCGTTCTGGAGAGAGCAAAGGCCGAATACATACAGAAAACCTATCACATCCCATCCTGGAGCTCTGCTGAGGATTTCTTGGAAAAACTGGCCTTTCGCACGGGAAAACTGCTCAAGGTGTGGCTTATAACTGTGGTCAAGCACACGGCATGCTAAAGTACAGTTCCAACTCAGAATTTGTTTACTCTGTCCTTTCGCAGTAAACAAGCCCAAAGCTCTGTTACATTCGTGCATGTCAGCAGAAGTAGAAGAACGCACATAATGGCTGTAATCTGTTTGTGCGGATATGTGGGTTTTTATTCCTGATTGTTAATGAAAGCATGCTTTTAACTATTCAAATGTTTCCATTTATAAATACTGAGTAAACTCTAAATTAAAATAATGCCAATACACTTTGTAGATCCTGCTGCTTTTGGCTTCTGCAGTTTTGTCAAACAGTACAGGCATCTGTATTTGGAAAGAATGAACCATCATGCACGGCATGATGGTAATGAAATTTACGGAGCCAACATGAACTTGACGTCCTTTGTCCTTCAATTCTACAATTCTTAACAAATTTAAATTTAGCAATATAAATAGTGTGTTCAGAGGTAGTGTGGTGCAGTTTCTTAGTGTTGAACCATTCCATGCTCCTGTCCAATTGATTTTGAATTATGTTATTAGCCTCTGCTTAATTTTTGTTATAATGTAGGATCGCATGTCTTAGTCCTGAAACAATAAAAAAAAGAAACTGGCCTGAAACAGGAAATGTAATTTCCATTGCAACAATGTGCAGGGAGGAGAACCCGATATGCCCACTGTCTCCAAAATGGTGCTAAATGACTGGCAGAGGGGACGCATCCCTTTTTTCGTCAAACCACCTGGACCTGAGATAGACGAGGAGGTAAGATGAAAGTTGCTGATGTACAGTATTCTAGACCAATGGTCTACTTTTATAAGGGTAGAAACACTAGCTTATCACTTTGTAAATTAAGTCTGAAAATATTTTTTATAAAGCTGTTGTGAACAGGTAAATTAATAAGATCCTGGTGAATGATTGTTTTTGTTTTTCATTGAATCAACCAATATGAGTGAGTGATACATTTGTGTCTCTACTCTGTATCATGGCTAGTTGGCTAGCTTCTAATTGCGGTTTCCTGTGCAAGCATTATGCTATGGAGCTACCCATACATCTTTAACCAGAACTTACATTTTAGCTAACTATTCACAATTGGAGAACTACTTCATTTTGTAGTTAATGTGGTGCTTATGATTCCTTCCTATACACATTCTTTATCAATGTATATGGACCTAACATTCACACCTGATTTATTAATCCACACATTGGAGAATGTTGCAGTTAAACTTAATTATTAAGTATTATTCTCTGCATGTAAAAGCATTATCTCACCAGAGAGGTCTTCATACATTCTCTTTTTGTAATGATCTTCCTGATGACAGCCAAGAGCACAAACCAGAGGTGCATGTCATGACAGGAACACCCGTCATTTGTCTAACATTTCTATAACCAACAAGGTCAAAATGACCCAACTAAACCATCTGCAAATTAACATTTGTCGCAATGATTTTTCAAATGTACTAGGGAAAGTGATCCAAGCACACATTTCTGGCTGGAAGAATCTCTGGTGTTATGATATTTCATATTTATAAAATAATTTATAATGGGTTATTTTGACCTGAACAGAATATATGGTCATTCCTGCCAATAGACATTAGAGAATGAAGGCATTGTTAAACTCTCTGAACGTGAACAGATTTTAATGTAAAGAAAGAAAGTAAAGACACCCCTGATCCTATATTACATTAGCCATGGTTCAAATGTGGGTTGTTTTTGTGAGAACTGTTCATGCCATTATGATTCCACCCAAAAACCTGCTTATATTGGAAATAATACAGTCTGGCCTGAGGAACATAAATGGTTGGCATAGCGAATAACAAAATAAAATAGATTTAGAATCTGACTGACATTTAAACAGGAGAAAAAACAACCTCATGTTGCTTAAATCTCCTAGTTGTAGGAGGTCATTGTAGGCTATCCAAGATATTCAGTTGCCTTGGAGAATCAACATTAAAAGACAGCAGAAATATATTTTCCAAAAACTTTGCAAACCTAAAATATGAATCTATTTAATTTAAGAATGACAAAAAGAACAGTTTGTATGCATATATATTTAGTGTAAATACAAAATTTTGTATGCTTTCTGAGCATTGCAATATTTTGTATACTAAGTTCTTATTCTCTTATTTGCAGTTTTATCAATATAAGAACGTGACACTCTCTGACGTACTGATTTGGCAATGCCACATTATTTTCATCCCTGTTAGTCAGTGTTCTATGTATTTCCTAAGACAATTATTGTTTAGTGTAGTGTATTAAAAAAAAAAAAAAACATTAATACAGTGAATTATCATTGTAAGGGCCCAAGAGAGCAATCTGAACAGAATTTGATTTGATATACTTATTCCAAGCAGCAATTTTAAAATAGACTAGCACACACTGGCAATGTAAATGTCTGGGACTTCCAGCAAAACAGTGATGCCGAGCATGTTGCTAAGGTTGTAACAAAATGGCATCAAAACCTTAAATTACTGGTGTATCTGACAAAGACCTGACCTGAATCTCATAACAAAGCTGTGCATCGAACTAAAATGTTGTGTCTAAGCAAGGAGGATCACAACAGTGGCCGAGTTATACCAGTCCTGTCAAGTGGGACAGACTCGAGTCGTGGAAGGCTACACCAAGCATTTAGTTTGGTTTAGAAGCAATTAAAAGGTAATGCCTTAGAACACGTAGTGTTTAACCATTTGCCCCAAAAAACTTGTAGTTGTTGTTTTGAAATGACCTATTAGGGAAATAAAGTAAATATCCCACTTATTGAGGGACTGCGCATATAGGACTTTATTTTTTTATTTTTTTATATATATAAAAAATTGAGTTAGCCGAGGAGTATACAACTTTTGGCCTCAATTGTTAATGACATAATAGAATAATGGCATGTATTTTGTCCTTCCTCACAGGCTAAGGAGCTCAGTGCAGTGGAGGAAGTTTCCGAAGCCCATTCAGAGCAGCAGCATACTGAGATGACCGAATCCACTGAGTGTGATGCAGAGCTGCAGCAGAGACAGAAAAAAGAACATGTGCAAAGGATCATTGCAGGTGTCAAGCAGAACTTTGGCAAAATTAATGTAGCTCCCGAGTTCACAGAGGAAGATCTTGTACCAGTAGAGATGCCTGATCTGCCAGACTCCTGTGGATTAGAGGAGGATGAAGAAGAGACGAGTGAGGATGAAGAGGAAAATGGAAATGCAGAAGAAGAGTGTGGAGAAGCAGAGGAAAAAAACGATTTACGTGCAGCTGGGTCTTCAACCAGAGCAGGGGCCAAGAGTACACGCGAGGTGAACAAAGAGTTGGATGAGAAAATCGCGAAATTGAAGAATTTCCTGGATAGTGCCAAGTCTAAAAGATTCTCCACCATTCGGTTTGTATGCCCCGTCATTCTTTTTTCTGCTGAATTTTCATGTGTGCTTCCTTTTCTTTTTACAAGCTTATGTGAGGCTATGCAAGCAGGGTTGTGTAAGGTGAACTTTTGTGCTTTTTCTCAAGACTCATTTCTGTTAACTCTGGCAAGAGCCTTGACTTGCCTAATGATTTATGACGTATTTTATAATGTTTTGTGACATTGCATTGTGTTTTTTTGGGTTTAGGGATCTGAATCAGTCTTGGAAGCTCTGAGCATGATAATAAGATGGGTGGCCTGTAAGTAATAAGCTGTCTGCATTTGCTTTCAACAGAATCCCTAAAGGCCTTTCGGAGAAGGTTTTTGTTTCAGGTGAAAAAAAAACGGAACAGAAGAAGATGAAGCCACAGCCTAAAGGTAAATTGAATGTTCTGAATTTTTATTAATAAATTCTATTCACACAGTAGCAAATTAAACATCAGGATGGCATCGGATATAAAAGCAAATGGGAGGGGAATCTACATAAACCTTTTTCTGTGTAACCATACAAAATCAGGTTGACAGGAAGAAGGAGGTTTAAATTTCAGGGTACTGAACATTCACACGAATCACCTTCTCTTTGTTCTTTAGCTACAGGGCATGTAGGCAGAAAGAGAAAGGCTTTCGACACTGAGGAGCCGACACAGCAGAACAAACTCACATCTAAAGAGGTACGTACTGTTCTCCCAGCACCCCACTGATCCCAGGCATTCTCATATATCTTATCAGACAACGCAAATTGATGTGTGCATTTTTCAATGTTGTTTGTGTATAGAGAATGTTCCTGGTCTTCATCTAAACAAATCATAACCATACATATATATGTTCTTTTGCTTTTAATCTTCACAGAAAAGAAGGCTCGACCGTGCACAGAAAATAAAGAAGGTTGGCGTCCGTTATTATGACACCCACAATGTTAAGAACAAAAATAAGAACAGAGAAGTGCCCACTGAAGGCAATAAAGGAAAAATTATGTTCCTTGGTCACCGCTGTATTTCCATGGACTTGTCTGGTTTGGGACAGGGGATGTGAGACTTGGAGATGTATATGAGGAGCATTTACTTTGAGGATCTGAAATTGATACAGAACTTCTCAAATGCACTTTATTCAATGCACCATCTATTTACATAACAACAGTATGGACCCCTACATTAATTTCTCACAATAAACTCCAGAACAGTGAACGATTTGCTGTTTTTAATTTAACAATGCTGTCGTTCCACAGTTGTGAAAATGTTTATCACTGGAGAACTCATCAATAAAAATGGACATGTCAAAGCAACGTTATTGTAGTTATATTTTAAATCCGATGAAACATGACACCTTCATTTCTTCGGGGCAACGAGTGCATCCAACTGCGCCTGAAAAGGTATATCCAGATGTAAATATCAGTGTCTCACAGCTGTTTGTCTTAAATGTCGTGTGTGGCTTATAAAAGGCGAACCTTCATTTGCTGGTTGGTGCTCTTGAGAAACTGAATCTCTTCGGTGTACCTCTTCTCTTCTGCCTGTCGCCGTTCATTTTCTCTTCTCTCAATTGCCTCACATTTAGCTTTCTCCTCATTCAACTGTCTTTCCAGTTCCATCTTCTCACTTTCCAAGTCTGCAATCTGGCCAAGTTACAATTTTAATTACAGAAGATGTATGAAGATGATATAATATGTTTATGAAATGAAGATGAAACACAGTGACTACCTTCTTCTCAGTGTCTGACCTCCCTTGCTCAGCCTGCAGAGCTTTCCTTATCCCGAAGGCCACACTGCTCTCGTATAGGGTCTGAAAGGCATCGATGGTCATCCGAATCTCATCTCTTACTCGTAGAAGCAGCACTCCTCTCTCAGCACAGTTAATAGTGACTTGTCTGATTAGTTCATCTAAATTACAAAAAAAAAACGTTAGTATATTTTAAAAATCAGTGTGAATTTATTTCCATAGTTTTACTCTTTTTTTTTTTTAGCTATTTAAAACCAACCTCAAAGGTTACACCAGAACATTTTTCCACAATGTTGCAAAAATGTATTGTCTCCTGTTTAATATCAATAATTTACCCACAATGCATATTATGTAAACCTGTTTCAAACCAAACCCTTTTTTTCAACCTACCAAAGCATTGTGTGTAGAGTTCTCTGCGGACAGGGCAAATGCCTGTATCTCGGGCCTGTTTCTGCTGCAGTTTGAGGTCCAGTTCCTCCTGCAGACGAATGACGTCTGTCCGTGTGCACGGTGTGCTGGACACCTGCTGTACCCACAGCTGATTATTCTCCATCCATTCCCTGTGACATGTTCACACACACTCTTAAACTGTCACATGCTAGAACAAATATGAAATAGTGGAATGGTCTTACCTTGGTGGTAGGAGGGCATTAAGAATTTCATCTGTTTGCTGTTTACTAGCATCAGATGAAGGGCTTATGGGTTTTGGTGGAGGAGGAACTGGACCAGAGATGGCAGGCTGTTGGAGACTTGCCTTTAGAGGCTGAGCCTTAGGACATGAAACGTTTGATATTTTCAGTGATGTGAGGTAAGTTACAAGTTTGATAACATGAATAATTAAACACAATTTTCTGGTATTACCAGAGGTGGAAAGACTAATAAAATATTCTGTTTAAGTAAAAGTACTGTTACTTCAATAGAATTTTACTTAGATACAAGCAAAGTTACCAGTCTAAAAATCTTCTCAAGTAAAAAGTAGCTCGTTTAATTAATTAATATTTGTATCATATTGAAAAGCAGCTAGTATGCTTCTCTCCAGTTCTATTGAACTAGAAAGGATTAGAGCTGGTGCTAGTATTCGTTACCTTTGGAGATCTCTTGTCAGTGGTTTTGCTGACCAGCTCCGGATTGTCATACTTGAGCAAAGACTCAACAGAAGGAATCATATTTTTTTTATATAACTTTTCCTTCTTCAGTTGAAATCAGTAAAATAAAGCAACTCTGATCTTTTCCTGACCTTCCGCCTGCCAGCGTGCTTGTTCACTGTTTACCGTTACTATGGCAACTCATGGAGTTTTGGAGTTCAGGTGATGAGGCGAACGCAGAACTTCTCACCACGTGTTCATATTTAAAGTCTCTAAGATGATTTTAAGCATTGTTATTATAAAATAAGTTTACTAAATACTGTTTTATTTCAAAAGCCGAGCGATGAATAAATATTAATTAAATCAAACCAAATCCTGTGTTCATTTGTTGGGTTTTTCATACTGACAGCAATTTCCGAGTCAAGACTTATTATTATTATTATTATTAATGTAACAGATTTTATTTCATTTTGTTATGCTGTACTAATTCTGGATCAACTGGTGCTCATTGTATGGGTGTAATCCATTTTTTCCATCGGGGCTTGCCATAGCTAGGCAAGGGACATGCGCACTTGGGGGTGCTAAAGTGTCGGCGACAGAAGGTAATGGTGTGTAATAAAGTTGTGAAGAGTTTGGATAATCTCGTTTATTGTTTTACTTAATATAAAGTGTTTAGGCGAACCCTACACGAACGCTCGGTTACAATAATAAGCTCAAATGTCCAGTCATGCATCAGTAATAATCTGCTCTATAGTTATTGTTTAACGCATACAGGTTACCACTAGAGCTGTTTGAAAATAATGTGGTAAATTCAAGACACGCATGACTTTGTTTCTCAAACTTATTTACTTTTAATACATTTAAACAATAAATATTTTTGGACATTCAACTTAATGCCCCAAAACGTCAGATGGCGACTCTCTGCATAAATAAATAGACTAAGAATACTTGTTTTAGAAAGAATACATTTAAATTATAACAAGACATAATTTTATGCTTGAAATATTTCCCATGTACACATTTTACAAGTAATAGTCATTTAAAAATTGCTGAAATAACAAAAAAAAAACGTATTTTATGTTCTCCAAATGTCAGCGTGGCACAACTGCAAACATCTGCCTTTTACTCCGAAATGTCATAAGGCAAAGGACTCTTAATGTAAGTCAAAGGTGATCTTAATGACTTTCTCAAATACTGTTAAGAACAGCTAGTTTCATGTATTTCTAGAAGCACACTTTCTATGACCGGTAGTGCAACACTACCAATGTAAAACTCTTCTTTTTTATTTCGGCTGCTCCCATTAGGGGTCGCCACAGCGGTTCATCCGTCTCCATACCACCCTGTCCTCTACATCTGCCTCTTTTACACCAACTACCTGCATGTCTTCTCTCACCACATCCATGAACCTCCTTCTTGGTCTACCTCTTTTCCTCCTACCTGGTGGCTCCATCCTCAGCATTCTCCTACCAATACACCCCATGTCCCTCCTCTGCACATGTCCAAACCATCTCAATCTCGCCTCCCTCACCTTGTCACCAAAACATCCAACATGCGCTGTCCCTCTAATAAACTCATTTTTAATCTTGTCCATCCTCGTCACTCCCAACGAAAACCTTAACATCTTCAGCTCTGCTACCTCCAGCTCCACCTCCTGCCTTTTACTTAATGCCACTGTCTCTAAACCATACAACATCGCAGGTCTCACCACAGCCCTATAAACTTTTCCTTTCATTCTTGCAGATACTCTACTATCACAAATCACTCCTGTCACTCTTCTCCACCCACTCCACCCTGCCTGCACTCTTTTCTTTACTTCCCTAACACACTCTCCATTACTTTGCACTGTTGACCCCAGGTACCTGAACTCCTCCACCTTCTCCACCTCTTCTCCCTGCAACCGCACCACTCCACTGCCCTCCCTCTCATTCACACACATGTACTCTGTCTTACTCCTACTGACTTTCATTCCCCTTCTCTCCAGCGCGTACCTCCACCTCTCCAGGCTCTTCTCAACCTGCTCACTACTCTCACCACAAATCACAATATCATCCGCAAACATCATAGTCCATGGAGACTCCTCTCTGACCTCGTCCGTCAACCTGTCCATCACCACTGCAAACAGGAAAGGGCTCAGGGCCGATCCTTGATGCAGTCCAACCTTCACCTTGAACCAGTCTGTCGTTCCTACTGCACACTTCACTGCTGTCACACTGTCCTCACGTACTTCTCTGACACACCTGACTTTCTCATACAATTCCACAGCTCCTCTCTTGGTACTCTGTCGTACGCTTTCTCTTAATCCACAAATACACAATGCAGCTCCTTCTGTCCTTCTCTATACTTCTCCATCAACGTTCTCAAAGCAAATAAGGCATCTGTGGTGCTCTTCCTCGGCATGAAACCATACTGTTGCTCACAGATGGTCACCTCTTCTCTCAGCCTGGCTTCCACTACTCTTTCCCATAACTTCATGGTGTGACTGATCAACTGAATTCCCCTGTAGTTACTGCAGGTCTGCACATCTCCCTTATGCTTAAAGATCGGTACCAGCACACTCCTTCTCCATTCCTCAGGCATCCTCTCACCTTCCAAAATCTTGTTAAACAATCTGGTTAAAAACTCCACTGCCATCTCTCCTAAACATCTCCATGCTTCTACCGGTATGTCATCTGGTCCAACCGACTTTTCACTCTTCATCAGGACTTTCTCCTTCCTTAGTGTTCAACCTCTCATACAGCTCCTTATATGCCTTTTCCTTTGCTTTCGCAACATTCCTTTTTACCTGCTGCCGCATCTTCTTGTAATCCTGCCTACTTTTCTCATCACCCTGTCGATCCCACTTCTGTTTTGTTAACCTCTTTCCCCTTATGCTCTCCTGCACTTCCTCATTCCACCACCACGTCTCTTTCTCTTCCTTTCTATTTCCAGATGTCATACCAAGTATCTTTTTAGCTGCCTCCCTCATCATTCCTGCAGTAGTTTTCCTCTTCCCTGAACCTCACACTACAGTCTTCCTCCTTCAGTTTCCACCATCTTATTCTTCTTTCAGTCCTCACTCTCCTCCTCTTCTTCTTCGCCCCCAAAACCATCCTACAGACCACCATCCGATGCTGTCTAGCTACACTGTCCCCTGCCAACACCTTACAGTCTCCAATCTCCTTCAGGTTGCATCTCCTACATAGAACATAGTCCACCTGTGTGCACCTTCCTCCACTCTTATAGGTCACCCTATGATCCTCCTTCTTCTTAAAATACGTATTCACCACTGCCATTTCCATCCTTTTAGCAAAATCTACCACCATCTGCCCTTCCACATTTCTTTCCTTTAGGCCATACCTACCCATCACCTCCTCATCACCTCTACCAATGTAAAAAAGTAAAATTATTATATTTAAATTTGACATGTATGAACTTGAACAGGCAAAGCTGATCAATGTGGAATGTAGTTGCAAGAGTCAGGTAGTCAAGTAGTGCAACTGTGATAAATGAATGTCCCTATATTATTATTACTATTTTATATATATATATATATATATATATATATATATATATATATATATATATATATATATATATATATATATATATATATATAAAGTGAGGAAAGTAAGTATTTGAACACCCTGCTATTTTGCAAGTTCTCCCAAAAATCACAATATATGATTTTGAAACTATTTATTTGTATGATACAGCTGCAAATAAGTATTTGAACACCTCATCTATCAGCTAGAATTCTGACCCTCAAATACCTGTTAGTCTGCCTTTAAAATGTCCACCTCCACTACATTTATTATCCTAAATTAGATGCACCTGTTTGAGGTCGTTAGCTGCTTAAAGACACCTGTCCACCCCATACAATCAGTAAGAATCCAACTACTAACATGGCCAAGACCAAAGAGCTGTCCAAAGACACTAGAGACAAAATTGTACACCTCCACAAGGCTGGAAAGGGCTACGGGAAATTGCCAAGCAGCTTGGTGAAAAAAGGTCCACTGGGGCTCCATGCAAGATCTCACCTTGTGGGGTCTCAATGATCCTAAGGAAGGTGAGAAATCAGCCCAGAACTACACAGGAGGAGCTGGTCAATGACCTGAAAAGAGTTGGGAGCACCGTTTCCAAGGTTACTGTTGGTAATACACTAAGACGTCATGGTTTGAAATCATGCATGGCATGGAAGGTTCCCCTGCTTAAACCAGCACATGTCCAGGCACGTCTTAAGTTTGCCAATGACCATTTGGATGATCCAGAGGAGTCATGGGAGAAAGTCATGTGGTCAGATGAGACCAAAATAGAACTTTTGGTCATAATTCCACTAAACGTGTTTGGAGGAAGAAGAATGATGAGTACCATCCCAAGAACACCATCCCTACTGTGAAGCATGGGGGTGGTAGCATCATGCTTTGGGGGTGTTTTTCTGCACATGGGACAGGGCGACTGCACTGTATTAAGGAGAGGATGACCGGGGCCATGTATTGCGAGATTTTGGGGAACAACCTCCTTCCCTCAGTTAGAGCATTGAAGATGGGTCGAGGCTGGGTCTTCCAACATGACAATGACCCGAAGCACTCAGCTAGGATAACCAAGGAGTGGCTCTGTAAGAAGCATATCAAGGTTCTGGCGTGGCCTAGCCAGTCTCCAGACCTAAACCCAATAGAGAATCTTTGGAGGGAGCTCAAACTCCGTGTTTCTCAGCGACAGGCCAGAAACCTGACTGATCTAGAGAAGATCTGTGTGGAGGAGTGGGCCAAAATCCCTCCTGCAGTGTGTGCAAACCTGGTGAAAAACTACAGGAAACGTTTGACCTGTAATTGCAAACAAAGGCTACTGTACCAAATATTAACATAGACTTTCTCAGGTGTTCAAATACTTATTTGCAGCTGTATCATATAAATAAATAGTTAAAAAAAATCATACATTGTGATTTCTGGATTTTTTTTTCATTTTTTTATAGATTATGTCTCTCACAGTGGACATGCACCTACGATGACAATGTCAGACCCCTCCATGATTTCTAAGTGGGAGAACTTGCAAAATAGCAGGGTGTTCAAATACTTATTTTCCTCACTGTATATACTGTGTATATATATATTGTGCAAGTATATATATATATATATATATATATATATATATATATATATATATATATATATATATATATATATATATTTTGTGCAAGTATATATATATATATATATATATATATATATATATATATATATATATATATATATATATATATATATATTTTGCAAGTATGTATATATATATATATATATATATATATATATATATATATATATATATATATATATATATAAAACATTTTCATATATTAAAATGTTAATGTAAAAAGTAGCCATTACTACTACGGTTTTAGTGTCATTCTGATAACTGGACCTCACTTCATATTAGTATAAAGGCTGTCAATCGATTAATATGCATAAAGACAATATATTCTTGTTAACATTTTAAAGTATTTTTTATTATTTATTTTTTTTACGTAAATGATCAGTTCACCAAACGGAACCATTGCTATGTTTTCACACGGACGGTTAATGAGGTGATACCGGAGAAACTGTACTTATAACTTTCATACAGATTACATAAACAGAGAATATTTGTATTTGATTTGAATTGGTTTATTTAAAAGTAGCTTTCTATACATATATTTATTATGTCTGTGAGGCAGATATTCACTGAGATTCAGGTTATTTTATTTATGTATGTGAAGAGAGGAGACGGAGATTACAGATTCGAGTGATATATTGCTTTTATATGTACGATCGAAAATTATGAGTCATTTAAATTCGTTTCGGCGTTACAAGAAAAAAAATGCCACAAAACGCGCTGGCGTATTTCCGACCTCAGAGGGTTAATTGTGTTTATCATGCCAGAGTTTGGTGCTGATTT
>NC_139574.1:17799147-17996647 GCF_946808225.1 Silurus aristotelis
ATAAGAACTGTGGTACAGAAAAGTGTCAGCATGTGCTCTGGACTGATAAGTCAAAATAAAAAAATATTTGGCTGAAGCAAAAAACAAGCTGGAGTGTGTACAACGTGTATCTGCAGTAAAAAGTGAAGCATGGTGGAGGTTGCTTAGTTTGAGGCTGCATTTCTGCAAATGGAGTTGGAGATTTGGTCAGAATTCATTGTGTCCTCAGTACAGAGGAAAACAAGCAGATACCTATCCATCATGCAGTACCATTAGGGTACTTATACACCAATTATTTTGTATATTGATAAGAAACTATTAGAACTTCTATTTTTGGAAGCATTCTTAAATTACTGCTTTTTTTTTATTTTACACCTGCTTAAAACAAGGCATGCTAATAAAACCATTAGAGGCAGGAAGCAAGAGATGGAGATAAGATGCAGGGTAGGGGATAGGGAGAAAAGAACATGTTTCAAACAACATGCTGTGTTATAGAGCAAGTGAGCAATAATAAATAAAATGTACATTGTGTGTTTTTATTAGAAATGTGTCCTGGCATTCACAACTCTGACATGAACAAGTTTTATTTTCGCATTTATCAATGTGTAAATGGCAGTAAAATAAATAGCCATATACGGTCTGCTCCAGAATAATTTTCACCCCTCATTAAACCTATTCATTAAAAAAAAACTTTGTTGTCGATGAAGTGAAAATATGATAGAGCTAAATGCAGGTACAATGTACTAAATGCAGGCTTGCATTTAGTACATTGTGCAACCTTTTATTGCCAACATGTCTTAATGCTTCCTGAAATAGAGAATACAGAGCATTTTATCTGATAAGGACATTGTCAGACCCATATCCACTGTTAACACTGTGACATTTTTACTGCCATCGCCTGATTGATGAAGTTAAATGCACCAGTGCCTCATTTAATTTGTGCTTTTTAATCTTTTCAATTCTGATGAATAACTGAGTAATCAGACCTTGTCTCTCACCTTGTATTCCTGAGTGAAACAGGAATTCAGGGTTGGCCAGACAAGTGTTCCAAAACATACAAAAATACATAGAAATCTGCTTAGCTACATTTTCAAATAAATTTTAAGGTCACTTGTAATATTATTATTATTTTTTTTATTTTTTTTTTGTCTAATAATACATTTACTATTAAAGGTAAGATAATATTAGACTCGTTCCTCAATTTATTTTTTTAAGATGTCAATGTCAGTTGATATTCAGACAAGTATCTGAGCTCTGCCAATAAATAAATAAATAAATAGAGCCAGTAATGTGCCAGTGATTAAATATTGAATATGTACAGTTGCAGGTTTCGGATGTGACTATAAAGAGAAGAATGAAATACAAGCCTGTATCTGATGTTCCCTAAAAATAACTACTGTGCTAACAACAGAGCACTTTATATATTTTATAGCCACTAATGTCTATTTAAATTCCGTTTTTCATCTTCATATTAGTGGAGTTCACACGAGCAGATGGGACCACAGGCAGGAGAGTGAAGCCCTACAATATTGACCTTGGTTCAGGTCCTCATACCTCACGTACCTCGTACCTTAACTATCAGCATATAGAACCACATCGTTACTATGAACTCAAAGCTCAGTGCTGAAATTAGGCTTAAGCAGCTGCAAGTACAGACAAGTAAGATTCCTGGACTTGCCTAATAATTTATTACAGATTTTTTAAATGTTCAGTGACATTGCATTGTTTTTTCCTGAAATTCGGGATCTAAATCAGTTTTGGAAGTTCTGAGCATGATATTAATCCTAAAGCATTTTGGAATACGGTAAAAAAAAACTTGAAAATAAACCCCGGACCATACCATTGTCCCTAAAATTGGATGACATAGTTGTCACTAATAAAAACTCCATGGCTGAAGCTTTCAATCACCACTTCATAAATGCTGGCTTTGTTTTAAAGACATTAAACCCTATTTCTACAGCCCCTGCAGCCTCTAATACAGTGGTTCTTAAACTTGTTGGGGGTACTGACCCCCACCAGTTTCATATGCGCATCCACCGAACCCTTCTTAAGCGGGGTGTGTCATCATGAATCATATGAGTCGGGTGTGTGTCTTGACCTCCGTCGATCCCCTTAGACTGACTCACCGAACCTCTGGGTGTCAGGCGAGAACGGAGGCAGAAGCCGAAGTGAAAGCAAACAGTGTTTAATAACACAAACAGGCAGTGCCAACACAAAATACCTGCGTGAGCAGGGAATATCCAGAAAATCAGAGTCCGAGTCAAACGGCACGTAGCGAGGTTGAGCAGCCGCGAACACACCGGCACACACGCGGACGGGCATAAACATGCAATAACGGACAGCGAGTGTGTGTGAGTAAGCGGTTTATATGGAAGCCGGGAGTGATTGCGTGATGCGCTTCAGCTGTGCATGATTTGCGCTGCGAGCTTGGGAGCACGCAGCGGCAATGACAGTCTCTGACGGAGGTGTGGCAGGTGGATTCCTGACACCACCCCCCAAAGGGGCGGCACCGGACGCCCCCAACCCACCGAAAGCCAGGAGGGCCGGGGCACTCAGAGGAGGGCCTTCCTGATCGTCCAGGGCCTGAAGGGACCCGGCTGGAACCGCTCTGGAGCCGGGGAAAGCCGGGAAGGACCCGAGGCGAAGCGACCACCTCTGAGGAGAGCCGGAAGGGGAACCCGGACACAGCAGGACCCAGGACCGGAACACATCCCAACGCTGCGGCCAGTGACATAGCGAAACCCCTGGCGTCAACCGGAGATGGAGAGACGTCACCTACAGGGACCAGGAGCGGTGTACCTTCCAGCACCGCGGCCCGAAGCGGAGCGAAACCCCCGGCGTCGACTGAAGACGGAGAGACGTCTCCTACGGGGACCAGGAGCTGCACGAGGCATTCAGGGGAGGCTGGAGGCAGAGCAACGCCCTCAGTGGAAGCCGGAGGCGGAGTAATGCCTTCGGCAAAGACCGGATGGAGGAGGACCTCCTGGGGCAGACCGACGACATCCAGAAAGGCCGGGAATGGAGCCTTGTCCACCATGGAGACCTGGACGAAGCCCTCAGCGAGGACCGGAGGCTGAGCGACGACCACCCTGATGTCCGGAAACGGAGCCCCGTTCTTGTCGAAGGCCGGAGGCTGAGCGATGACCTCCATGGAGTCTTTGAGCAGAGAGACGCCCTCTGCGGGGGCTGCAGGCGGATCGATGATCCCCACGGAGACCTGGAGCGGAGTGACGCCCTCGGCGGCGACAGGAGGCGGAGAGACTTCAGCTACGGAGTGCAGGGGCAGACTGACGCCCTTGGCGAAGACCGGCGGCTGAGCGGCCTCCTCTGCGGCGGTCTGATACTGAGCGGCGGTCTCCCTGGAGACCGGGAGAGGCAGGACGTCCCTGGCGGTAACCTGGGGCTGAGCGACGACCACCCCGGTGACCTGGACCGGATCGCCGTTGCCCAGGAAGGTCTGGACAGAAACCTCCTCACCCACGGGGACCAGCTGGAAGACCCTCTGGATGGGGACCGGAAATGGAGCGACGCCCTGACTGGGCACAGGGGCTGAGTGATGACCTCGGCAGGGTTCATCGGCATGACTTCAACCTCCAGGGAGTTCAGGAGCGACCCGTCCTTGTCCAGGGGGCTTGGAGGCAAGACGTCACCATGATAGGGGTCCCGAGGCGAGCGGTCACCGAGGTAGGAGCTCATGGGAGAGAAGTCGTCGTGGGAGGAGCTCGGGCGCAAGACGTCGCCGTGGGAGGAGCTCGGGAGCGAGACGTCGCCGTGAGAGGAGCTCTGTGACGTGACCTGGTTCTCTGAGTGCTCCTGGTGCGAGCCGTCACCTTCTGGGAGACTGTAGGGCAAGCCGTCGCCGGTGGAGGAAGCCAGGGGCAGCGGTTCGACCTCCCTTTCGCAGTCCCGGAGCTGAGGTGAGTGCTCTGAGGTTTCTTTAGGCGAAGAGGAGATTTGTGTCGTAGCTTCGCCTTCAGAGTGCTCGTAGGGCGAGTCGTCACCTTCTGGGAGACTGTGGGGCGAGCTGTCGCCTCCGGAGGAAGCCAGGGGCAGTGGTTCGACATCCCTTTCGCAGTCTCGGAGCTGAGTTGAGGGCTCTGGGGATCCTTTAAGTGAAGCGGGGCTCTGAGAGGTAGCATCGCCTTTAGGGAGACTGTGGGGTGAGCGGTTGCCTTCGGTGGAGCCCAGAGGCATTGGGACGACTCCCCCTTTGCAGTCTCGGAGGCGAGCTGTGTACTCCGGGATCCCATTGGACGAAGAGGTGTTCTTCTTGGGATACTGGCGCGGAACCAGTATCGGAACCGGGCTCTCGGGGTCGCTCAGGGACAGAGAGGAGCACACTGGGTCGCTCAGGGACAGAGAGGAGCACACTGGGTCGCTCAGGGACAGAGAGGAGCACACTGGGTCGCTCAGGGACAGAGAGGAGCACACTGGGTCGCTCAGGGACAGAGAGGAGCACACTGGGTCGCTCAGGGACAGAGAAGAGCACACTGGGTCGCGCAGGGACAGAGAGGAGCACACTGGGTCGCGCAGGGACAGAGAAGAGCACACTGGCGGAGCCTGGAACTGGGCGTGGCTCCCTGGCGGTGCCTGGAACTGGGCGTGGCTCCCTGGCGGTGCCTGGAACTGGGCGTGGCTCCCTGGCGGTGCCTGGAACTGGGCGTGGCTCTCTGGCGGTGCCTGGAACTGGGCGTGGCTCTCTGGCGGTGCCTGGAACAGGGCGTGGCTCTCTGGCGGTGCCTGGAACTGGGCGTAGCTCTCTGGCGGGTCCTGGTGTGGGACCGAGCTTACGGGGTCGCTCAGAGGCGGAGAGGAGCTCCCTGGCGAGACCTCGAGCTGGGCTGAGCTCTCTGGCAAAACCTCGAGCTGGGCTGAGCTCTCTGGCGAAACCTCGAGCTGGGCGGAGCCCTCTGGAGAACCCTCGAGCTGGGCGGAGCCCCCTGGGGAAACCTCGAGCTGGGCGGAGCTCTGTGGAAGGACCCGGAGCTGGGCGGAGCTCTGTGAAAGAACCCGGAGCTGGGCGGAGCTCTGTGGAACAACCCGGAGCTGGGCGGAGCTCTGTGCAGGGTCCTGGGGCGGAGCCGAGCTTTCCGGGGGGTCCTGGGGCGGAGCCAAGCCTTCCGGGAGGACCCGGGGCGGAGCCGAGCTTTCCGAGCTGATCTGGTGCGAAGTGGAGCTCTCTGGAAGGACCTGGGGCAGTGCCGTGTTCTCTCGGAGGTTCTGAAGCAGAGTGGAGAGCTCCTGGATGTCCTGGAGCGGAACAGAGCCGTTTTGGATGGCCTGGAGCACGGCGGAGATCCCCTGGAGAACCTGAGGTGGAGCGGAGCTTTCCTGGAGGTCTCGAAGCAGGGCGGAGATCTCTATGAGACTCAGGTGCGGAACCGTGCTCTTGGAGGTGGAGGTGAGGAGATGGAGATCAGCCGTGACCATCCCGAGCTCCCTGGTGAGAAGCTGGAGGAACCGGGTGCACGAGCTGAAATCACCTCCATTCGCATCCCATAACTCTAAGGCGAGAGAGAGAGTAATGATGACAACAGAGAAATGATGAACGCGACCCTGGACCTCTCCGTTGGGAAACTGGATGGATTCGACTCCATGTAGTCATTCACGCACCGTAAAAACGCGCCACATTCAGCTCTGTTGGCGGAGAAGCGAGCCGGGAGTCCCGTGACGTCGTCGAGGGGGCGTGGTGCTGCCGAGCACGCCTGAGAGGTGGCCGCGCGCCTCCGGGTTTTCCTGGAGGCGGGGCTTGGCCGCTGCTGAATCGCGGCCGAGCGCACCCGACCGCCGATGTGCGATTCGCGCCGGGACGACGGCGTCAGTCCGATCATGTCTTTTCCTTTTTTTTCTTTTTTTTTTTTTTTTTTCCTTTTCTTTTTTTCTTTTTTTTGTGTCCCTCTCCTTTTATTTCTTTTCGCGGCCCGTTATTCTGTCAGGCGAGAACGGAGACAGAAGCCGAAGTGAAAGCAAACAGTGTTTAATAACACAAACAGGCAGTGCCAACACAAAATACCTGCGTGAGCAGGGAATATCCAGAAAATCAGAGTCCGAGTCAAACGGCACGTAGCGGGGTTGAGCAGCCGCGAACACACCGGCACACACGCGGACGGGCATGAACATGCAATAACGGACAGCGAGTGTGTGTGAGTGAGCGGTTTATATGGAAGCCAGGAGTGATTGCGTGATGCGCTTCAAGCTGTGCATGATTTGCGCTGCAAGCTTGGGAGCACGCAGCGGCAATGACAGTCTCTGACGGAGGTGTGGCAGGTGGATTCCTGACACTGGGGTTCGATCGAACCCAGGTTAAGAACCACTGCTCTAATACCTGCAACCGTTTAGCACCTCCTCACAGTTTTTCCATCCGGCCTGTTTTAGTGGGAGAAGTCTTGAAGGAACTGACTGCTCTGGACCCTAATAAAGCAGTTGGGTCAGATGATCTTGCTGCTTTTTTTTATTAAAATTGCTGCCCCCGTCATTGCGGCTCCACTAACAGCCCTCATTAACCTCTCCCTTTATACAGCCGAGATTCCACCTGCTTGGAAAGAAGCGGTTGTGCTTCCTCTGATCAGGCTGACCTGAATAATTACAGGCCAATTTCCATCTTACCATGTGTGTCTAAAATACTGGAAAACCTTGTCAATAAACAACTAATCAATTATCTTAATGTGAACGGTATCCTCTCTGGGGCACAGTCTGGCTTCCGATCAGGGTATGGTTGTGTTACAGCTACCACTAAAGTGCTCAATGGCATTACATCTGCATTAGATAACAAACAAAACTGTGCTGCTATATTCAATGATCTTGCAAAAGCTTTTGACTCGGTGGACCACAACACACTTATCCACAGACTCCGCAGCATTGGTGTCACTGATCACTCACTGGTTTGGTTCTCAAATTATCTCTCTCACCGTGTTCAATGTGTAAGATTTGAAAACCTTTTCTCCCATTCTCTCCCGGTCACCAGGGGTGTCCCCCAAGGCTCCATCCTTGGTCCCACACTTTTCTCAATTTATATTAATAACATTCCCCAGGCAGTTGGTAATTCACCCATTCACTTATATGCCGATGATACAATCCTCTATGCCATAGGTCCCTCCCCTGATGCTGTTCAAGCTACCCTGCAACATAGCTTTCACCAACTACAGCAGTCTTTTACACAACTCAAACTCACTCTCAATACCTCCAAAACAAAAAGCATGTTGTTTTGCCGTAGGTGTACTACGCCTCCTCCTGCTTTTAACATCACCACCTGCAAGGGGGATATTTTAGAACAAGTCACTGCTTATAACTACTTGGGCATCTGGTTAGAAACTTCACTTTCTTTCTCTATCCACATATCAAAGCTACAATCTAAGGTCAAAGCCAAGCTTGGTTTCTTTTACAGAAACCGCTCTTCCTTCACCACTTCTGCCAAACTTATTCTTATTCAAAGACCATTCTACCCATGTTAGATTATGGAGACACTATACAGTATATAGGGTTGCTTGTCCACCCTATCAAAACTTGATGCTCTTTACCATTCTGCTATCAGGTTTGCCATAAATGCTCCTTTCAATACACAGCACTGTGCTTTATATTCATCTGTTAACTGGCCCTCCCTTCACAATTGCCGTAAAATTCACTGGTTCACGTTCATTTATAAGACCCTTCTCGGCCACTCACCTCCTTACTTAGGTCACTTGCTGCAGCTAAAGCCTGTCACATATAACACCCGGTCCTCACTTCATTTTCAATTAAGCATTCCTAAAACCAACTCTGCGTTTTGTCTTGCATCTTTTCAATCTGCTGCCGCTCGCGACTGGAATGCTTTGCAAAATACCCTCAAACTGGATAAATTCATTCCACTTTCAACCTTTAAATATATGATATCATATTTGTTCACGGATATATGCAGTTGTTTTTCTACATAATTTTGTTTTAAAATGTATTTATGTAATTGTTAATTTTGTATGTATTTTTTTTAATGTTTTGTATTTATTTTAGCCCTACTTCCCTTACCCTAAGGGGTTGTACCACTTGTCAGGCCGCCATTGTAAATAAGAACCTGTTCTTAATAACTTGCCTGTAAAAATAAAGGTTAAACAAACAATTAAGATGTGTGAACTGTAATAAGCTGTCTGCATTTGCTTTCAACAGAAGGGCCTTTTGGAGAAGGTTTTGGTTTCAACATAAAAAAGCCACAGCCTAAAGGTAAACTAAATTTAGTAGTGAAGGCAGCAAGTGTTTTTATATACACTTGGAGGAAGGGGTAGCTTAATTGTTAAGATGTTTCTTCTGATCAGAAGTTTGTGTGTTTAAATCCCACTAATAAGCAAGGCTCTTAACCCTTAACTCAGTTGTATGATTGAGATAATTGTAAGTTCAGAACTACAGTTTGCATCTGACCACGACCACTGCACACCTCAACATCGTTTATCTGTAATAAATAGACACCCAGATGAGGATGGGTCCCTCTCAAGTCTGGTTAATCTCAAGGTTTCTTCTTAATGCATCCCGGGGAGTATTTAATTGCCGCAGTCACCACCGGCTCGCTCATCATGGACAAACTTACACATAAAAAAACATGCTGCTTTGAGAAATGTTAGTTGTTAAAAGCGGTATGCAAATAAAAATTTATTGAATTCAATAGAATGAGGTCACTCTGGATAAAGTAAATTTATTAGTCATCTATATGAACTGTATTAAACAAAGTACAGATTATATTTTTATAATGGGAACTATTTTGAGACACATATAAATTGTTTGTGTCTAAATTTTAAATCTCTACATTTTTCTGAATAAATTATATTTACACAAAGTAGCAAAGTAAACATGGAAGTGGAATATGATATAAAAACAAAGCAAATAAAAAGCATGCTTCTACATAAACTTTTTTGTGTAACCATACGCAATCAGGTTGACAGGAAGAAAAAGGTTTAAATTTCAGGGTACTAAATATTTACACTAATCACCTTCTCTTTGTTCTTTTGCTACCGACATGTAGGCAGAAAGAGAAAGGCTTTTGACACTGAGGAGCCGACACAACAGAACAAACTCACAACTAAAGAGGTCCATACATTTACATTTGCGGCATTTAACAGACGCCCTTGTCCAGAGCGAAGTACAAAAGTGCTTTGAGTCTCTAGCAATGAATATATCTACACTGGTATGCTAGATTAAAAACTATAGTATAACTCTTAAATTCTACAAAGCAAACTTGGAAAATGCTAATTTAAATGTGTTTCATGAAGAGGTAGGTCTTCAACCGTTGCTTGAAGATATCCAGGGACTCCGCTGTACGGACATCTAGGGGAAGTTCGTTCCACCACCTCGGTGCCAGAACAGAGAAGAGCCTTGAAGTATACTCACCTCTCATTCTGAAGGAAGTAATCTCAGACAGCGTGGTGCAGTGCGAGGTGTGATGAGGTCTCTAAGGTAGGATGGTGCTGGTCCATTTTTGGCCTTTGGAATCCAGTGAAAAGAAGCGCAGCAGAGGGGTGGTGTGGGATAACTTGGGCAGATTGAACACAAGTCGTGCAGCTGCGTTTTGGATCATTTGCAGTCGATGAATGGCGTTCAGAGAAAGACCTGCAAGCAGAGAGTTGCAGTAGTCCAGTCTTGAAATGACAAGAGACTGAACAAGCACCTGGGAAGCCTGTGTGGACAGAAATGGTCGAATCCTTCGGATGTTGTAGAGAACAAATCGACAGGAACGAGCCACATTAGCGACATGTGAGAAGAAGGACAGTTGATTGTCCATAGCTACCCCAAGGTTACGAGCAGTGGCTGAAGGGGAGAGCATAGGGTCATTAAGAGTTATTTGGAGATCTTGACCTGGAGATGAATCGCCTGGGATGACCAGCAGTTCTGTTTTGCTGGGGTTGAGTTTTAGTTGATGAGCACTCATCCATGAGGGTAGCAGTGGTAAGAAAACCCATGTGAGGATATGACTTCACCAATGGAGTGAGTATAGAGGGGAAAACAGGAGGGGACCAAGTACTGAGCCTTGTGGGACACCAGTGGTGAGTCTGCACGGGGCAGATGTGGATCCCCTCCATGTTACCTGGTATGAGCGACCTTCCAGGTAGGAAGCAAACCATTCCCATGCTGTTCCTCGAATACTGAGGCTCTTGAGGGTAGACAAGAGAGTCTTGTCGAATGCTGCTAAAAGATCCAGGAAGATAAGTAGGCTTGGCTGATCGAGCAGCATGCAGTTTCTCAGACACAGCCGAAAGGGCCGTTTCAGTGGAATGTGCCGCTTTAAACCCAAACTGGTTTTGATAATGGAGGTTGTTCTGTGAGAGATAGACAGACAGTTGGTTAAAAACAGTGCGGTTGAGATTTAGAATTAAAGGAGAGAAGTGATACCGGACTGTAGTTGTTGATGTCTGATGGGTCCAGAGCAGGTTTCTTTAAGATGGGAATGAACCTTGCTTGCTTAAAGGTAGTTGGCACATAGCCAGATGTTAAGGACCCATTTGATGATTGTGGAGATGAAGGGCAGGAGATCTTGTGTGATGGTCTAAAGCATAGTTGAAGGGATTGGATCCAGAGGCCAGGTGGTGGGATTGCAAGATTGGATGACTTGCAGTATCTCATCTTCTGTTAAGGTTGAGAAGCTTGACAACAAAGGAGGAGTGGATTCCTGGCTATGTTGTGTAGTCATTGTTGGGAAGAAAGTGGAGGTCTGTCAGATCTCCTTGATCTTTTCATCATAAAAGGAGGCAAAGTCATTGGCAGTCAGGGAGGACGAAGCAGGTGTGGCAGGGGGGTTGAGTAGTGAAGAGAATATGTTGTGGAGCTTACGAGGATCTTGTGCCGAGGCCTTGAGCTTTTCCTTGTAGAAGGCAGTTTTAGCAGAAGTCACATCCGAAAAAAATTTGGTCAGGAGTGCATGGTAAGATGCGAGGTCTACATTGAGTTGTGATTTTTTCCACTTCCTCTCTGCTGATCTGAGTTCTCCTACTGTTCTCCCAGCACCCCACTGATCCCAGGTATTCTCATATATCTACCCAGACATCGCAAATTGATGTGTGCATTTAATAATGTTGTTTGTGTACAGAGAATGTGACTGGTCTTCATCTAAACAAATCATAACCATACATATATATGTTCTTTGGCTTTTAATCTCCACAGAGAAGAAGGCTCGACCGTGCACAGAAAATAAGGAAGGTCGACGTCCGTTATTATGACACCCACAATGTTAAGAACAAAAATAAGAACAGAGAAGTGCCCACTGAAGGCAATAAAGGAAAAAGAGCTAAGCGATAAAAAAACATTCGCTTGGTCACCGCTGCATTTCCATGGACTTGTCTGGTTTGGGACAGGGGATGTGAGACTTGCAGATGTATATGAGGAGCATTTACTTAACTGAAATTGATACAGAACTTCTCAAATGCACTTTTTTTCAATGCACAATCTATCCACATAACAACAGTATGGACCACTTACTCCAGAACAGTAAAGGACTCGATTTTTAATTTATCAATGCTGTTGTTCCACAGTTCTAAAAATGTTTATCACTGGAGAACTTATCAATAAAATTTATTAATAAAATGGACATGGCAAAGCAACGTTATTGTAGTTATATTTTAAATCCGATGAAACATGACACCTTCATTTCTTTGGGGCGACGAGTGCATCCAACTGCGCCTGAAAAAGGTATTTCCAGATGTAAATAACAGTGTCTCACAGCTGTTTGTCTTAAATGTCGTGTGTGGCTTATAAAAGGCGAACCTTCATTTGCTGGTTGGTGCTCTTGAGAAACTGAATCTCTTCGGTGTACCTCTTCTCTTCTGCCTGTCGACGTTCATTTTCTCTTCTCTCAATTGCCTCACATTTAGCTTTCTCCTCATTCAACTGTCTTTCCAGTTCCATCTTTTCACTTTCCAATTCTGCAATCTGCCCAAGTTACAAATTTAAATACAGATGTATGAAGATGATATAATATGTTTATGAAATGGAGATGAAACACAGTGACTACCTTCTTCTCAGTGTCTGACCTCCCTTGCTCAGCCTGCAGAGCTTTCCTTATCCCGAAGGCCACACTGCTCTCGTATAGGGTCTGAAAGGCATCGATGGTCATCCGAATCTCATCTCTTACTCGTAGAAGCAGCACTCCTCTCTCAGCACAGTTAATAGTGACTTGTCTGATTAGTTCATCTAAATGACAAAAAAATCCCTTTAGTATATTTTAAAAATCAGTGTGAATTTATTTCCATTGAGTTTTTTTTTTTTTTTTTTGCTATTTAAAACACCAAAGGTTACACCAGAACTTTTTCCACAATGTTGCTAAAAATGTATTGTCTCCTGTTTAATACCAATAATTTACCCACAATGCATATTATGTAATCCTGTTTTAAACCAAACCCTTTTTTTTTAACCTACCAAAGCATTGTGTGTAGAGTTCTCTGCGGACAGGGCAAATGCCTGTATCTCGGGCCTGTTTCTGCTGCAGTTTGAGGTCCAGTTCCTCCTGCAGACGAATGACGTCTGTCCGTGTGCACGGTGTGCTGGACACCTGCTGTACCCACAGCTGATTATTCTCCATCCATTCCCTGTGACATGTTCACACACACTCTTAAACTGTCACATGTTAGGACAACTATGAAATAGTGGAATGGTCTTACCTTGGTGGTAGGAGGGCATTAAGAATTTCATCTGTTTGCTGCTTACTAGGATCAAATGAAGGGCTTATGGGTTTTGGTGGAGGAGGAACTGGACCAGAGATGGCAGGCTGTTGGAGACTTGCCTTTAGAGGCTGAGCCTTAGGACATGAAATGTGTAAAATTTTCAGTGATGTGAGGTAAGTTACAAGTTTGTTAACATGAATAATTTAACACAGTTCTCAGGTTTTAACAGCAGCAATTAAACAAGAAAATTCTCTTTTATTTCCAGAGGTGGAAAGACTAATAAAATATTCTGTTTAAGTAAAAGTACTGTTACTTCAATAGAATTTTACTTAAGTTAAAGCAAAGTTACCAGTCTAAAAATCTTCTCAAGTAAAAGTAAAAAGTTAGCTTGTTTAAAATTTAACAGCCGGGGGGAAGGATTCTAGTGCACCTTCACAAATTAAAGTGCATAGTTTTGAAGTGGGCATGTATAAGGTATTTATTTCTAGCCAGTTTATTACCATGTAGACAGCAATTAATAAACATTTTATGTCCTTAAAAGAAGTGTTTTTGCTGTGTTGCTGACCCTGTGCTCAGCACTATAGCTCTTCAGCTATGTCCCTGCATGTCTCTGCTCCTGACTAGGAAGAGGTACCTCATACAACCATGCTTCTAAAGAACTGAAGTATCACCTTAACATTCACAGAGGTGGTAACTTTAATGGAATCATTAGTTATAAACTAGGTTGGAAAAAAATAAGTCATATTTTGGCTAAAGCTAAAACAAACAAATTTGTTTAGTAATTTGTACAGATTAGAAAAAAGCAAAAAAAAAAAATAATGGAACTTCAATAAATAGCATAGGTCTAATGTCAGTTATGCACCTTCACAGCAGCAAAAATGAACTGTTATAATGTAATTTAGAGTAATGAGAGAGGTCGCAAATGCAGATTCAAAATTCAGACAGTGAGCACACACCAGCAACTCGTTTTCCGCAGGGAATCGATAAAAACGCTTAGATTGGACACTGCATCCTCAACAAAAGTGTGTGATTGGTTATACAGTAATGCTCAAATCTAATAAACATCAGTGGATCTACTCTATAATATAACACTTCATTAATTTCACATGATATTTAAATGGCTGGAGTAACAAATAAATCAGTTCTATTCGTGAATCATTCAGGCTGGATTGATCAGTTTCTCTAATTCATTGAAATTGACCAACTCAAAAGATTCATTATTACAACAACCTTATTATTAATATAATTTTATTATAAAAATACAACACATTTCATAAACTCGCACAATAATTATACAGGATATTGTGGGGTTCTGCTAACCCAGCCATTATGGATGCACAAGCCAGTGCACTCTTAGTGCCGGTCCCAAGCCCGGGTAAATGGGGAGGGTTGCGTTAGGAAGGGCATCCAGCGTAAAATATGTGCCAAATCAAATATGCGGATCACAAATGAGAAGAAGAAGAAGTGGGGTTCTGCTGAGCCTACTGTGTGACCAGGACCCTTAGAATCTGCCTAACCCTCACCCAGTTACAGCGCCCCTACTGGTGTCTGACTTGTCCGTCTCCATCTTTCTTTCTTGTGTGTTTAGCGTGTTTGTTCTCCGCCCATCAATCAATTAATCAATCAATTAGTCAGTCAATAAGTGCAGTAGTTTGATTTATACATTTGAACAATACTTCAAAATAAATCTGAAAACTGAATTTAAAATACGATATATTTTAAAAACTACTTTTTGAAAAAGTAGAAGCACGCAAAAAAAACCTATTTGATTACATCAACGTGAATACATTTAATTTGTTACTTTCCACCTCTGGGTATTATGTAATATGTGTATCATATTGAAATGCAGCTCGCATATTTCTCTCCAGTTTTATTGAACTAGAAACGATTAGAGGTGGCGCTAGTCATCGTTACCTTTGGAGATCTCTTGTCAGTGGTTTTGCTGACCAGCTCCGGATTGTCATACTTGAGCAAAGACTCAACAGAAGGAATCATCAACATTTTTATATTAATTTTCCTTCTTCTGTTGAAATCAGTAAAATCTTCAACGGAACTCTGATCTTACTGACCTGACAGAGCACCTGACAGAGCACCTGGCAGAGCACACGTGTTTACTGTTTACCGTTACTACGGCAACTCATGGTGCCTTGACGAGTTCCGCTGAAGTCAACGCAGATATTCTCATCACGTGTTCATATTTAAAGTCTTAAATATGCTTAAAATCATTTTAATAATCTAATTCTTATACAAAAATGATGTTATTACAGACTGTTACGGACTTCATTGTACCCCATTATTAATTCATAATTTTAAGCCATTTTCTACACATTTTGATATTGTTGCTTACGGTTTGTGTTCTTTAGGGACTCTTATTGTGATGGGTGTTATCATTTGGAAATACTAGTTAACGGCATTAATGCATATATATATATATATATATATATATATATATATATATATATATATATATATATATATATATATACAGTGAGGAAAATAAGTATTTGAACACCCTGCTATTTTGCAAGTTCTCCCACTTAGAAATCATGGAGGGGTCTGAAATTGTCATCGTGGGTGCATGTCCACTGTGAGAGACATAATCTAAAAAAGAAAATCCAGAAATCACAATATATGATTTTTAAACTATTTATTTGTATGATACAGCTGTAAATAAGTATTTGAACACCTGTCTATCAGCTAGAATTCTGACCCTCAAAGACCTGTTAGTCTGCCTTTAAAATGTCCACCTCCACTACATTTATTATCCTAAATTAGGTGCACCTGTTTGAGGTCGTTAGCTGCATAAAGACACCTGTCCACCCCATACAATCAGTAAGAATCCAACTACTAACATGGCCAAGACCAAAGAGCTGTCCAAAGACACTAGAGACAAAATTGTACACCTCCACAAGGCTGGAAAGGGCTACGGGGAAATTGCCAAGCAGCTTGGTGAAAAAAAGTCCACTGTTGGAGCAATCATTAGAAAATGGAAGAAGCTAAACATGACTGTCAATCTCCCTCGGACTGGGGCTCCATGCAAGATCTCACCTCGTTGGGTCTCAATGATCCTAAGGAAGGTGAGAAATCAACCCAGAACTACACGGTAGGAGCTGGTCAATGACCTGAAAAGAGCTGGGACCACCGTTTCCAAGGTTACTGTTGGTAATACACTAAGACGTCATGGTTTGAAATCATGCATGGCACGGAAGGTTCCCCTGCTTAAACCACCATATGTCCAGGCACGTCTTAAGTTTGCCAATGACCATTTGGATGATCCAGAGGAGTCATGGGAGAAAGTCATGTGGTCAGATGCGACCAAAATAGAACTTTTGGGTCATAATTTCACTAAACGTGTTTGGAGGAAGAAGAATGATGAGTACCATCCCAAGAACACCATCCCTACTGTGAAGCATGGGGGTGGTAGCATCATGCTTTGGGGGTGTTTTTCTGCACATGGGACAGGGCAACTGCACTGTATTAAGAAGAGAATGACCGGGGCCATGTATTGCGAGATTTTGGGGAACAACCTCCTTCCCTCAGTTAGAGCATTGAAGATGGGTCGAGGCTGGGTCTTCCAACATGACAATGACCCGAAGCACACAGCCAGGATAACCAAGGAGTGGCTCTGTAAGAAGCATATCAAGGTTCTGGCGTGGCCTAGCCAGTCTCCAGACCTAAACCCAATAGAGAATCTTTGGAGGGAGCTCAAACTCCGTGTTTCTCAGCGACAGGCCAGAAACCTAACTGATCTAGAGAAGATCTGTGTGGAGAAGTGGGCCAAAATCCCTCCTGCAGTGTGTGCAAACCTGGTGAAAAACTACAGGAAACCTTTGACCTCAAACAAATGCTACTGTACCAAATATTAACATTGACTTTCTCAGGTGTTCAAATACTTATTTGCAGCTGTATCATACAAACAAATAGTTTAAAAATCATATATTGTGATTTCTGGATTTTTTTTTTTTAGATTATGTCTCTCACAGTGGACATGCACCTACGATGACAATTTCAGACCCCTCCATGATTTCTAAGTGGGAGAACTTGCAAAATAGCAGGGTGTTCAAATACTTATTTTCCTCACTGTATATATATATAAACTTGAAGCTATTAAATAAAAATGGTCTGCCTCCTGCACTGCTTCAGAACATCAAACATACAATGATTTAGTACAAAACAGCATTTTATTTATTTTTTTCGTGACACATTTCCTGATGATCCTCAGTGTCTGTCATTTCAGTTCATCATCCTCATGTGAATCCTTAAAAAAGAGAATAAATGTGTATTTACTTGACACATTACTTTGTGTAATTTAGATTGTTTTATAGTGGTAAAGATATAATGCAAATAAGAGACTGAATATTTTTAAATAAAACAAATTAAAAAACAACAAAAAATATGCTTTATATATATAATAAATGTTATGTTATTTAATTTTTATGTAATTGGGTGAAAATGACTGTCATTATTGTGTTACATGGGAAAGATTACTGGCCAATGTCAGATAAGTTACAAGTTTGTTAACATGAATAATTTCCATGATAAATTTCCCCACTGTTGATAAATTTCCCCACTGTGGGACGAATAAAGGTATATCTTATCTCAGAGTTCTTGAGTTTTATCAGCAGCAATTAAACAAAACTCTCTGATATTACTTAAGGTTTGTATCATGTTCAGAGGTGGGAAGAAATAAACTACAAATACTTTGTCACTGTACTTAAGTAGATTTTTCTGGTATCAGTACTTCACTATTTTTGGACAACTTTTAACTTTCACTTATTAAATATTTTACACAAATACCTGTACTTTCTACTTCTAACATTTTCAACCCAGGATCGTTACTTAGTTTTAATCTATTTAGTGACATGAACATAACATTTCTTTTCATTGTGCACCGTTTTTAACCTAATTCTTGTCATTGCGAAGCTTTTTTAATCTACCACTGGTGTATCATTTCCTGGCTTTCACACACCACAGACGTAGACTAGTTTACAAAGCTGAAGGCAGCAAGAAGCAGGGCAGAACTTGTAAAGACTGAGAACAGAGACATTCCTGATCACCTGATCATCATCCTTCATCTACTTGTATTCTATGTGGTGGTTGTTCAGGCTGGTCCAGTCTGGTGACTAGATGTGAGGTCCATTTATCGGCGTGACACTAAAACATGTAGTAGTAATGGCTACTTTATACATGTCAGAGCCCAAACTTCTTAACTTTAACTTGAGTGAAAAAGCGCAACTATTACTTCAACTTTTATCAGAGTATATTAAAACATGTGTATCTGTACTTCTACATGTGTGTACTTTTGCCATCTCTGATCATATTGAACTGTAGCTAGCATGTTTCCCTCCAGTTCTATTAAACTGGAAAGGATTAGAGCTGGCGCTAGTCAATGTTACCTTCGCAAACCTCTTTTCAGTGGTTTTGTGCACCGGCTCTGGGTTGTCCCCAAAGCAGAATGTTTCCTGCTCCATGTTTGACAGCGGGGATGGTGTTTGTGGGTTGATGCCAAAGAGCTCAATTTTGGTCTCATCACATTCTCCCAAAACTTCTCTAATTCATTCAGGTGTTCATTGGCAAACTTCAGATGGGCCTGTTCATGTGAATTCTTGGGAAGGAGGACCTTGGTGTTATGAACGGTTAATTCTTTTATGAACAAACCATCTCAAACCGACTGTCTCATCTTGTCTCCAAAACATCCTACCTGCAAGATCCTTCTAATTAGCTCATTTCTAATCGTCAAAAAGAAGTCAAGAAGAAGCTTCACACAACATAAAGCTACATAATAGAATATAGATATAAAAAACTAAGTTGTCCTGATTACATAAAGTGCAACGTGTGCAACTTAGTGCAAACAGTGCAAGACAAAATAAATTTAAAAAACAGATTAAAAAGACAATACAAAACAGTGCCAACCAGTAAACCTACTGTATAATGTTACTGTATACTGTCAAGTCAAGTCAAGTTTATTTCTATAGTGCTTTTCACAACAGACACTGTGTCAAAGCAGCTTTACAGAAATCAACAGTTAAGATGAATGATGTGTATTTATCCCTGATGAGCAGCCGTGGCGACTGTGGCAAGGAAAAACTCCCTTAGATGTTATGAGGAAGAAACCTTGAGAGGAACCAGACTCAAAAGGGGAACCCATCCTCATTTGTGTGACATCAAGAGTGTGATCATAAATCTTTCAACAATACAGAACACTGGAGAGTGAGAACTAACATGAGCACTGGAGTGTAAGATTACTGTTATACAGTAAGTAAGAGGACTGTTATACAGTACAATGTGCAAAAAGAGATGTAAACAAGAGTTTACTTGTAAACATATACACAAAATTTTGTGCAAAACAGCAACATCAGCAATCGAGTCGGTACAATCGTCACTCCCAATGAAAATCGCAGCATCTTCATCTTCAACTCTGATACCTTCAGTTTCGCATCCTGTCTTTTTGTTCATACCCGGGAGAAGTCCGCTATATTGCTGCTATTACCAATTATTGGCAGCTTTGTGGTGCACAATTCTCACCTCCACCACCAGGTGGCGGTAAAGGTACCGACAAAACGGAACTAAAGTCCTTCTTGAGGTCTGAGGGGAAGCATGTTGAAGACGTACACAACAAAACCGGAAGTGTTCACTGAATGTTCTTTTAACATGCTGCATATAGACCGTACATTTTTTAGTATTGGAATTACTGTGAGTTCCTTTTAATATCGAGGTTGTCGTTCGTAACCAGTCGCTGATCGTGATGGATCACAGGAGAAAAGACAAAAGGTCTCCTGTTCGCGACGGCAAGATGAAGATTAAACAGGAAAAAGTGAGTCCCGCCAGGCCTCCGAGATCGCGGCGCTCGAGTTCGGGTTCAGACCGCAGCAGTGCGAGTCCTCCGGCGAGAAGACGGGAGCACAGGTGCGTGACTGACTACTTCATTGCGCTTTCTTTTCCACTTTGCTCTTTTATTTTAGTGGATTAATACACGCAATCGCCACAGTCTTAACAGCTAGTGTGCCACTTGTAGCAACCACCTTGACGCGAATCCTTGCTGGTTTTGTTTTGATCGCCCGCCAGGGAAAGAGACAGATCGCCTGGAGAAAGAGACCGCTTACCGGGACGGCACGGGGACAGACCAGCCCGAGACAGCGGGAGGAGTCGGAGTCCACCCCACGGAGCTGATCATAGGATAAAGCGGGTACATTTACAATACAATTCACTTCATTATATATCGTCACGATACTGTGTATTTATTTTTTGATTTTTATGTTTTTACATGTAATCAATCCTATACAGGACTACTTTAACTACTGTAAGACTAGTTAAGACACTAATTGTTATTATGTACGCTAAATTCAATGCTGTATTTATAGACCATTTTAAAGTGAGGAAATAACGTCTTTGGTCCTTGAACGTTTCCGGTTAGCTAACGCGGGCATTCTCAACATTAGAGAACATTTACTCACTGATATTGCGAAAGTTTGTTTATTCTTGCTATGTCCAAATTAGATCTAGGACCATGTTTTACATGCTCTTTTAGACCAGGAACTAACATGCTGTCAAATTAAAGTGTTTACATTCGTGAAAAGCAAAACGCAAGTAGTTACTTGGATTCCAGCAGTGAAGGAGTGATATCGACTAGAAACGATAGATAGATAGATAGATAGATAGATAGATAGATAGATAGATAGAAACAACTTTGTCATTGCATAGTACAGGTACACAGCAACGAAATGCAGTTTGGCATCTACCAGAAGTGCAAAATGTAGCAAAAGTGCAGATAAATATGTAGCATATTTACAGCAAGTGATATACAGTGAGGAAAATAAGTATTTGAACACCCTGCTATTTTGCAATTTCTCCCACTTAGAAATCATGGAGGGGTCTGAAATTGTCATCGTAGGTGCATGTCCACTGTGAGAGACATAATCTAAAAAAGAAAATCCAGAAATCACAATGTATGATTTTTTTTTACTATTTATTTGTATGATACAGCTGCAAATAAGTATTTGAACACCTGAGAAAGTCAATGTTAATATTTGGTACAGTAGCCTTTGTTTGCAATTACAGAGGTCAAACGTTTCCTGTAGTTTTTCACCAGGTTTGCACACACTGCAGGAGGGATTTCGGCCCACTCCTCCACACAGATCTTCTCTAGATCAGTCAGGTTTCTGGCCTGTCGCTGAGAAACACGGAGTTTGAGCTCCCCCCAAAGATTCTCTATTGGGTTTAGGTCTGGAGACTGGCTAGGCCACGCCAGAACCTTGATATGCTTCTTACAGAGCCACTCCTTGGTTATCCTGGCTGTGTGCTTCGGGTCATTGTCATGTTGGAAGACCCAGCCTCGACCCATCTTCAATGCTCTAACTGAGGGAAGGAGGTTGTTCCCCAAAATCTCGCAATACATGGCCCCGGTCATCCTCTCCTTAATACAGTGCAGTCGCCCTGTCCCATATGCATAAAAACACCCCCAAAGCATGATGCTACCACCCTCATGCTTCACAGTAGGGATGGTGTTCTTGGGATGGTACTCATCATTCTTTTTCCTCCAAACACGTTTAGTGGAATTTTGACCCAAAAGTTCTATTTTGGTCTCATCTGACCACATGACTTTCTCCCATGACTCCTCTGGATCATCCAAATGGTCATTGGCAAGCTTAAGACGTGCCTGGACATGTGCTGGTTTAAGCAGGGGAACCTTCTGTGCCATGCATGATTTCAAACCATGACGTCTTAGTGTATTACCAACAGTAACCTTGGAAACGGTGGTCCCAGCTCTTTTCAGGTCATTGACCAGCTCCTCCCGTGTAGTTCTGGGCTGATTTCTCACCTTCCTTAGGATCATTGAGACCCCACGAGGTGAGATCTTGCATGGAGCCCCAGTCCGAGGGAGATTGACAGTCATGTTTAGCTTCTTCCATTTTCTAATGATTGCTCCAACAGTGGACCTTTTTTCACCAAGCTGCTTGGCAATTTCCCCGTAGCCCTTTCCAGCCTTGTGGAGGTGTACAATTTTGTCTCTAGTGTCTTTGGACAGCTCTTTGGTCTTGGCCATGTTAGTAGTTGGATTCTTACTGATTGTATGGGGTGGACAGGTGTCTTTATGCAGCTAACGACCTCAAACAGGTGCATCTAATTTAGGATAATAAATGTAGTGGAGGTGGACATTTTAAAGGCAGACTAACAGGTCTTTGAGGGTCAGAATTCTAGCTGATAGACAGGTGTTGAAATACTTATTTGCAGCTGTATCATACAAATAAATAGTTAAAAAATCATATATTGTGATTTCTGGATTTTTGTTTTTAGATTATGTCTCTCACAGTGGACATGCACCTACGATGACAATTTCAGACCCCTCCATGATTTCTAAGTGGGAGAACTTGCAAAATAGCAGGGTGTTCAAATACTTATTTTCTTCACTGTATATGTAAGCATATGTACAGTGAATAAATATATAGGCTATAACAGTGCAGAGATGTGTGGACATCATTTAGAAGTACAGAAATGGTTCTAAGGCTATGGCATTGAAGAGGAAATGTGCAGAAGTGAAGGTTACAAGATTATGGCATTTTAAGAAGTTAGCAAGCAGAATAAACAGTCTAATATATACATATATATGTATATATATATATATGTATATATATATATATATATATACAGTATATATGCAGCATTCAAACTCACACACACACACACACACACACACTGTTCTACCACAACAAGTATCACAGCAACATCGCAACAAATTACACTTCATTTAACCACAAACATTTAAAAACCTAATAATAATAAATAAACTAAATAATTATATAAGCAATAAGTTATGATGGAACACAACAATTGATTTGGTAATGGGGGGGACGGGGGGGACTCATACATAAGCCATAGCGGATTATAAAATGCATCTCTCTCTCTTTGCACTCTCACAACCCCCACACAGACTGGTTTCATTTAATTATCTCCAGATCTTAAAGTTGTTGTACTTTATTTATAACCTTAAACGTTTAATGTTCTGAGTAAAAAGTTGCTGCCTAAGTGTCTGATTTAAGGAGTCCTTTAATTCCATATTATCATCTATTTGTATTAGCTTGTATAAATATCTTAACTGTATTTTTTTAGCTTAACTTAAAAAGTATTTGTTAGTCATTTTGTTTTGACCACTCTGTGCTTTAAAAAATTGTGCCACCTGAAATGCTTTAGGACCAGACATGTGCAGTATCATCACAACTCTTATGTTATTGTTTACATCCTTGAAATGGTCTATAGGTAATGGCTGTTCTCATATTTTTAAATAGGCTTATTAACTAATAATGTTACTATTGTGTACAGGAAAAAGAGGACCATAATGAAAGAGTAAATAGGTTTCATGAGCAGAGAGCAAAACGAGAAGAACAGCGGCATCACCAACGAGACCGTGAAAGAGGCCAGGAGCGGCACAGAGACCGGTCTCGAGAACGGGAAGCAAATCTGTACCAGAAGCAGCAAGCAGAAAGGGAGCAACAGAACGAGCGTCGCCGAGAGAACCGTCAGAGGCTGGAGGCAACTGATGAGGATGAGACACAAGCCTTTGGCGGTGAAGAGGAAGAGACTGAGGCCCCTGCTGCCGAGAAAGAAAAGCCCAACTTTGAACTGTCAGGTGCTCTGGTGGAAGATACCAACACGTACAGAGGTGTGGTTATTAAGTATAACGAGCCTCCTGAGGCCAGAATCCCTAAAAGACGATGGCGATTGTATCCCTTCAAAAATGATGAGCCACTTCCGGTAATGTACATCCACAGGCAGAGTGCTTATCTGCTTGGAAGGCAAAGGAAGATAGCTGACATACCTATTGATCATCCCTCCTGTTCCAAACAGCATGCTGTATTCCAGTACAGGTGGGGAATAATACATAAAATGTACATTTATTGTTTTTATTAGAACAGTGTCCTGATATATGAACTTTTATTTTAAATAGAGAAAATAAAAAATGAAGATTAATGAGAAGACAAATATTATATAAACCCATCTGTCATTTCTTTACTCCCCACTAGGGGTGTGCACCCCACACTGCTTTGATTAAACCAAATCGAAGAGTCCTTGTCACATTTATTGGCAACCCTGCATTTGGTACACTGTGCAACCGTTCATTGCCAACATAAGCCTTAATGCTTCCTGAAATGAAGAGTACAGAGCATTTTATCTGAGAAGGATAAAGCCTTCTCAGACCCATATCCATTGTTAACACAGAAATTTTTATTGCTATCACTTGATTGATGAAGGTAAACGCACTAGTGTATTATTTGATTTGTGTACTTTAATCTTTTCAATGCTGATGAATAACTGAGTAATCAGCCCCTGTCTCTCACCTTGTGTTCCTGAGTGAAACAGGAATTTAGGGATGGCCAGTTAAGTGTCCCTTAATATATTAAAAAGAAATTCTAGGGTCATTTAAAATATGATAAGATTTTTATTTTCAAAAAATGCAATTTTGTTTACTAATAATAGATTTACTGTAAAAGGTAAGATGATGTGATATTAGATGGATGTTTGATCAGAGGGGTGAGTCACAGTTGACATTCAAACATGTGTATTTGAGCTCTGACAAAAAAAAAAGCCAGAATGTGCCAGTGAAGAAATATTGCATATGTGCAGTGGCAGGTTTAGGATGCTAATGTATAGAGAGGAATGAAGAACAAGTCTGTTATCTAAAAATAACTACTGTGCTAAAAACAGAGCACTAAATTGTAAAGGCACTAATATAATGTGTATTTGAATTCTGTTTGTCATTTCAGACTAGTGGAGTTTACACGAGCAGATGGCACTACAGGCAGGAGAGTGAAGCCCTACATTATTGACCTTGGTTCAGGCAACGGTACTTTTCTGAACAACCAGCGTATAGAAGCACAGCGCTACTATGAACTAAAAGAGAAGGATGTGCTGAAATTCGGCTTCAGCAGCCGCGAGTACGTGCTCCTGCATGAGTTTTCCGACACGGCAGAGGTCGATGCTAAGAGGGAGGAGGAGGATGACGAGGACGAAGGCGTTGATGAATAGTCACTGCTCAGTTTACCAAAGGGCTTGTTTTAATAGACTTTTACAAAGAGATCTGACTGTACAGTCTCGATCGCTTTGATAGAGCCAAATGTTGCCTGGTTTTATGGTTTTGATGTGACTATTATGTCTAAATGAGGTTTATCAAGAAATACACTGATGGGCTTTGGCCTGACTGCTTTCTGTATAAATCTATTCTCAGGTGGACAGCATTAGCATCATATCAGATGGCATTGTGTTGTCTGGTACTGCCCAGGGTTGTCCCTTTATCCCAAGTGCTCAACGCCAGATCAAAATCTATATTTTTTGGATAATTTGTTGTCAAGAGCATCTAGATTCTGTAAATATCTTGAATATCGTCGGTTTATTTTAGTTTGTAATTCTTAGTCATGAGAACATTTTTTTTTTCTAGTTTGAAGACTTTTCTTTAGCATAATGATGACATTATATTCATTATTGTTCTACTCATGGTAGTAATCTTTTTTGAATTTTTTTTTTATTATTATTGAGTTGCAAAATATTCCATATGTGTTTTGTGTTTTAGAGGCTTTGTATTGTAAAATAAAAACTGGATAGAATTTTTTTTCTTTTCTTTTCTTTATTTCTAATTTGAAAAAGCAAAATGTGCCAACATTGTCTTACAACCACCAACAGGCACTGAGGGTTGTGGCTGAATTCTCACTGAGATTTTCCAGGTATTTATATTGCCACCTCTGCATTATTCTTCTGATTTTGTTGGGGTGAACTGATTGGGGTTGTATAAATATTAGTGCAGTGGATGCACATAAACTCTACCTTATGTTAAAATATACTGTATTATTAAGACTTTTTAAAGTTTTTAAACATAATTAGGAAATCATTACCATTGCATATATCCAATTATTAGAATTATGATGCAATACTGAGATCAGATACAGTGTTTTTGTGACCCACCTGAACATACCACTATATTGTCACTGAAATTCATAGGTCATGTAATTGGTATACAGTTTTAGGTTCTTGTGATTTGCCACATGGGAAGTTTTTTGTAAGAATATTTTGATGTCCAAAAGTTATAGACAAATAAGATTTCACCATCGTATGATGTTTACGTATCAAAATTATGATTGGCATAAAATTCTAAGCACATTGTCTTTTACTATTAGGATATTTTGGTTTTAAACAACAGAAAATTCATTAATGCTTTAGACTCATGTAAAGCAGACAAACATTTTAAATTTGAATAAGATAGGGATATAACAATAAGAAAGGGATATTCAATTAAATTCCAATTATGATTATATTATCCACTCTTTTATTGAATTATGTGTTTTCTAAAATGTCATTGGCATATGTTGTATAGTGTATATATAATACACAATCATGGTTTCTTGTATTAGCTACTCTTTACAAATTTGTTCCATCTTTTAGTTGTATAATAACCTGTACTATTCACTCTGCCTCATGGAACTATGGAAAGATACCAGTTCCACAATAATCACTGTTGGAAAATTCAGACTGGTCTAAAATACCTACCCACTGATAGACTATTTCTGTCTGCTAATAGATTATTTTTGCCAACCTTACTATCCTGGATACAAAGGGATACCAAGTTAAGGTTAACTAAAGTGCAACAACCCATCTCCGATGCTGCTTCATTCATGTGGTATCATCTTTTCAAACCCTTTAATCTTGATTTCCAGTATTTTCTTTTAAAGAAATGATGGTGAGAGTAGGGAGCAGGTTGAGATGAGCTGCTGAGGTGGAGGTACAAGCTGAAGAGAAGAGGAACGAAAGTCAGTAGGAGAACATGCATGTGAATGAGAGGGAGGGTAGTGGAGTGATGTGGCTGCAAGAAGTAGAGGTGGTAAGGTTGAGTTTAGGTACAGGGGGTGAAACTGTACAGAGTAATAGAGAGTGTGTTAGAGAAGTGAAGAAAAGAGTGCAAGGTTGGAGAAGTGTGGCAGGAGTGATTTGAGATAGAAGAGTATCTGCAAGAGTAAAAAGAAAGTTTATAGGACTGTGGTGAGACCTGCGATGTTGTATGGTTTTAAGACAGTGGCATTAACAAAAAGACAGGAGGTGGAGCTGGAGGTAGCAGAATTGCAGTTAAAGATGCTGCAGTTTTATTGGGGGTGACGAGGATGGACAGGATTAGAAATTAGATTATTAGAGGGACCGTAAATGAAGGACGTTTTGGAGACAAGGTGAGGGAGGCGAGATTGAGATGGTTTGGACATGTGCAGAGGAGGGACATGGGGTATATCAGTAAAATGCTGAAGATGGAGCTCCCAGGGAGGAGGAAAAGAGGAAGGCCAAGGAGGAGGTTTATGGATGTGGTGAGGGAAGACCTGCAGATAGTTGAAAGAGGCAAATGTAGAGGACAGAGTGATGAGACGAATGATCTGCTGTGGCGACCCCTAATAGGAGCAGCCGAATTAAATATAACATAACTTGCAGATACGGTGGTGGTGATTAAGAAAGTGTTTCGGCGCAGTAACTAGCAAGGAAAAACATGCTTACTGTTAGTATTTATACACATATATGCTGGTTTATCTTCTAAAATGGCATCTGCGTCACTCATCCTTAAGAATCCTTCAGATAGAGACTTTTATTTTGAAAGTGTTTACCATGACCCGGATATGATAGTCGTTGCATTGCCGGTCTTCAGGTTGTAGGGGAGTTTTTTAAAATGCTGTAACGTGCCGTGTAACGTAACTTTTTAATGTACTTTCTAATGGTTTATTTATCACTATGATGTTGCTTGTTATTTGTTTTGCAGGACGTATCTGTTTATAATGCGGCGTAATCGCTGAGTGCTTGTTGAATTCATGCGCAGTTTTGACAGTAGAGGAGATCAGGGTACAGGGATTTGAGTGTAAATAGTAGTGCAGTGACACGTTGGATTTCTATTTATACCTTTTTATGTTTGTATAAAATGCAAAACCTCTTGTTTTATTGTGCTTTTGTATCTCATGGAGCGTTTGAATGTAACGCGTTAGTTGGGTGAGAGCTCTGGGTGGGTTTGTGTTTGTTTGTTTGTGTTGTTTGTGTTGTTAAGGCTGTCATGAGCACGTGCAGTGGAGCTCAGCAGGCTTCTCTGCGCTTTGGCCAGGTCGTTATTGGGCCACCTGGCTCAGGTAAAACCACCTACTGCAGAGGCATGCAGGACTTCCTCAGCCAAGTCGGGCGCAAAGTAGTGGTGATTAACCTGGATCCTGCAAACGAGGGTCTGCCATATCAGTGTGCAGTGGACATTGCTGAACTAGTCACGCTTGAAGATGTGATGGAGGGGATGAAACTAGGCCCAAACGGTGGCCTCATCTATTGCATGGAGTATTTAGAGGCCAATTTAGACTGGTTAGAGGCTAAACTCAAGCAGTACCATGACTGCTACATCCTTTTTGACTGCCCTGGTCAGGTGGAGCTCTACACTCATCATGGGTCAGTGCGAAATATATTTAGGCAGCTATCAAAGTGGAATTTCAGGGTGAGTAATGAAATGTGAGTATGGCAGATCTACTTATTGGTGTGTGTGTAAGAGTTATGACATCCTGTACTTTTGTGTTGTGTTGGATTTTCGTTCATGATTCTAGTTGACCGCAGTGCATCTGGTGGACTCTCATTACTGTGCCGATCCAGCCAAGTTCATTTCTGTGCTGTGCACCTCGCTGTCCACCATGCTTCAGGTGGAACTGCCTCATGTCAACATTCTCTCGAAGATGGATCTTATTGAGCAGTATGGAAAGCTGGGTAAGTAGCTTCTCTAAATTAGTGGTTCTCATCAAAGTGGTTCCAAGCTGCACAGAGATCAATGATTGTGTGTGTGTGTGTGTGTGTGTGTGTGTGTGTGTGTGTGTGTGTGTGTGTGTGTGTGTATGTATGTATGTGTGTGTGTGTATATATATATATATATATATATATATATAACACCCCACCAACATTTAGTATCAGGCTAAGGGGTAGGCATACATCAGGACACCAAGGTGTTGGAATAAACTACTCGTACATGTCCAAACTATGGGTGAAGACCTACTTCTTCCTGAAACATTCAAACTTGTACCGAGTTAACTAGTTATTTTCCCTGTTTGTCTTTATTTTTATTATTTTAAGTGTATAATTCCATCCAACATAGTTTATCATATAGATCCTGAGTTTGCAACCTAGTGAACCAATGTTGGTTTATTCAGTGAAAAAGTATTTAACGCACTTTTGTACGTCACTCCAGATGAGGGCATCTGCTAAATGCCATAAATGCAAATGTATCATGCTTAATTCAGATACGCCCTCAAAAATAGGTAGGTATATAACTTGTTGGAAAATAAACGGATAAAAAGCTCAATGGGTTGGAAATAAAAACTAAATCTTATTGCACACATTTAATCAATGAGTCCAATATTTCAGTAATTGGATTATAATACACCATTTGTGCAGGGTAGTACTGTGGAATAGTTTTTGTTTTTTATATAAAATATATACTAATAAAGAGTATCTGGCTGCAAAAAATCCTGTCCTACAGGATAAACGTTTCATTGTGATATTGTGATTTGAATGTCCAACATTGCAGATTATATAATAGAATAGTCAAAAATGTACAGCATGATGAATTTTTGAAAGGCTCTTTTTGGACCCCCTTTCACCAGCTTTAACCAAATGTAATATCGTAAGAAGTCACCATGCTGTAAATTTGTAAATTACCTTTAGCAATAACCAGGCTATTTTGGATCCAAAGTGATACCAAGTCAAATTTAAACTACAGAACAACAACCCTTTTCTGATATCTGTTCATTCATGTGGTATTGTCTTTCAAAGCTTTCAATCTTGATTTTTACACGGAGGTTATGGACCTGTCATACCTGGTGGAACATTTAGCCACAGACCCATTCTTTAAGAAATTCCACCGTCTGAATGAGAAGTTGGCTGAGGTGATACAGGATTATGGCCTTGTGTCCTTTGTTCCTCTGAATGTGCAGGTTAGTTCTCTCTCTGTCTCTCTCTCTCTCTCTCTCTCTCTCTCTCTCTCTCTCTCTCTGTCTCTCTCTCTCTCTCTCTCTCTCTCTCTCTCTATCTCTGTCACAATCTCTATCACTAAGTACAAACAAGTATCAGATGTCCTAATTACTTTTCCCTACTGCATTTCCTTATACTTTTCCTACAGGACAAGGAGAGCATGATGCAGGTCCTTCGTACAGTGGACAAGGCCACTGGCTACTGCTTTGGTGACTTGGAGGAAAGAAATCTCCAGGCCATGATGTCAGCTGCAGTTGGTGCAGATTTTCAATTTAACTTGTATCCTTATTTAATCCGATGTCCTTTTTCTTTTTTGTCATTTTTATGAATAAATAACCTTTATTAATTTGGCAGATCGATATATCAAAAGTGACAGATATAATTAAAGGATAAATCCAACCATCAATTCTCCACTGCTTCATATTCCTGTTTCTGTAACTGGTTGGATTTTAGTGGTTTAGTCTATTCTGTCTTTGAAATATTTATTTATTAATGTGGGTGAAATAGATTTCCTTAATATTTTTTATTCCAGAGCTCTTGGAGTACAAGAGAGATATGTGGAAACCAGCAAAAAGACTTTGGAAGAAGAGATCATGGATTTGTAATTGTAATAAATGCTGACTGTAATAACTTGGTATTGATGATCTTTTCTTTCAACTTTAAGATGAGCTTTATTGTAGTATGCAAACCGATTAACACTTGTATGAAATAGCACACTGTGAGCATCTACATTGAACATTTTTAGAATGAGAAATAAGCAATTATTTATACGTACATTCAGATATAAGGAATCTTTCCCATGTAAACTAAATTTTTAATATTGAATCAAATATTTTTGCATTAAATATGCATTAACTTGAATACGACAAACATACATGGACACCAAGTCTCTCGTGTTTACTTAATTCTTAAATTGGAAAAAAAGTATTTATAAAATAAAACATTAAACACACTTCAACACTCAGTGTAAATAGATTCTCCAAATTTACTAATCAGTGACTACAGAAAGATTTTCTGAAATTCAAATGTATAAATACAACCTGGGTGTTTTGGAAAATATTAGTCAGCTAAATATTATAAGATATTAAATGCATGATGTCCTTGTTTGTTTTCCCCCCCTTTTCCTTCCTCCCATTTTTTATTCGAAAAGGTATACATTTTTTTTTAACCAGGACACAATGCACCTACACCATGCTGTACACAGTACTATTTTTCAGGTCCTTGTTGTGGCGACCCCTTATGGGAGGAGCCGAAAGAAGAAGATGTTTTAAAACCTTGCGTACAAACGTGTGCTCAATAATGACACTCGATCCAAATGATCGAATTCAATACATGATCTCTGTGAAAACGGGATGGATTTAATACTGATCTCCAAACCATTTTAAAATGACATTTCAAAGATCATCCACTAGAGGGTGCTGTGGTAAAGAAGACCCGATAAATATAGGTTGCTTTCATGGGCTGTGTAGGCCTGTACTTTTTTTTAGACCTATAGGCGTCTTATATATATATTTTTTTAATTTATAGCTGTGAGTGTATGGTGAAATAAAGGTGTGAGGCATGGTGGGTAGGTTAGGTGTTAAATGAGCCAAAAGTGCTATGATGTATAATTATAATTTTTTTAAATAAAATAAAATACACGACAAATCGCAACATAAAGTACGCAGTACGTTATAACATTTGTTTGTGCGCTCATTTGAGAGTCTCGTAGTGGAGAGACTGCTGCATGCGGGACACCTTTCCCATCATGTGCTGCCTGGACCTTGTAAAGGCCCTGTCACCCGCGGAGGAACACTGGAATGCATTGTACACGCGAGGGAGAGATGACAACTATGTTACCTAGTGCCTTGTGTTTTCAAAACCAGTCTTTTTTGGTTTTCTTTTCAGTTTAAAAATTACGATTTTCATGTTATTTTGGTCGATCCGTGTCACCCTGTACGATTTACGTCGCCTCACAGTCTCCTTGGGGTTTTGCGCTAATAATCACCTTAACGCATACTTGTGTGCTTACGCGGAAGGACTTGTGAGACTCCAGGGTTGTGCGTCGCCTCCTAGCGCACTCGATGTGTGTGGGCGTCGCTAAAACACGGAGCGGAGCCGCAGCTTCACACATCCTCATTCCACTTTACTTACAAGCACGACCGCTCCTTTGTGAGCGACGAGATATATTTCAAGTGTGAAATTAAGCATTTGTCTCATCTCACTTTCGAGAATATGATGTCTATTTGACAAAAAAAGCCTTAGGAACATTTTAACATATTAGAAGAAATCTTCTACTGTCTAAATGTACAATGTAAGGAGTAAACACATGATGTAATCCAGAAAGAAAATGGTGTGTGTAATATTGTACAAGCCTTAGCTTACTTTTTTTTTTTTTGACTGGATTTATACAGTGGAGGACTAACAACATGAGCTAACTATAACATTAGAGGTGCATGCCTGTGAAATGTACAGCCTTTCAAAAAGAGGGAAATGTAGTTACTTGTCTTCTTTGTTGGTTTGTTTGTTTGTTTGTTTGTTTCTGCCCTGAGGAGTTTAAAAACAATAGTTATCGAGTCTCGTAAAAGTACTGAAGAATAACACAGACTCTGAACTTTAGTTATGGCCTAGGAAACTGTGAGTAGTAGGCCTACCTCAGCTAAGAGGAAATGTTTCTTTTAATGTTTGGAAAAAAAAAGTTTTTACCATTACAAAAATTCAGTTTCATTTTTACTTTCTAGACATGAACATGTTTAACTTTGTTAATGAATGTGCTTGCTAAAATTATAGCAGAGATAATAGATAACAGTAATGTATAGCCTAAATAATGAGTCTTTGTGCAGCCAAATAACTGCAGGAGCATTGGAAGGCAGCACAAATATAATAAACTAGCAGTTTTGTGTAAAATCCTGTTCACGCTCCGCACCGCTCCTATATCATTATAAAGCTGGGAAAATGTATAGTACTATGCAGCACCCCCTCCTCTTTTTAAATAATATATAATATATAATTGCATTTTATGTGATTTTATATATATATATATATATATATATATATATATATATATATATATATATATATATATATATATATATATATATATATATAAACCAAAAGAACCAAAAGAAAACTTCAGCAATGTGTCAGAAGGAACATGCATGTACTTTTTTGCATTCTGTATGTAGATTTTCCAGATGATCAACATATGTCTTCATTTTTCATTCTTCACTATGCAGGGTCCATATCTTATGTGCAGTCACATCTTTGTAACATGTTATTGATGATTCTTTCAAAAAACAAGCGCAGGGGGTTTGGTAGACGTGGAGCAAAGACTGAGAAAACAGGACGCAATGAGAGAGAGAGAGAGAGAGAGAGAGAGAGAGAGAGAGAGAGAGAGAGAGAGAGAGAGAGAGAGAGAGAGAGAGAGAGAGAGAGAGAGTATGTGTGTGTGTGTGAGCTACTGACTCGGTCCATGATCCAGTCCACACTTTAGTTCGAGCTGCATGGTAAAATCAGGAGCCAGACAGGCAGGAGTTAGTGATGTGAAATTCGCTTCTGCCTTCCTAGGCTTATGAATGTACTAGTTTGACAAGTTGCCTACCCTATATTTCTAGTTTTATATTCTGGTAGATCTCTGAGCATTTGGCTCTAAATTGTATGGAACCGGAACAATTTCAATTGAATACAATAAACAAAAATGTACCTTCCTTTTTTATGCATTTGAGTCTATTCATCATGCTGTTTTTTTGTTGTTGTTTTTTTTTTTTTTTAGACTTGTGATAAACATGATGACTCCTATCTTCTCTCTGGTATACTTAATATTTCATTCTGTATAGTGAAGTCACTATATTACCTACTCATATTCTCATGCTTGAAACAAAGGAAATGTAGCAGGTTAATTGTAATAATAATAATAATAATTATTATTATAATAATGAAAAAGTAATGTGGGCTTATTATATACCCATGCCTGTTGTCTTTTGGTTTGTTGTGTGTCTCTTGTGTGTTCTGAGTGAGGGTGGGGGGGTTTGGTTGTGCGAATTCACCCACATCTATGCTTTCTTGAGCTGGTTTCTCAGACTGCCACTTCTTTCCTTAGCACACTTGAGAGAGAGAGTTTGTGTGTGTGACGGCTGCCCAGCAACCTGCTGGCCAAGGCCCAACTTCCCTGTGTGTGCTCTGGTTACTTTGTAGATTCCCATGTGGGGGTGTGTCTGGGTGTAAACGATTGAATGAACCACTAATTGAAAGAATGGCTCCATACAACAATCTCCACCTTTTTTTTTTCTTTGCCTTGACTCTAGCTTATGTGTGGTTTATTTTCATGTTTATGGCAATATATTTGGCTGGTTCAATGTTAATATATACTATATATTTTATGCATATTGTGTATTTTCAATTAAGTATATTTTATGTACAATCTCTGTGACCTATTACCCAGCTTTTCATATATATAAAATTTGTATAATACATAATAATCTTTATAAATAGTTAACACCTGTAACTGTCTAATTCGAAATAAATTCAACAACATAGACATATCAAAAACATATATAAATATCTAGCTATATAAAATGCTTTTAAAGCTTTTTTTTTCATGATTTTTTTATTTTATCATCATGCTTTTTCATCAACAAAAAGAAATATGCATATAATAGTAGAAAGAAGGCTGAGGTTGATTTCTTTCTAGCCCAGTGTATATTCACGCAGATTGTCAATGGCCATTGTGTCAGGTGACTTGATCGTATATTTATATGGGCTAATATTCTTCAGACTGGAAAAACACATGAAATATAGTTGCAGGAAATGTCAGCAAGCTGAAATTGGTAAATATAACACAAAACAGACAGACTTAAAACAAATAATATATAAACATTCGTATCTTCCCTCAGGTGTGGTGTGTAACAGTTTAACCCACATTGTTCTTATTATGTAATCTATAGTATCATGAAATGCATTGCTCAACACTAATACTTTTATTGATGAGCCTTGTTACTCTTACATTATATAATTGAGAGAATAATTTCCTACTTTTGGTGAACAAACGTTTTATATTTCAGTCAGCTTAAGGCTATGACATACAGCATTATTTTTTATTTTTACATAAACAAACTGTGACACCTACATATAAATAGCTAGTTAGTACAACTATGATGGAGTTGGCAAAATTAACTACATGTTATCAGCTAATAATGGGGTCCAGAAGTAAAACCCAGAATGGCTTAATTTGATCTGTGCTAGGTTTGACATTGTTGGTATTCTTAAAAAAAAAAAAAAAAAAAACAGTAAGCAGCACAAAATAACACTTATATTTGCTCACTCTGAGGTTTTCAAATAAGCCCAGGTCCACGTCTACATCTCTTGGGATCACTGGTGGCAAAATAGAGAGACAATAGTCACATACTGAGTGAGACGCCAGTCAAATGCAGTACACCATACACAAACACATTCACACCTTAGGGCCATTGAGAGTCAACCATCCACCTACTGCTGTGTGAGGTGGGAAGAAACAAGAGACCCTGGAGGAAACATGATAACCAAACAGTGGCCAATTCCTATGTTGTTGCATGGCATAATATGTATTTAATGTATATGTGTTATTTCTCAATAACAGTTCTATGATTGCCGAGCCACTATTGTGTTTGTAATTAATTAAATCTAACCCTAGAGCTTCATGAATATAATCCCACTCATATTGTTAATAATTGTAGTTAATTTAAATATAAAAAGTTAACTTTTCTTCAAGAAAATCAGACAAGATTTGATTCCTATACTCAAGACTAACCCTGGCCTGCACATTCTTGGCCATCCATGACCTGTAACAGACACATGGTTTGACTTATCAGCCTTCGGTCCATTCATGAAAAAGGGAATATATTGGTAAGAATAAATGTAAAAAAAGATTATAAGTCACAAATTAGGTAGAGGAACACTGTGATAGTGATGTTAAATCATAGTTCCAGTGTATTTATTTTCAGTTACTGTTTGCATAGAATTGTTGTGCATCTTTTCTCTGTGTCTCCATGTGTTTCTTCCAGGTTCTCTAGATTCCCCCACCTAAAAAAAAACAACATACAAATAGGTGGACTGGCAGACTCTAAGTGTGAATAAGTATGTGCATGGCCTGCTTCGATGGACTGGTGTCCTTCAGGGTGTGTCTCTGCCTTGCGCCCACTGTTCCTGGGATAGGCTCCAGATCCACTGCCAACCTGACCAGGATAAAGAGGTTACTGAAGATAAATTAATGAACAGAAATAGGTAAAACTAGATAATTGCTCCAGATGGAAAATTTGTGTGGGTCTTATTAAAGAATTTGGGAACAAATTAAGTTGACTGTCAGCAAAGCAAATAACATGATCATGATCTTTAAACTAATACTAGTCTTTTTTTTTTTTTTTACTTCCCTGGGGGAGTATTCTCAGCACCTTTCTGCCAGAGTGGCTGTTTCTAAGTCTTTCCTTCCATATTTATTTATTTTTTGTAAAGAAATCCTGAAAATAAAATGGTTTCAGAACTACATTCATGAATGATAAAATACTTCAAATGTATTGATTGAAAGAGGTTTAATTAAAAAGGAAGAAGTGTACACCACTGGTTGAGGCTGGAGTATGGAGTAGGCCAGCAGTAAAGCAATAGAGAGAGTGTGTGTGTGTGCGTGCGTGCGTGCGCGCGCTGCACTGAAGCCGCGCTGTGCTTGTGTGCTGTGTTACCCATCCCCCACAGTCAGGCTCTAGCAGCGTTCGGCTTCTTTTGCAAGCAGCAAGGCTTCAGCTAAAGAGAGACAGAAAGACAGAGGGGTGTGGGGCGGGGAGACGTGAGCAACAAGAAACGAGCTTTATACTTGTGCACAGAAAATGATTGTCCCTAGCGAGATCCTTCTTTCTGTTTCTCTTAGAGGCCAGAGTGAACTACAGGGTAAATAGGCAGAGGTTATTTTGTGATGATAATGTATTCTGCTTTTTCAACCGCTTGCAGTGTTTTATCTGATTTTCTCCTCTCTCTCTCTCTCTCTCTCTCTCTCCCTCCCTCTCTCTCTCTCTCGGTCTCTCTTTTTTTTTCCATTTTCACTTCCTGCTTTCAGTGGAAGCCCCGCCCACCAGCAGCCCTATCTTCTACTGCCTCTTCCTCTGCTACACTCACAAGCAACTCGCCCTTATTCTGGGTTCCTGTCAAAACACAGTAAAGATTTGTAAATTTGTATGCAAATCAATCACTTTTGTAAAAAAATAAAAGTAACACTAAACCTAAGTTTCATCATGTGATTTTAAGTAAGATTATGACTAGCAAAAATTATACCAAAACATAAATTCTTGGCTGATTTATGTAACATAACATTAAATAGCATAATCTGTCCTACAAAGATCATCTAACCGTTTACCTACAGTTTAAGAAAATTATGACATCCTGCTTGCATCATTAGTCAGCACAATTTAGGCAACATCCAGAAAATTAGTGGGTTTTTTTTCCTAATTCTTTACAATGTTTCGTTTTACATTTCACAAAAATTGCCACTAGCGTGGCTGTGGATGTCCTGGTACTTCCCATAATCCTATGATGTCCTCATATTGGTGGCCTTCAGGACCAGTGTTGCAGTCACACTAAGGTTTTAATAAAACTCTGACACTGTTTGGTCTCAAAGACAGTAAACCAGTCACTAATCTCGCTCACAATCAAATAATTTGTTTTATGATTGAGAACAAACCCCGTAAAGAAGTAAAATGTAAGCAAGTAAAAAAAAAGTTAAAATATGACTCAATAAGCATAAAAAATAGGGATTATATTATTTTAGCTAATGTTAAGGAATGAACCGATGGGTAAACAGTCAATACAAATGATCGTTTAAAATGCATCATTAGAGATTAAACTTTTTTTTTTTTATGTCAATTGATGTATTGCTAATGAAGGTGTTTTTCTTGCTGTTATGCAACGTCAAGCTCCCCACTTTCCCCGCCAAACGAGCCCATTCCGCACTGTGAGGCAAATCCGCTCCGGGTTTTCAGTGTTGCAGTGTGTGTGTCGGTAAAATGGCTGTATGAGCCTCGTGCTGGTGTGATCCGTTCCTCCGCTGTAGTCTAGTTCTGTAATAGAAACCCCCACAAATTCCGTGTCGGGTAAATTCATTCCCTGGGAACACAGTTTACTGCTCAGAGTGCTCCTAAAAAGCAGTGCTAACGGTGCAGCCCGGATTCGGTCCGGCGGTAAGGGGTGGGGATGACTCGAGATACGGGCAGATGGTTGTAAAACTGTTGTATTTACGTTTCAATGTTTAGCGTTCGTTTGTGACTTGACTCGCCGAGAGGGAGAGAGAGCAAGAGAGAGAGAGGGGGGTTATCATGGCCGCTCAGGTCGCCAGCGCTACCTCTCTCAACAGCAGCCCGCCTTCCGAGCTGAAAAAAGCGGACCGAGACCCAAAGGAGGAGTCGGTACCGGTGGAGAAGCAGCAGGAAAATAAGGATCCGGGATCAGAAATCGGATCACCGGGCCGCGGCGAGCTGCATGAGCGGCCCGAGCCTGGCAATGCTACGGGAGGAGGGGGAGGAGGAGGGGAGTCCGAGATGAAGAACGGCAACGGCAATCCTCCGCGGCTCGCCAATAATCAAAATGATCCCACTGGACCTGAGGCGAACAGCCACACTGGCATGGCCCATCAGCACCACGGTTCCGGTTTCGCGCCGCCGTCCTACGGCTACGCTCACCACTACACACGGGGCCCTTTTCATCAACATGGCGGACAACAAAGCCCTGGCATGGCAGCCGCGGCGCCCAGCAACATGATGGAGCCGTATGGACCGAACTCGCACGACCACAGCTTTCAGAACCATCAGTTTAACAGCTACGGACAATTTCCGAACCGAGCGCCGTATCCGAGCCCGGGCTACGCCATGAACTCGCCGCGCAGCGCTCCGACTCAGGCGGCTAAGCAGCAGCAGCAACAGCAGCAGCCAGCGGGAGGATCTCCGACCATGGCCGCGTCCTACAATAATCAGCGTTATAATATTGCAAATCCACAGGCCACGTCCACACCGACCCTAAATCAACTCCTAACCTCGCCGAGCTCCAGCCGCGGATACGCCAATTACCCGCCGAGCGACTACAACAACCAGGAAGGCGCTAACAAGGGAGCCGCGGATATCAATGCTGCTGCCCAGTATGGAGGCGGCCATCCGGGCTGGCAACAAAGGAGCCATCACCCGCCACCCATGAGCCCGGGAAGTACTGCTCAAACCCTCGGTAGAACCCAGGTGAGTTTCAAACCAAAGTGGCTCATTTGGTTCCTCTTGCTGTTTTATCATTGGCGCTGTGATGTGGTGCCATGAGCACGCTAGGCTAACTATTGTCTAGCTAAGAGATACGATAAAATGGCTGCCTTCTTGGTTTTTTCATACAACGCCTGGTTAACGGTTTTATTTTAGGCGAAATAGTGACTGGCTTGCGAATGTAATGCGTATGGAAAGAGGGGGAAAAAGGCGAAAATACGAGCTGCAATCCGAAAGTCAGCAATAAAGTAGGTGAAAACACGCGAAAAGGCTTATTTGTTAGCTCCAAGTCGCTTTTTCCTCATCACCAGATGGCTTCAACATAATTAGCTGAAGGTTATATTGGTGTTCGGTTTGTTGACGTTTTGTGTTCAATGTGGACTATTGATGGTGGAGAATAACCCCGTATGCATCGGATAAGGCATGGATAACGCTTTTGCGAGGGTAATATTTGCTTGAACGTGTTTATTTTGCGGGTTAGCGGACGTTTCACGCCTAGTTATTTGCAGGACTCGGCGTTTACTTAAGTTTCCAGCCTGGAGCCCAAATAAATGCCCATATGCATCTGTACGGCTTTTACATGTAATCCGAAAAGTTAGAAATGCCCAGGGTGTGAGCAGAGAGCTTAGATTTGATCGTAAAAACGTGATAGTCGAGTCGTGAAGCCGGGTTGTGCGGTATTAGCCAGCTAGCGTGTGCCTGTAAACGCCAGCCAAGTGATTTGAGTAAGGCCAGATTGCTTTGCTCTGGGATTTGAATTGTGGAGGTAAAATGCTTGTGTCAAAGGCAGGAGACAGTTGGTCTTGGGTTGACACGCGAGTCGAGATCTGATTGGCTCTCCATCCTGCGCTCATGGCCATTTATAATTTCTCATGATGTAACACAGCAACAATTCCTCATTAGTTAATGTGCTTCATCTCCCTCATCCTTCTGCAATTACTCTAAGTAAAGTTTCATACACTTATTAAATCTCACTCATGCATGGATATGTGCACTTTATGACTTTTCATGCAACTGTAATTGAGTTCATTATTTGAGATACAACCAAGAGCTAAGATTTTTTTCTTTCTTTTTTTTTAATATATATATATATATTTTTTTTGCATAGTGAAATAAAATCAATCAACATTTATTCACATGTTTATATATTAGTACTAAAACTAATTGTTTTGTTTTTTTGCTTTTGAATTTAACTCGAATAACTAAAGAGCAGGCAAATTCTGCAACCAGTTGTGGGATCAACAACGGATATCTTAAACATTAATTATAATAGTCAAACTGATGCTACAATTGAATTTATTCATACACACTTTTACCATACATGTACATATGCATATGTTTATTTTTTGTGTATGTATGTGTATATGTGTATATGTATATATGTGTGTTTGGAATAAGGTTAAATGTATTTTGCCGTTTACTGTTTTATGAATTGTGCCACATTTCCAAGTGTTTCAGAGCAACATTCCAATTTACTCTTTAAAGTTATCTTGGATTGCTAATGTAAATTATTGGCAATTCCTGTAGTTCTGCTCTTCCTGACATGGTTAAATATCACATTGCAATAGCAGTAACACATCTGTGCCTAAGCTCATGTGAAAATGCAACTGCATGTTTGTGAAATCAAGTTATGATAATATTTTGCTTTAATGTATATCGTGTTCCTGCTTTTGTGCAGGCCTGTGTTCGTGGTGAAATTGTGTATGATTAAAACTGGCTGTAACAACAGTTTCACTATCATAATAAATTAATTCATGTTTGGGATATCTGTCTACAATATTTAACCCCCCCCAACAAAAAAGTGTGTAAATATATTTAACCGGAATAAGTTTTATTTGCGGTTAATTTAATTAAATACCATAATTATAGTGTTTGTGTTATTGTAGTCGATTAGTATATTAATTCGGGTTTTAATGGTTCAAAAAAACAAAAAGAGCGGCTGATGAAAACATTAATTTAAGTCACTGTATAGCACAGTTAGTAGTATAGTTTTGATTCTTTTGCATATGGGTTATTAAAATGCTTAATTTTTATGCTGGGTTTTCTAAGAGTACATAATTTCCTAGCACATTATATACAAAGCATGACTTTATTTTAGAAGTTTGCATTTTTGTCAGCATGATTATATTAATTGACAATTTAAATCTTATGGTAAATATTAATTTTATCTAGGTAAAATGGGGTAAGATGCATGTCATTTCTGTCATGTAAATAAAGAGTAGCAGGCGGTGGCAGGTTTTTAACTGAAGCTGATTTATCAACTGGTTGTATAGTCACTTTTTTGATCTTTCATAAATTAGATTGGCAGTTATATACAGCAAATAAAAATAATTGTTGCTTATTGTCAAACTAAGTATGGAGATTTTCAGTACATGCTTTGCCAAACCTTGTTGTAATCATTGCATAGTTGGCAGTCTATTTCTATAAGCATTTTCTCTCCTAGATTATGGCCTTTTAATTTTTCATTTTTATAGCTTTTTGGTGATAGATTTGAGTAATATCTTAATATTTGTATGCGTGTATCCTCATAGTCACATGACTGCCATAGATTGTCTGTACAGTAGTATCTATTCAGTATTGATAACTGTATGTAGTTAACATGCTTGTATGTCATTGTTAACATTTTAACAGGGTTTTCTATCTATTTGTGTGTGCTTTTCCACAGCAATATTCTAAATTTTGATTTTAGTTACACACTAAATAGTTAACATAAATTCACTATATTCAATAAATTCACATGAGCTGGCCCTCATGTCACTGCCTCTTATTTATTAACATTCTACTGGTGTGCTGCCCATAACAATTAGGAGCTTTTCCATTGCAGAGAAGAGTAGCTATTTATTTATTTATTTATTTATTTATTTAATAAAAAAAACCCCAATGTATTTCAAAGTATTTTATATAAAACTATTAAAAAATTTGATAATTTGTCATTTTAATTTTTAATTTGCATTACTTTTTAACGTTATCTTAAAGTTATACGATTTTATTGGGCAAAATTATAAGTATTCGCAGAGTTTGTTTTATTGGTGTGGGCGTGTTTCAATTCATTTGAAAAAAATAATATATATATTTTATAGCGAGATGATTTTAATAGTGACGAGACGAATCACAGGGATGCCTCAAATTTGATTAAGATACGTAAAAATTTCATTATAATGCAATTGCGCAACATTTAGTTTTCTCTGATATAATTTACTCAAAATAATGTTTTAGTTCTGTGCCCAGCTTTGCAGTACATATAAAAAAGATGCTATTGTAAGCATGCTATAGTAGGTGGAGTGTTGTATAAATTGTTTTAACTGAAAGTTCAACTTGCATTATGATGTTAACCAACTGTTGGAACAGAGATTGACGGTTTGTGCATGGCCTCTTTGACATTGTTTTATCATTCATTAGTTTTTTTTTTTTCTGTCTTAGACATAGTTTTAACAGTTGAACTCACCAGTGTGCTCTACACACCATATGTAGCATCTGACAGATTTTCTTCGTTTGTACGTGTCTATTAGCAGACACAATTCTAATATTTGTTGTATCATGTCATTTTGACAATTGCATTGTGGAAATCTATTTTATTAATCAAGAACAATCAGTTCCACGCTCTTTGTTGATCAAGCTGTTAGTCTGTGCTAAAGTTCTTTTCTTGTCCATATATCTAAAGACAACATTATATGCCATTACTACATGTTAAATTTTCAGATAGAGCTTTCAACAGTTCGTGTGTTGGTTATTTGGTTAGTAAAAAACGTTAGGGTGTATGTGAGGATTGTGCTTGGCAAGTTTGGTAAAGCTCTTGAAAAATGTGATTAGATCTGTGGTGTCTTTCAACCATATATTACTATGTGTCCTACATTTACATATGATAATCTTTCACTCAGTAAATACATTTACTACCTGATTCAGTACCTGATGGATGTGGTTTGAAGATGTTAGCCTCACACAGGTAGCTTTGTAGTTGTTGGTCTTGTGTTTTGCAGTTGCTCAGTGGCTTGTGATGAGAGCAGTGACTGCTGTGCTGTATGATGTCCTCGAGGCTCTCACTTCATATGTTGGTGTGCCAGTGCCCTCCCCATCCCCCACAGCCAATCAAAGAGCCAGGCCAGCTTTGTCTCCTGCCAAGAGAGCCTTCGTTTTATCTTATGCAGATTAGCCATGTGCTGCTTTTATTTATTTTATTTTTCAATTTGGACTCTGGAAAATGTCAAGAGCTGCTATGGCTCAGCCTCTTAAAACTGGGGTTGTTTATCAAAGGAGGCCTTCTGTCAGTCCTGCAGAGAAACACCACTGCTCGTGTAAATAAACCCAAGGGCTGGGCATTATGACCGTTGATATGGCGATACGTTGCGCAGCAATACGTTTTTCTCAAATATTGTGGATATTAGGATAGTATTTTAGTAGGCTAGAGGATAATTTTATGCAGAAGTTCCTCTTATTTTTTTGTTTAATATTTTTATATACATTAAATTGATTAAACCCAATTTTTTTTAATTCATTCTTTTACTGGTTAATAAGGAAAACCCATATTTTCTGGTGTGTGTGTGTATGTGTGTGTGTAGAAAAGAAATGGCCAAGTATAAGGGGTTGTTGAATATCGAGTACATTTTCAAGTAGCGCTAAATGATTGTCATTTGTTGTTTGAATTTTTTTTATAGTAAGACTGTAAGTGGTTTTATTTTCAAATCATTACAAATATCTTGGCTCTTTTGACCTTTTTTAATTGTATTACTTAAGTTGACTTACTTATTTAATGTAGATGAAATGTTCTGCACAAAAGGGCAGTTTCTAACAAAATGTATTTTGCTTCAGGTCATTTATCAGGTCAGTATCTATAAAATTATTTAGAAAAGGATTTTTTTTAGAGGTAGTTTGTAGGAAGGTTGTTGTATTTATTCTAAAATCCATCCATCGTCCTGGTACATGTCTATACCTTCTATCTTGAGTCACATTGCAAAACATTCTCGGCTAATGTCGTTATGGCTCATGTCATTCATTCGGTGCCAAGAATGCTTGGGGAAGCCAACTTGGCTCAGGCTCAAACAAAAGTACAGCTGGGATGTGTTAAATATTCGGCAGACTGGGCCATTGGAAATGAGTTATATATAGCACTCTTGACTTCCTTAACTAAGGCAGAAAAGGTAACACTCAGGTTAATAACCGTGGGAAAGTGTTTGTTTTCTCTGCCTCTTTTTATTTATTTATTTTTATTTTCTTCAACTGTTATTGCTCTTGCTTAATGTAGTCCCTTTTTCCTATTGACCCTGCTATCAATACTTGTTAGTGATTCACAAGATTTACTTCCCCACTCTGAGTTTGTCAAAGATTTAAATGTATGTCCGTGTCAAACCAAAATAATGTAAACTAGAATAAAAAACTAAAATTTGAATCCCTCTTTGTTATTGACAGATTTTTCAGATACTTTAAACATTTTATAAAACAATTTGGGGGACATGTTGATGCAGTTGCTGTTTCACAGCTCCAGGGACTTGATCCTGAGCTGTGTGGAGTTTCACATGTTCTTTCTCTATCTTTGCTGGGTTCCTCCAGTTTCTCCAGTAGCAAACTACCAAATATCATCCCACACCTTATATATATATATATATATATATATATATATATATATATATATATATATATATATATATATATATATATATATATATATATATATAAACACATTCTCTCTCTCTCTCAACCTCTCATTCATTCATATATATATATATATATATATATATATATATATATATATATATATATATATATATATATATATATATATATATTAATTCAGCAGCTGAATAGAATCTTTTAAACTTCAGTTTATTTCTGTTAAAAAAGCTGGTTCTGGGTTCCAGCTATATTTGTTGAAGGTGGTTAGCTAAGTAAACATTCCTCTTGTGTTTCCTTTTGAACGGAGGATCTTGGAGAGAGGGATTTTGTTCAAGAACTGAACCTGTCTGCTCTTTGTAATGTGGCGCTTAAAATTTAATTGCTGTTTCTTATTGATTTGTCTTCAATGTTTGTAATGGTTTTAATTACATATGGCTGCATTGAATATTTGATAGGAACTGACAGACATTAAAAGTTATAAGCTGTAATTATGCTGATGGGTTATAACAAAATGGTCATTTTACTGGTAAATGCTGTATTATGTCATGTTTTGTGAATTTTCTCATTATACTCTAAACCATAATTCTCGATTCTGTCTTGAGTCTTTTTATTATGTGAAATGTATGAGACGCATGCTCCAATCGAATCTATGCTGCTTCCTTAGACTCCGGGCACAATGGATCAGATGGGGAAGATGCGAGCCCAGCCTTATGGAGGGGGCAGCCCATATTCCCAGCAGCCCCATCAAGGACCTCCAGGAGGCCAACAGGGTCCTGCATATCCAGGCCAGAGTTATGGCCCTCCTGGCCCTCAGAGATACCCTATGGGCATGCAGAGTCGCATGCAGTATGGCCAGCAGGTCAGTTTTTTTTTAATGCATAATGAAATTTCTGAGGAACACAGTCATTCTGGGTGCAGATTATAGCTTTCAAAAAGATATAGGAAAATGTAGCTGCTTAAATTGTGCATGTATGTTCTGACAGTGGCGGATCTGAAAGCAAAATAAATTTTTGTACTGTTCAGGTTGCGGGGCCTTTTTTTGATTACTTAGATGAACTTTGTAAGTTTTATTGCAGTTTTTGATGTTTGATCTTTTGCTGCAAGTTTGCTATGCCATCATATAATAGACAATATACCCTTTCTGCAGTTATGAATGCAATATGTAAAAAAAACAGTTAAATATTAAAGACAGCTCTCATCTGCACAGCAGTTAAAAGTAGAGTTATCATTAAAGAGACTACAATACTGTGCAATCGATCGCTCCATATCAATCATGGCATCAGTGTACTTTATTTTTATATGAAATAACCAAGGTTTTAATAAGCAATTAAACCTGCTTTTTATCTAATGAGTGTGGTATTGCTTATTTTTCTAGATGGCATACGGGCAGCAGGGACCAGGTGGTTATGGGCAGCAGGGGCAGCAGCCTTATTACAGTCAACAGGGCCCAGGCACTCTCCCGGGTCAGCAACAGTCACCGTACCCTCACCCTTCACAGCCGTCTGCCCCTCATGTACAGGGTGGCCATCCATACCCACAGCCCCACATGCCTCAGCAATCCCAGGGGCCACTAGGTGCACCCCCATCAGGGCCTTCCCAATCACAGCCTGCCTATTCTCAGCCCCCTACGCCACAGTCCACTCAGTCCCCATACCCTCAACAGCAGACACCCCAGTCCCAGCCTTCTTCACAGGGAGCCTCTCAGGCTCCTCCAGCATCACAGACCCCGTCCAACTATACTCACAGCCAAGCAGCTCAACAACCACCATCACAGCAGACCCCGCAAGCACCTACGCCAGCCTCGCAGCAACCCACAGTGCAGGGGCAGCCATCTTCATACTCCCAGAATCCTTCACAGCAGCAGCAGTCTTCTTATCAGCGTTTTCCTCCTCCTCCTCAGGTAATTTGGGAGTTTACAGTCCACTATGCTTGAAGATGCATTTTCTTTTGCCAACTGGCTGACACATCCTATCTGCATTCCTTCTAGAAACATAGTCCCCTGCTAGTTTAGAAATAGAGTTGCTTAGTGGCCTTTTTATAAATACTGAAAACATTAAGGACAATTCTCATTTTGATAAACATTTTTATATTTTCAATTTGAATGGTCTGTGTTCAAGGTCCGAAGGTGTTGAATAATGATTTTTTTTTTATGCAATTCGACCACAATACTGGTTAGGTATAACATCAATGAAATTACATGAGTGACGAAATGTTCTCGATTTTGTGATTTATTCATCATTCATTCATTTTCTCCCGCTTATCCGTAATTTGGGTCGCGGGGGCAGCAGTCTAAGCAGGCCCCCGCCTTCGACTGCTGCCCAATCCTCACAGCACCGTCCCTTACGGTCCCTCCTGCAGGTGGTGAGCCCACGGGAAGGATTTTGTGATTTAGTCTGACTTAACTCTTAAATAATTGAGAATCTTTATAAATATACATTTGTTCAAATACTGGTTGTGTATAAAAGGCTCTTTTTAAAGCCTTATTGGTTCCTTAAATGCAATAAATTATTTAGGATTTAAATAATGTCCACCAGGGGATATTATACAAAAATGTAAATGATTGTTTCCCTATAAATAAAATTTCCAGAAGGGCAAAGTACTTCATTAAAGAGCATTTACAAATGCAGTGTTCACGGACTCTTCTGTCTGTCTGCATTTCTATTGCTTATTTCTGCCCCACTTTCCAGTACTCAGCAGTGCATTGGAGCAGCATCAGCATTACAGTTGATTTAAATAATTGTATTGAAAGTAGAAGTGGTGAACTCATGTTAATTCGCTTGCCTTCTGGGCAAATTAAAGCTATTTTCTTAGCTCATTTTGTGTTTTGGTTGCCATTTTGCTGTTTGTATTCACATACTTGTGTTTTCTTGAATCAGAAGAGATCAACTGTCATTTTGGCAGTGCTTGCAAATGTAGGAATGTAACTTTTATCCGCTGTCCAGATAGCACAAAGAGGTGTATAGCATTTTTAGCTTTCTTGGTTATTGAAGTAACAGTATTTTTGCTTGTGTACTCGTATTTCAGGAGATTTCCCAGGAATCCTTTAGCTCACAGTCCAGTGCTACTGCCTCCAGTCAGCCTGTGGCCTCAACTAAGAGCTCCTCTGAGGACATGCAGGGACGACCCTCCAGTCTCCCCGTAAGTCTTTTTGAATTTTTTTGAAAGGTCATGCATTGAACTACTCATCTACTTGACAGAGTTTGCAGAGAAATTTAAATATGCAGTGTGAAATCTGTCAAATTTCCACTTATGACACGAGTTCTGTTTCTGTCTAAACAGTTGCAAACTGTTAGAGATCATTAAGGAAATCCTTATTAGCTGCTGTGTCAGCTTGGGGGATTCCTAATGGCCCTGGTGGGGGAGGGCAGGAGTATATCTTTCCTTGTGTTAATAGTGATTATTGTTCAGTTGTATTAGAATCCTCAGAGGTAAATCTCAACTCAGAATGGGACCTCTATTGATTTTTTGTTTCTTAATGAAGTGGATTTGAATGTTGAACACCAGAGACAGACGACAGATGTTTTGACCACTGAGCCTTAGACAGATGGAGTGAACTTGTCTGTGCTGATTCAGCACATCTGCACTTTACCACTGTAGCCATGGCAACCTTGGAATGCCTTCGTTTTTTTTTTTTTTTTTCCCTTCCCTTCACTTTCTTCAAGTTGAGATAAATAAGGCTGGCGGCATGGCTGTGTTTGCTGTTTGTGTCTCAGCAGAAGTAGTTTGCCTGGTGCATGTGTGGGAAAATGTTCAGAAATAAAGACACTTTCATTTTGCTTTTATTTCCGTTTACAGCTTTGTTCATGATTGGTGTTGAATGCTTTCTCTGTGTGTCTTTTTTTGCTGGTAAAATATAATGCAATAAGGACAGTTTTAAAACTGACATGTTTTATACAATGTTATAGTTTAATGCTAAAATGGTTTAAGAAGACTTGTTCTCTTTTCATATAACATGTAGCTACATAAACAGGAATTTTCTTTTCTTTCCAGTTGTTCAAACTTGGTTGTTTTTGTAATTTTTGTTTATAAATGTCATTAAGTGTCAAGACTGAATATTGCAATACATACTACATTCTGAAAAATCCTACATCTTCCACCCTACTAAACCTATTAAAAAATAATACTCATACTACTTCTCATACTTTTTATTTGCGAACTGATGTTCGCACATACCTGCATTTCTGACCTTTATCTCCCATTACTTTCATGTTTTTTCCCCCACTTCCTCTCCAAATTGTGTTCTTCAAATATTGCAATTTTATCCGTGGTGTATTTTACATGTAAATTATGTGCTTATGGTTTTCAAATTGAGGTGTGCTTTTGTGAGGCTTAGAAGTGCTCAGTGCATTCATCAGTTGCACTTAAATTACTGCTCTTTTCAGTGATTAGTCCCTGTTTTGTAAATCATATTGGTATTATGTAGCTTGGTAGAAAAGTAATATATAGTAAACACAATCTTTATAAATGTTTATAAATGTTGAGAAAAGTGAAAGAGGGAAACTTGATGTTAATACAAAAAATACTATAATATTAGAAGGCTGTCTGTCCCTTTTATTTGGTAAGGTATTCTTAGCCAAAAATGATTCGTTAGCTATATGTGTGTGGATTGCTGATTTTTGAACAGCTGTAATACCAGATACGAACAAAATTTCACCCTAACCCTTCCGGTGTACTGGAATTATTCTCCTAGAATAATTTCTTATTCTGCAAATCTACTAATCTTGCAAATATGGGTCATTTGAGTGCCTTTTTGGGGTCAGTTGTTATTATTCAATGTGTTTATACTACAGCAGTATATGCTTGGATGCAGGTTTTTAAGCATTGTTAAGCAGTAGTTAACAAGCTGTCATGAACGTGCTAAATGAATCTGAAAATAATGTCATGCAACGGCACATTGTGAGTAACCGAGACATTTTGTTGACTGAACCTTGCGAATATACAACTAGCAGCTTGTGAGCTGAGGATCGCTGTTCACTGAACCACCACTTTTCTCCCCGAAACACATTAGACTATATAATAATTCCCTAATTTTGCTTTGTCTGGTGTGATGCTTGATGTAAACACTAGCTTGCTAACCTGATACTTTTGAGGATGTTCTTCTGTTCCATTTTTATGCTGTGCTCAGAAATTAACCTAAAAATTGGTTTTACTAGTTAACAGTTTTTAAAAAATTCAACTTTTTTTTTTCTTGTGCAAGGGATTTTTGAACTTTAGCATACTGGACAGCCTATAGACAGAAACGACATGGCATTGATGATTTTGTTGATCATAACTTCTACATTTTGATCATCTGTGCCTTATTTTGTGTAGGATCTGTCTGGCTCTATTGATGACCTGCCTACTGGTACAGAGGGAGCTCTCAGCCCTGGCGTTAGTACATCAGGTGTATCTAGCAGTCAGGGCGAGCAGAGCAATCCAGCACAGTCTCCTTTTTCCCCTCACACCTCCCCTCATCTGCCAGGCATTCGCGGCCCATCACCCTCTCCTGTTGGCTCACCTGCTAGTGCCACAGCATCTCGCTCTGGACCTCTTTCTCCAGCAGCCATGCCAGGTAAGAGAGCGGAAGAACAGTCAGTGTGGGCAGATGCTGTTTCCACATGTCCATATTGTTTACATTTTAATCATAGTAAGTTGAATTGTAGTTTTGTTTTATTTATTTATTTATTTATTTATTTATCTATCTGACAGGAAACCAGATGCCTCCTCGGCCCCCTAGTGGTCAGTCTGATGCCATTTTGCATCCTGGTATGAATCAGCCTGCCATGGGGCAGGATAGAGGTGAAACCTAGTCTAGAGAGAGTTTGTTATGCTTTTATTTCCCTTGGTTTTATACTTACCTTTTTTTTCTTAACCAGGATTCATGCAAAGGAACCAAATGCCACCTTATGGCTCTCCCCAGTCTGGCTCTGCATTGTCACCTCGCCAATCGTCTGGAGGTCAGATGCATGGCGGAATGGGACCTTTTCAGCAGAATAACACAATGGGCAGCTATGGGCCTCAGGGTGGCCAATATGGCCCACAGGGTGAGCAGTACAAAGCTAATAAACATCATCTAAACTCTGTTTGAAGGATTGTATGTTCCAAAAGCTGTTTCATATATAAATAAATTAAGCTAATTCATGATTTTGACATGTTCAAGCTTAAAGTACATGTGCAATAAAGATTTTTAAATTCTCTAAACAGGTGTACATCTGGTTTTAAATAAAAATGGATCAGTATATACTAAAAAAGTTTACCTCTTTTTAAACGTTTGAATATTGCACACATACTACATTTTTTTAATTCCTGACTGCATCTTGTTTAGTTTATATCTGGCAGGTATCTGAAAACTATATAACTGTAGATGATAAATGTCATAGAAGATATGATTCAGATAATTTGGCATCCGTGTTTTGTTAAAACCAGAACTGTCATTGAAGCTTATGTAACGGTACAAATCTGTTTGTGTTTATTAATATTCCTAATATAGTGAGGAACTTTTTTACATGTGAAATTTATCACTCAGTACTGGTTGCACAAATCATGATTATTTTCAGTAATGCTTTTAGAATCCTATTGCAGATCACCATTTGATAAAACGAAAGTTTACGTTACATTTCTAATTACTTTTAATAATGTTCTTTTCTTATGCTTACTGTTAATTGTTTAACTATTAATTGTCAGAATTTGATTGAATTGTCAGAAAATGATTTCATTCAAATCAACAGTCCCTTTGGCTAGCGTCAAAAAGCATTTTATGCATTTAAACGCTTTGATAAACTTAACTGAGTTAATGTTGAAGTGTAGGTGTAAAAAGTTGGGAAATGAAAAACTCATCATCTAGGACTTTAGCTTGCTCTTGCGTTTTCTCCGCCTTGCTCTTTGAGAGCCCAGTAGATCACAGTGCGACTATTTTTAGCCTGGGTGAAAAGAGGCAGCTGACGTAGCACAGCCCACGTCAGTTGAGCTGCCACTATGACTAGGTGCTACAGCAGCACTCTGGCTTGCTAGTATACCGAAGGCCCTGTAAGCCACTAGTGGAACATTGTGTAGTTATGTGAATTTTTATGAAACTAAAAGATAATTAAGAAATCATTTGTGAAATTGAGTCATAACCTTTAATTGTTTCAGTTAATGTTATGAATATAGTTTTTATTGGTTCTTTTTTCAAGTGGCCACTAAAGCAGAATAGCTATATTGGGTCCTTTCATGATTAGCCTAACAGAGTAAGTTAAGTGGTGGTGCAGGCAGTGTGATATAGCTAGAGCTGCATGAGAAGATGGCCATAGACAGTATGGGTTTGTTGTTCATTATAACCAGTAATGGTATACTTTACAATTATACTTTTTAACTGGTATAAGTATTATTTATTGAATTGATTCATCTTTTGTGTTTCTGCAGGTTACCAAAGGCAACCAGGTTACAGTGGCATGCCCAATGCCAACTACCCAGGCTCTGGAATGGGAGGATCTATAAATCCTTTGTCTGGCCAGGGAGGAGGACCACCTTTTACTGGAATGCCACCTACTAGGATGCCACATGGACAGATGGGCGGGCGTCCTTATGGGCCCAACATGGGTCCCAACATGGGTCCCAACATGGGTCCCAACATGGGTCCCAACATGGGTCCCAACATGGGGCCTAACCTGGGGCCTAACCTGGGCAATATGCCCCCACAGGTTGGTTCTGCTATGTGCCCTCCACCAGGCCTCAACAGGAAGCCACAGGAAGCATCAGCTGCCATGCAGCATGGATCTACCAATTCCATACACAACAGGTACAAAGCACAATGGTGCTCTTAATTTAATTTTATCATTTTGTAGTACCCTTGTGCCATATTGCTGCAGTTTTGTAGTCTTCAAATTATTCATATAGTTAGTTCTTTGACATCTTAATTTTTTTTTTGCGATGGAGTCCACTTAACTGAATCTGAGGAGAGGGGTCAGACAGAATTCATCCTAATGACCCTAGATGAAAACAAATGTTTTGGTCTGTAAAAAGGTTGTGCACCCCTCCTATACTAGGGTTTCCACGACTAAGTTGTAGTGCTTGCCGATTGATCTGGCCACCTATGTAACCCAGTTTAGCTTTGCCTGTAATGGCAGCGTGGGGCCATCTTGTGGACTTAACACCTGCAAGCTGAAGAGTTTGGGGTGCTTAGGTGCAATTCTAATCAGGCAGATGTGTGACAGATGGTTTGAAATGGAATAGACAAGGAAAATTATGTTTTTCAGAATTACCACTGAAATGGGAGGTCAAAATGGGTTGAGCAATGCTTGGGTTTAGACAGTCAACTTAAAAAGATGGAATTTGTGGCTGTGCAAACTGATAGACGTACTCTAAACTCATAATCATCTTGTCACATATAAAATTTCCCAAACTGCAGCATTACGCTTTGTCTTGCAGGATGCCGGGTTACCCCAACATGTCTCCTGGTATGATGGGCTCAGGACCTTCATATGGGCCCTCCATGAACAATATGCCAGGAATTATCAACACCCAGGGACCCCCCTTCCCTATGGGTGGAAACATGCCAAACAACAGCAGTGGTGAGCAATCAAGAGCTAAATGTATTTAGTTTTATTTACATTTGTTTAAACAATCAGTATTTTTGTTTATTAAAGTGATATTCCCATGACATTTGTTTTCTCTTCTTTTATTTCTAGGTATGTCCCCTGGTCCAGAATTTGGCATGGATGGGAAACTCACCCAGACACCAAAAATGAATAACAAGGCTGAAGGGACACCCAAGACGGACTCCAAATCCAAGGTTTGCTCCACACATAAAGTATTTGAATAATTTGGGCTCTAAATAAACACAATGTACCAATTGAATGTCTATTATTTGTGGCTGGCACCACAGAGATCATTAGAACATCTAGACTAGGTTTAAAACTAGATCAAAACAAACTCCAGTATTGATTTACCAGACTACAGGAAGTGAACCAAATATTGTTTTGTGTTGTGGGCAGAAGGTTTTGTAGCTGTTCTAAACTGCTAAATTGGCCTATGAGGCACAAATCTTTGTGATCCCTGCTTGCAAGTAGTAAATACTTTTATTTTATCTTATTTATTTCTTCCTTTTTTATTGGTGTATTTATGAAAGGGATTTTTAAGCTTTAGTGTTTCCCAGTCAGTGTTACTCATAAATAGCAAATAATCAAAAGCATTTAATGTTGATAAAATGGATTGTGAGAGCACTCTAAACTCAAACTAGTCTCTATCTTCTGATTTACTGGTTATTTCCTGTTTTTCTACTTGCATTCAGAAGTCAAGCTCATCTACAACAACCAATGAAAAGATCACTCGTCTGTACGAGCTTGGTTCTGAGCCTGAACGGAAGATGTGGGTGGACCGTTACCTAGCATTCATTGAAGAGAAGGCAATGGGCATGAGCAACCTGCCTGCTGTGGGCCGCAGACCCCTTGATCTCTTCCGCCTCTACATGTCTGTCAAAGAAATTGGAGGTCTTACACAGGTGAGAACACTAGCAGGTAGTGAGGCTGCATCCATCCTCACATATAATTGACCAGAAATGATGAAAAATTAAAAACTTCTTATCAGGCTAATAGTCTTTTGTCACGTGGCTGTTTGCAGGTCAACAAGAATAAAAAGTGGCGAGAGCTTGCCACCAGTTTAAATGTCGGCACATCCAGCAGTGCAGCTAGCTCGCTAAAGAAGCAGTATATCCAATGTCTGTATGCTTTTGAATGCAAGATTGAGCGTGGAGAAGATCCACCACCTGACATCATGTCTGCAGACAGTAAGAAGAACCAGGCTAAGGTCCAGCCACCCTCTCCAGGTATGTGTATATTTTCCAAAGTTTGTGACCTTGGTGCAAGTTAATATCCTGTAATAATCCTTCCTTACACTTTTCCCCTGCTTTTTTTTCCATGGTCTAGCTGGATCTGGTTCTCTGCAGGGACCTCAGACCCCCCAGTCCACAAGCAGCTCAATGGCTGAGAGTGGGGATTTGAAGCCTCCTACTCCTGCTTCTACCCCACACAGCCAGATGCCCTCAATGCAAAGTGGCAGGTGAGTTGAGGCCATTTGACATTCATCATGTCAGATGGTGTTATTTGACTGTGAACAACTACTTATCTGGTGTGTTTCATAGGAGCAGTGTGAACCTCCAGGATCCATTTGCTGATAGCAATGACCCAGCCTTTTCTAGGAGAAACACCATGACTCCCAACTCGGGTTACCAATCTGGCATGAGCACTCCGGAGATGCCTGGCCGCATGGCTCCCTATGAGCCCAACAAGGACCCATTTAGTGGTATGCGTAAAGGTAAGAACTTTCAGATTTATCAGAATATGATGCATGTGAAAATTTAATGGCTTCATCAGAAACGGTCCCTTCTGGGATTGATGGTTTATGAATAAGAATTCTGCTGCAGGAAAAAAACTGGAAAAAATACACCATTTTATCTTAACTGTTTGAATATACAGTGTTCAAACTGGTGAGTCGACTAGGCTACAACAGTCAACCTGAAATACGTACTTTCCAGTGATGTCTTATCAATCTAATCACAATAGTGATTTTATGACTCCAGATAAAAGGTTTGTTAGGCTTTTAATTAAGTCAAGCTTTTATGGTTTGTCTTTCATAACAAACGACACGTTTGTGTGAGTGATTTAAAATGTGTGATTTGTATACCACAGAGTGAACAAACTTGACCACAAACAAGAGATGTGGCCAGATTAAACCCACTTGTATTCTTTCTTTGTGTACTGTATTTAGGCAGGTCTTTGTGTGGTGAACAAGATATTTTTTTACAATGTTTTTTCTTTTTTTTATGATAATAGTTGGGGAGCCTTTCATAGCTGGTGGACAGGGTCCCAACAGCAACCTTGGTGAGCAGTTTAACCGTGGATCAGGAGGTCCAATTGGGAATATGCCAATGGGACAGAGGCAGCAGTATCCATATGGAACAAGCTATGAGAGAAGGTAAACATCTAACTGTCTGGAAAATTCTTATCTTATGATAGAGAGTAGTTTTAGTTTCAGATACTGGTTTTATATAGGAATTTTTGTATCACACAATTGCTTTTCCTTTTCTTTTCTAATTGTATAGGCCAGAATCAGGGATGGGCCCAGAAAACAATATGGGACCTGGAGTGCCACAGCCAAACCTGATGCCTTCCAACACCGACACCGGGATGTACTCACCGAATCGCTACCCATCGCAGCAACAACGGTCAGTTGCCTTTTTAGGAACGATACTGTGTCGTTTTTAAAGAATGAATTTGATCAGTCAGATGCTCTCTGCTGAAAACTGATTTTAACACATGATGTCCTTTGCAGGCATGATTCCTATGGTAATCAGTATCCTGGCCAGGGTGCGCCTCCTGGTGGTTCGTACCCGAATCAGCAACCAGGAATGTTTCCACAGCAACAGACTGTAAGTGATTTTATATTAACTCAACTGTTTCATTTGTAATGAATTTTAACATTATATTAGATGGTAAATAGTAAAAGTAAATTGCTTTATAGATTTGCTGTAATCTGAAACGATCCAGAAATAGTGTTAATATAAGAAGTGATTAGTTTTCTTATAGTTTTGAATATCACAAAGTTTGTGTTTAAAACAGCATGAAAAGGTCAAAAACAACTTTTAAAACCACCAAATGTGCCTTTTTATTTAAATTATATTTTAATGGCATTTATCTCCAAACAGAACTACAAAAGACCAGGGGAGGGAGGCTACCCTCCTGCAAAGCGCCATCATGATGGTGAGATGTATGGTGGGCCATTTGGTGGTCAGCAACCACAACAGCAGCCTCAGGCACCTCCTAACGCTCCATCTTCAGCTCAGCCAGAAATATACAACCAGTTCAGCAGCTCTTACCCTGGACCAGAGCGACGACCTCCGGGACCACAAAACCAGTTCCCTTTCCCTTTTGGAAGGGATCGCATGCAGCCTGGTTCAGGCCCCAACTCTCAAGGGTCCATGCCACCTCAGATGATGGGAAGCTCCATGCAGTCAGGTCCTGATGGCCCTCAGGCTGGCATGTGGCAGGGCAGAGGTGAGATGGGCTACCCTAACTATCAAAACAGACAAGGACCCCTTGGTGGGCCCACTCAAGGCCCTGGATATCATGGCATGAACAGATCCGAAGAAATGATCTCATCTGAACAGCGTATGAATCATGAAGGACAGTGGCCAGGGCCAAGGCAGCCTGCGTACAGCCCTGCAGGGGCTGGGCCACCGATGAGTCGCCCCATGCAATCCAACTACCCGTCTCCCCAAGCCATGCAGAACCACATTCCACAGGTGTCTAGCCCCACTCCCATGCCCAGGCAAATGGAGAGCAGGACATCGCCAAGTAAATCTCCCTACATGCACAGCAACATCAAGATGCAGAAGGCGGGTCCACCAGTGCCTGCATCTCACATCATCCCTTCACCTGTACAGCCACCAATGATGAGGAGAGATCCACCGTTCCCTCCAGGGTCTGTAGAGGCCACGCAACCTGTACTCAAGCCACGTAGGCGACTCACAATGAAAGAAATTGGTAAGTGTTTACTCTTTATACACCTTACTCTGTAGTTTAAGATACAACTGATATCTCTGAAAAGTACCAGTGTGTTGCAGGGGAAGAGTGATGACTACGGATGGTAGGCTAGTACATTTATTAGGACTTGACTAGTATGGAGATTTTATCGATGCTGAGCTATTAATTTCAGTAAATGTTATGGTGAATGGTATAGTTTTATATGGTCATAAAGACATTATAAATGCCTGTACAGTTTGAATGAAAGGAGCTTGTGTGCTCTGTTACTGGGCACATACTACATTTGAATTGCATTGCACCTTGTTAAAAAGTACTACATGACATCATAGTATTAAACCTAGTTCTTTTGAATTACGTGTGCCATAAGTGATCAATATTATTTAGAAAATATTTATGGCAAATTGCTATCCTATAAAAGTAAATAGGTCAGTTTTGATTTAAAGGCTTGAAGCCTTTGCGACGACATTTTTAAATTGGACCAAATAAACGTTTAGTGTTTGTATAGTTCTCTTTTACTCAGAGCTCTGAAACGAATGGATTCGATTTAATGATTATACTGACAACAATTACTTTAAACATGGGGCTGCGTTTAAAAGTAACATGGCAGATTGAAAGTAAATCACTAAAAGAAAAATTTGTTTTTGAGCATTGTTAAAATATATTTATTCTAACAGGTCTTTTTTTTTTGTTTGTTTTTTTGTATTTCTTTTAAAAATCTTTGCTGTGAGGTTCATCCTCGAGAACAGTAACAGAGTGCTGCCAATAATCTGGCAAAAAATCTGACCAGTTTTATCGTCTTTGGTCTGAATATGGTTATTCTGCATACTGTTTTGGATTGATGCAGCTGCATTATGAAATATTGGGTCTAGTGTACTGATTATACATTTAAACTTCTCAGGCACACCAGAGGCATGGCGAGTTATGATGTCACTAAAATCGGGCTTGTTAGCAGAGAGCACATGGGCTTTAGACACTATCAACATCCTGCTGTATGATGACAACAGTATCTCCAATTTTAATCTTATTCAGGTACATTTTCTCAAAGCAGTGTACAAGATTACCTCAATACTTTTTTTTTTTTTTTTTCTTCTTTTTTTTTTTTTACTTTGTTTAACCAACCACAGCCTTCCTTTCCTCATCATATGTTTGTCTTTACAGCTCTCTGGATTCCTGGAACTAATAGTGGAGTATTTTAGGCGTTGTCTCATTGAGATCTTTGGCATTCTGAGGGAGTATGAAGTTGGTGATCCAGGACAGAGAACCCTTCTGGACCCCAATGCTCTCAAAGAAGGAGTGAATGGTGAGGATGAAGAGGAGCCAGCTATAATGGGCATGGATGAAGATGGTGAAACAGATGAGGAGGGTGAAGGAGTGGAGAACTCATTACAGCAGCGTGTGGATTGCGTGTCCACAGTGCAGCCTCAGATAAAGACTGAGAAGAAGGTGGGCGAATCAAAGAAAGATGATGATGGCAAAGTGGTGGAAAATATTTTACCTACAGAGCTGAAAACAGAAGCACCCCCTCTAGATCTTTGTGTGACTCAGGAGAGGCCAAAACAGGCCAGCAAGTTTGACAAACTTCCCTTAAAAGTGGTGAAAAAGAAGGATCCATTTGTGGTAGACTGCTCTAGCAAACTTGGGCGGCTTCAAGAGTTTGACAGTGGTCTGGTGCACTGGAGTATCGGTGGAGGTGATACTACAGAGCATATTCAGACCCATTTTGAGAGCAAGATTGATTTGCTGCGTTCAGGAACTCGGACACAGTCTGCCCAAACATGTAGAAGGAAAAAAGCATTAGAAAAGATGGAAAGTGAGGGGACTGTAATCCCCTCATGTAGTGTGGAGCAAAGGAAAGATGAGGAGCAGAGACAACCACAGCAATTGTCTACCAGACAGTTGACTGATGGTGTTTCAGAAGAAAAGGAGGAGAAACCTGTCATTGTCCAAGAGTCTTCAGTGGAACCAGTGTCACAAAAAGAGGAAGAAGAACCAGAAGGATCAAGTCAGGAGGCCAGCAAGCTGACTCTCCCCAACATCAGTTCTTCTTCACAGAGTCAGCACTCTTTTACTGTTCTCGAGGATGAACCTCACAGCAAGGACGAAGCCCCACTAATTACGCTTTCAGACTGGCAGGACTCACTCGCTCGCCGCTGTGTCTGTGTTTCCAACATAGTCCGCAGTCTTTCATTTGTTCCTGGCAATGACTTGGAGATGTCCAAACATCCAGGGCTGCTGCTGCTATTGGGCCGTCTTGTGCTGCTGCATCACCATCATCCTGAGCGTAAACAGGCCCCTTTAACATATGAGAAGGAGGAAGAAGCCGACAAGGAAATCGGCCAGAAGGATGAATGGTGGTGGGACTGTCTGGAGCTGCTGCGAGAGAACTGCTTGGTCACACTGGCTAACATTTCAGGTCAGCTTGACTTTTCCATCTACTCTGAAAGCATCTGCTTGCCTCTGCTTGATGGCTTGCTTCACTGGGCTGTGTGTCCGTCTGCAGAAGCCCAGGATCCCTTCCCTACTCTCGGGCTTAATGCAGCTTTATCCCCTCAGAGACTGGTTCTAGAAACCCTCAGCAAACTCAGTATCCAAGACAATAACGTGGACCTTATTCTGGCAACACCTCCCTTCAGTCGACTAGAGAAGCTTTTTGGGAACCTTGTACGTCTGGTCGGTGATCGAAAGGTTCCTGTATGCCGGGAGATGGCAGTTGTGCTTTTGGCCAACCTTGCCCAGGGCGACAGCCTTGCAGCCCGTGCCATTGCGGTACAAAAAGGCAGTATAGGGAACCTTTTGGGCTTCCTTGAGGACAGTTTAGCAGCTACACAGTTCCAACAGAGCCAAGGGTCTCTGCTGCACATGCAGGGGGCGCACTTTGAACCTACAAGTGTGGACATGATGCGTCGGGCTGCTCGGGCTCTACATGCCCTCGCTAAGGTAGAGGAGAACCACTCAGAGTTTACACTCTATGAGTCACGGCTACTGGACCTCTCAGTCTCCCCTCTTATGAACTCTTCAGTGTCCCATGTCATCTGTGATGTACTCTTTCTGATTGGCCAGTCATGACAGCTGTGGGGAGCGGTGGCTCCACCTTCTCTGGTTTTTGTTCTCTCCTCTCCTCCTGTGTCCTTGTGCAGGGAATGAAAAGCAGAGAAAAATGACTTTTTCCCCACCCTTTTTTATTTATGCAAGGATTTCACCCTTTGGTCCCTTTTTGCTGTGTCTCACTTTGGGGAGGTTATCACAAATTAGCTGTGGATCATAAACCAGAGACTCGAGATAAAAAAAAAAAAAAAAAAAAAAAAAAACCCACAAACTGTAAACTCTGCCAACTAACTGATACGGCCAGGGACCCCAGGTTTTATGCGCTGCCCGGTGGGGGAAGGGTGGGTTACTTTTTTTTATATCAAAATAAATAAATGAATAAAATAAATAGCAGAGAACCTTTTGACCAAAGTTGCTGTCTCGTTTACAGTGAGTTTGGGGTTAACTGTGCCCTTGCTCTCCACTAAAGGGCGAAATTGAGTACACATCTCTGGTATTTGAGTCTGATTAGACGAGTGAACACTTTGTTGGTGTTGTAGGTGTTGTGATGCTGCACGTTCAACCCCGAAGGAGCCACTTATCAGCCTTGAGCAGGATACCCTTACAATGGAAGCCTGTGCAGTAGATTGTAGACATTTTCTGTACAGCTCTGTAACCCTTTTCCTTATGACTGTAAACACTGCAGCACTGTTTCATGTGGAGAAATCTTGGCTCAGCAGCTCCACTATTGTTTTTAAACAGTTTTTAAACTTTAGTTTGATGGTAAAGAGAGAGAGGATTTCTCCCCAAAGTATTGAGAACCTTGGACACCCTTACTGTCTCTCTTTAACCCCTTGATTGTATGACTTGACCCTTATAAAGAAATCACCTCCTAGGACTGATTTTGAACTAAGATACAGCCCATGCTATGATGTATATAAGATGTTGTACATTACACTTTTTCCCCTCTCTGTCTCTTTCTCACCCTGTCTTTCACACTTATGCTTCTCACTTATCTATGAAGAATGAAAGCGGACACTCAAGTTGGATTCATAGCAAAAAAACTTTAGATATATAAACAGAACCACCTTTTGGCCTCCCCACAGTTTCTCCATAGTACAGAAAATTTTATTTCTTCTCCTGGTACAAAATAAACTCTAGATGAAGAAACACAGTTGAGATTTTTTTTTTTCTCCAGTGACATGAACTCTTCATATTTGTATTTCAGACTATGTAGCTAAAACGTAATGTAAATTCCTCCTTTCCCCCCTTTTTGGCTCAATGATTATCATTTATTCAGTATGAAATCTTTATACTATATGTTCCATGTGGTAAGAATAAATGTACATTAAATCTTCGTAAGATGTTTGTGATCGTTTTATTCATTTTAATGGCTAGTGACTGAGCATTAATTGAAACTTGTGGTAAACAATCATGAGAAGATAAATGTTAATACTATTTACTGCATATTAAACTCTACTTTGAAAAAAGGAAAAAAAAAAAATTCTAGAGTCTTAGCCAAAGTCCCAGTTGTTGGGTCTTTGTTGGGGAGATCGCCTGTCTGGTTTGAAGCCTAAGCTGACTAAAACTCTCTTCTAACAGGTCCACGATCACACTCAGGGTTTGTTTGTATTTTTTTTTAGGTTTTTTTATGCAGGTAATTGACTTTGATTTAAAAAAAAATAATAATAAATTTGAGTAGTATTTTAAATAAAACATCGAATGGATGATTTTGAGCTACTTGAAATGTTTTCAATCCATGTGATAAAACAAGATATATATATATATATATATATATATATATATATATATATATATATATATATATATATATATATATATATATATATATATATATACATATACATACACACACACACACACATTATGAAGTGTTTAGAAGCAGACATTATTTTGAGTCAAATTCTATCAACAATGAATTAATGTTCAGTATGATGTTTTTGTGTATGGTGGTTCTTGTGTAATGTGATGAGCAGCAGATGAACAGTACTGCTAACTCCAGGACCAGGTACTTGTAGGTTAATAACATGCCATAAGCTTTAAAAAAGGCCCAAAAATAGTTTTTGAGTAAACAGTAAAATCTGCAGTACGCTTTAGAACTTTGTATTTTACTCTTCAGTAAGCTAAAATAATCAACCAGGCAGCTTTATAATGAAATGCGTTTCTTTTATGGAAAGATAACAGTAACACACTTCAGACTCTGATTACACAAATGGATGCAGGGTAATTTTCTCAAATATTTATTATTAAGGGAGTTTTTTTTTTTTTCTTTGATAAATAACTAACAATCACAAGTATAGATACACAATAATCTTATTCGGAAATGTATGATCACTAATAGTGTTTGAGGAACATCCCTAAGAAGAAGAAAAATGACCGATGACTAAATAGTTTCCAATTTAATTTAACATCTTTTAAAATTCCTCTCAGCTCATAAAAAAAACTCGTTAATTAAGTTATAATTTAAGTGCTGTGTCGAGATGGTCTAGAGATGAATCGCTCTTTGGGTTCTTCTTCCCCCAGCGCATTCTGCTTTTATTTTGAAAACCTGTTTCTATAACACACCGGAAGTGCAACCAATTCAATCCAGGACTAGTTTTACTTGTTTGTAAATGTTCTACATATATTTGTTGTTATTATTATTATAATTTTATCAGTTTGTGTGTCTATCGAATTTACCGCGTTGGTAAACTGTATGACTATTTACATATTTATTGGACATTAAAATGTGCTCATGCGGCGGAAATATTATGGTCAACTAATCCCTATAGATCCTCGGTGTGTAGTATGAGCAGAGCTCCTGAATACTGAGCAGAGCTCCTGAATACTGAATACTGAGCAGGATTTGTGCATTATGCTGATTTCCGGTATTCATGCGAAAAAGGATATACGGATAATTGTGCGGTTTGCTGCTTTTACTCGAGTATTGGCACTAATTTTGCAGGTAGGACATCACGGTTTCTTACCTAATTTGTGTGTTTATTAGATCACTGAGTAGCTTTGGATGGAAGTCTCCATTTATAGGATGACCTGTAGCAATCAAGCCAACAGAGGTTTCTGGAAAAAGATAGTGTCTGGTGGTGTATTCTCAAATAGTGTTTAATTATATAATAATTATATATTTGTAAATAAACACTATTGTATTTGAGCAAAACGGTGACCAAGAAACAACAAATAAAGTTTATTAGGGAAAAGAATTGTTAGTATTAAGTATAATTAAATTTAACGAGTTGTAGTTTTAAAAGGAAATTTTGCCTGGTCCTCGTTTTAGGGCATTATAAAAAAAATAAACTATAGGATTTTAATACGTGGTGTGTGTACTGATAAATGTACGTGGTTTTGTTTTGTGTACAACCAGAATAATATGCCATCTAACAACAAAAAATATGCAACTGTATTTGCATGTGTTACATTCAGAGGAAACTGAGGAAAACCATTGCTATTCTTCTTTTTCTTTTTATACAGGCTGTGCTAAATGCCCTAATCCCTGATCATCAAGCAGATGCCTTCAGGCCTCCTCGGGCAGAGGAACCACTCATCTTGGACCATGCCGTCGAGATGCTCTTCAGTGGCTTGGGTCGCTGGGATGCTGAACATTTTCTATTCATCGCAGAGCATGGCTACTTGTATGAGCACAACTTTGCTTTCTTCCCACTCTTTCCACTGGTCCTGCGTTCGGTAGCGACCCTCATGCTTTGGCCTCTGAGTCCCATTCTTACACTACATGGACGTTTACTTGTGATGGTGGCCATAGCTAATAGCACACTCTTTGTGATGAGTGCACTGGCGCTTTATGGACTCAGCCGTCTGGCTTTACAGGACAGAAAGCTTGCCTTGATCTCAAGTCTTATCTACTGTCTCACTCCAGCCAACGTTTTCATGGTAGCAGGCTATTCTGAAAGTCTTTTTGCACTTCTCACCTTTGGTGGATTGTGCTTATTGGAGAGGGGCTTTACCATTGAAGCGTGTCTCCTTCTAGGTCTTGCCACTGCAGCACGTGCAAATGGACTTGTGAATGCTGGCTTTCTGTTATACCTGCCCCTGCAGCGGAGTCTCAATCAGGTGTTTAACAAAGGATCTGCCTTTCGCTACAGTCAGGCAGCGCTGAGATTTTTGCTTACATCTCCAATTTATGTTACAGTCATTGTCCTACCATTTTGCCTCTTCCAGTTTTATGGCTATTACACGTTCTGTGCACCATCTCTGACCAAGGAACAGATTTCTCCTGCTTTACTCAACCTGGCCAGGGAGAAAGGATACAGAGTTCCTGATGCAGCAACGCCAACACCAAGCTGGTGCATAAAACCTGTTCCAGTGCTTTACTCCTACATTCAAGATGTTTACTGGGATGTCGGTTTCCTCCGTTATTTCCAGTTAAAGCAGATACCCAACTTCCTCTTGGCATTTCCAGTTGCCACCCTGGGTGCGCTGGCATCATACCTGTACATAAGAGCTAATCCACGTTTTTGTTTGTGTCTCGGCATGGGGGAGATGGGAAAGGAAAAGAAAGAAGGAAAACCACCAACTGGCCTCTACTGCCCAAAGGTGTTTGTGTACATCGTTCACTGTTCTGTATTGTTAACGTTCGGCATATTCTGCATGCATGTTCAGGTAAGTTTGTTTTAAACCTAAATGTAGATATTGGCTTAAGTAATATAGAATGCCTTGCCAACATGGCTGTTTGTTTATTTTATTCTTTATGGCAACTGGCAAATATATCTACATAGTCTCTATCATTAAATTATTATCGTCAGCCAAAGTTTATATTTTCTTCATGATATTTTAAAGTAGCTATAATATTGTATTGTTTGGACTATACCATCTAGCTCAGTGGTAAAAACATAATGCAGTACATAATTTTGCACCATAATATTGTGTTTAAATGTTTCCACCAGGTGCTTACCCGTTTTCTAGCCTCATCTACGCCAGTCATTTATTGGATTAGTGGTCACCTACTTCTTTCCTGCGAACCCTTATTAAAAGAAGATAAATACTTGACTTATGGCCAAAGACAAAACACTTTGGAACAGCACATTTGTCAGGTTTCCCTAATGTACATTAACAACCCCATCACTCAGCTCCTGGTGCGCTGGAGGACTTGCTCCTTTCCCACCCAATGCATTCTGGGATACTTCATCTCATATTGGCTGTTAGGTTTGGTTCTGCATTGCAACTTCCTACCTTGGACATGACTGAAAAGATAGGATATGAAAGGACTCTGGTTTTTTTGTGAGCCACATTTGTGCATCTGCAGTAAGTCAGTTTCTGTTTGTGGATTCTCATGAAGGTCTGCTTTACAAATTTATTTTTAAGATGTTGGTCTTGATGTAAAATGTCGGCTGTTGTACTGAGGACCATAATTGTTTGGGCTATTTATTGCAATAAATTTTTTTTTTACTTAATTCCTTGCGTTTCACATAGAGTGGGTGCACTAAAAACATTGATCTCAATGGATTCAATAGATAGATTTGTTGCATTGCCCCACAAACATTACTTGCTGTGTTTTTGTGTTAATTTTCCAGATTCTTTTTCTGCTTTTGGCTGCTCCCATTAGGGGTCGCCACAGTGGATCATCTGTCTCCATACCACCCCTTTCCTTTACATCTGCCTCTTTCAACCCAACTACCTGCATGTCTTTCCTCACTACATCCATAAACCTCCTCCCTGAACAGATTAATAATGACAAAAACAAGCTAAATATAAACGTACATTCTCAAATTTTTGGAAAAAAAAAAAAGTAAATGCTACTGCAGTTAATTACATGTGGGGAAAATGTGGATTTCCTCAAGGTTTTCTAGTTTTCTCCATACGTGAATTGGCTACACTTAAATGTCCCTGGGTTTGATTAAACGTGTGAATACTTTTCCATTTTTATCTAACTCCTAGTGTTCCAGATGTATTCTTGCGATCCACTGTCAGCCTGCCCTGGACAAAAATAGTTACTGGTATGTATAAAAATGCTGAACAGGCCCAAAAGACATTGATTTTAGATCAAGATGGCAAGATCCAAATAACCTAAGAAGAGTGTTCATTATTGTTGAACTGACAGAAACATCTGCATTTAGATCTTTAGGGTAATTGGTAAACAGTCTGCAACAAAACCACATTTTTATTATATTTTTTTATGTGCATTGTAAGAGATGTTTATCTCTTCCACAACTTTCATTTGATTTACGGTCATGCTATTTGCCTGGCCTGAGTTGTGGCGCCACCTGGTGGTGGTAAACTAATCTAAAAAAACAAAAACAAACAGTACATCTCTCAAACATGCATATTTGTAGTTTTTAGCACAATTTAATTATAGAGATATAGACTAAAATGTTATGTATTGGAAAATGAATAAAAATAAAAACGAATCTTTTATTACTTCTAGGCTTCTGTGAAGTAATTAAAGCTGAAATCATGTTCGATGTCAAATATACCTTTATTAAAAAAAAAAGTATATACTCGCAATACTTTTTTTTTTTTAATTTTTTTTATTAATTAATTCATGACTAATTGAATTAAAAGTGTAACTATGCACCGCCTCTTGTGATGATGATGATGATGATCCAGGAAACACCCCTCATTGGTCAGACATTCAGAGGCGGGTTATAGGGTTTGGTCTCCTAGCCAATCAGAGGTCTTGTTCTTCAGGCCGTTAACCAAGCTTGTAAAAAAAAAGAAAAAAAAAGAAAAACACCACAAGGGTTTGTTTTATGGTCAATGTACCTCGTAAAGCGTATCCGTCGCGTATTGACAAACAGAGCACCTGTACCGTATAGGCTCGTTCCCGGAGCTCGACAAGCCTTCAGCATCTCTTGGTAGAGTCTAAACCAAAACCTCGGCTGTCAGACATCAGGCCTAGCCTAGCCTAGCATAGGAATGTCTGGACTGGTTTAGCTAATGATCTAGCTTTGCTAGCTAGAGGCCGTAAGGGTTATATAATGGAAGCATGTCTTTTATTGTGACAGAAAATGTCATGTGTCGGAATAAAAATAGTGTGATTAGATTATAGCTTTTAACACCAACATACAGATGTGTCTAAGTATAATAGATCTGGTTCTGGATAATCGGATAGACGGGCTTAGTCTAGTAGCTGATCGACTTATGTCTTTTGTTAAATAATATCAGTGTTTAGTATCTCTGTTCGATCAAGTATATAAAAGACGAATTCATACGATATCATGTGAATACTGATTAAATAACAGGGAGATTTAAACAGTAGCTACACCTACCTGTAAATGAAGGTGAGTGTAATGTTATCAGTGAGCTCGTCTTAATAATGAATCTAGTATTTTCTGCTACCTGTGCGGTTGCACACCAACTCTGATGCTTCATTAATTGAAATATATTGGCAAAAACTATAAATACATTTATGTATATTAGTTGGTAAAGTCGTTAGTGCGCCACCGCGTGGTTGATTCCTAGCTCCTCCGTCTACCTCTGTCTGAATTCACTGCACACAATAGCTTACAATGAAAACCTGTGAATACCAACAAATTGATCCCAGAGCACTCGGAACCCCAGCATCTACACCAGCTTCCACCCTGACACACACCAGAAAGGAGCTTCTTCCCCCGAGGAGGAAATGGGAAGTGTTTCCTGGGAAGAACCGCTTCTACTGTAACGGACGGATCATCGTGGCCCAACAGTGCGGTGTGCTGCCGCTGACCCTCAGCCTTATTGTCCTCACCACTACCTTATTCTTTATATTTGAGTGAGTACTTTTGACCTTTTGTTCATTCAGGCATGTCATAATTGACTGCTATTTGTACCAAAACAAATACAACCATATCTCATAATATAATATACTTTTCATATCCAACGGCACTTTTGTAGGTCTATAAAAGTTACTCCGTTCCAGATTTGTAGAAGTATCAACTCAGAATTGAGGGAAAGGTTATCCTGTTGCTAGTGAAATATAATAATACATTTTGACAATCGCTTGATTTCATCGTTTGATTTTTCCTGGTCAGGGTCTCGCATTGGATCTCTGGATGCCTAGGATTTAAACAGTAATACAGTCAAAGTGCGCAATGCATTCACACGTAGATTCATTGCGGCATAACTGGTCCACATACTGACTTTTTTTTTTCTTCTGAGAAGAGGGAAACCAGTGTAGGGAGAACCTGCCCAGAACCTTCAGCCTAACCTGAGCTCAAGATTGAGGCAGCAAGGCTACATGTTGTTTTTGTTATGATGCTATAGTAGAAAATATATCCAGCAGTTTGTTGCCTGATTGTTCATTTCAATAACTTAACTGAGTTTTACTTTTTCTTTGCATATAGTTGTCCTTTTCTAATGGCTCACCTAACCATCTGCATCCCGGTGATTGCTGGATTGCTTTTTCTCCTTGTGATCATCACACTACTTCGCACCAGTTTTACCGACCCTGGGATTTTACCCAGGGCTTTACCAGATGAAGCTGCTGATATTGAGCATCAAATAGGTAAAAATAGTTGTGAGTTTTAAATGTTAGACATGTTGATTTATAGTTGTTGTATTGTCTGTAATATGTGGTTCTGTAATATGCTGTTTATATTCTTAGATAATTGTGGGTCAGCTACATATCGACCACCACCTCGAACTAAAGAGATCCTCATAAACGGACAGCTGGTCAAACTCAAATACTGTTTCACCTGCAAAATGTTCCGTCCACCTCGTACTTCACATTGTAGTCTGTGTGACAACTGTGTAGGTAAGGCTTTCTTTTTATGTCTGTAATTGTATTAGTGATCAGTATCTTTTTTTTTTTTTTTTTTTTTTTTTAAACTGTACAACTTTAAAGCAAACAGATCAATTACTTGGTATAATTGTGTATATATCTGGAATTAATTGTAATGCAAAGGCCTGTGATTGATTTCCCCATACAGAGCGCTTTGACCACCACTGCCCATGGGTGGGAAATTGTGTTGGAAAGCGCAACTACCGCTTTTTTTACACTTTTATAGTTTCATTGTCATTTCTTATCTCCTTCATCTTTGGCTGTGTGATCACTCACCTCACATTACGTAAGTCGAATAGCATATATTATGACTCTGTATGTTATAATGTTTTTCAAGTAATAATCCAAAGCTGACTTATCCTCATGGGTAGTTTTTATAATGTTATTGAACAAATATTTGTATTGGGTCAAATCCACTTCTCTAAATATGCACTAACATCAGATTACCAGCAGGTGGAGTCATACAGTCAGATATTAATTTATCCAATGTTTGCATACAAGAGGTACAAAGGCATTTGTGAGCATTTGATTGGTTTCATGGGGAAATGAAAGCAATAATTCACCAAATGTAACACACAAACATGCAACTACAGTAATTGTATTACTACAGTGTGAATATTGCTCTGAAAAAATCTATCTACAGGATCACAAGAAGGGAAAGGCTTCGTACAAGCCTTACAGGAGAGTCCTGCCAGATATCCTTTCTGTCTCAATACCTCATTTATGAACATGGGTGATTCACATGTCTCCAGAATCACAGCCTACCAATTCTTCTTGTAATCATAATCCCATTCATCTAAAATTGGTTCAGTCACAGCTCTGGGCTATACAATAATTACTCCCCTTCCTCCCCATACGGTACTACCACTGTCTGATTATAGCATACCTGTTTGCATGATTTATGCTTGTGCTGTATTATTATGTATGCCTAGATAATCATGGATGCAACAGTAATTTGTTTAGGGAGTGGAGATATCACTTCTATCACTGGTAAACCTTAACACCCCGGGTAATGTTGTGGAACTAGTTGTTTGTTTCTTCTCCATTTGGTCTATCCTGGGTCTGTCTGGCTTCCATACCTACTTAGTGGCTTCTAACCTCACAACCAATGAAGATGTAAGTGTTGTTAAAAAATCCAAAGCATTGCAATTTTTTTTTGGTACAAAACCACACATTTTGCTAGACTGTTTATTACTCCATAAAATGCAGCTTAACAAATTTCCCTGTTATTTAACTTCTCAGATTAAGGGCTCTTGGTCAAGTAAAAGAGGTGTGGAAGAATCTGGGAACCCTTACAGCTATAACAGTATCTTCACTAACTGCTGTGTGGTTCTGTGTGGTCCAATGCCTCCCAGGTCAGTTAAGTATTAGAATAACATTCAAAACACATACTGTACTAGATTTTATGTTGCTGTCATTTATGCTAACATAAGTGTGATGATGCGTTTCAGCTTAATTGACAGAAGAGGGTTTTTACCTCCAGATGTAATCCCTCAACCAGTCACATCTGAAACTGAGCTCCATCCTTTTATGGCAAAGAATGACAGCAACATGGTAAGAGTGCCATCTAGAGGCGGTTTATAAAACTCGTTTATCTACCCTCGTGTGCGTCCTGTAAATGCTTGTTTTCATTGTGCTGGCTGATGTGAAAAGAAATGATCGGCACCAAACCTTCAACTTTTCAGCTGTATCTTGTTAAATCAGGTGTTCTTAGAACCCCTCATAAAATGGTGCTTGTCAGAACCAAAAAAAAGCAAATGATCATAGTTACATGTCTCCCTAAGATTGAAAGCTATGTGTAATCAAAATACGTGTCACTTAGAAGCTGTTCACTCACAACAACGGTCAACTAACTTTCAAGAATTTTTCTCTCAAAGATGAATTTTATGTAGTTGTGGAAAAATTGATTGTCCAGGGCTCAAATAACACTGTTCAGTAAATGTCATTTTGTTTTGTGCAAAGTAAATGACTTTTACACCCTTAAGGACAAGTATGTCCTTTTTAATTTTAGATTTTATTCCAGTTCAGTTTAAGACGTTTTTGTCGTGGTTTCCATTTAATATCTTTAACTCCACCAAATTACATGTCTGTATAGTCGTTTCAAAATGAGTACTTTTTTTTTCTCGGATCTCTTGTACTACATGTACAGTTACCACTGTATAAAAAATGTGCCTTTCCAATTTTGGGACCCCCCCTGATTAGATCTTTATCCCTGCAATTTGTAATGAAATGAGCTGATTTCAACAGGAAGGGAACTGTCAGGAATTTGCTGTCTCATGCACTGCCTGATGGCTGGCAGATCTGAGTTTGGAGGGTAAGAGTGTGTTCCGAGACTTTCTGCATGCAATTGTTGCCACCTCCTTCTCTCATGACCTAAACATCATCTCCTATGTTTAAAAATTAATTTCAACATCCACTTGCTTCACTTCATGTTTAGCTGTCTGTGCATTTACTCTGAATGTCCGTCCTTAACTTCTAATATTTCTGTCTGTTGATCGTGTGTGTGTTCAAGCAGCGGTTTTTCAAGACTTAAATGTGTTCCACATTGCTTAAGCTTACATGAAAATGAAATCGCTAACAGGGACATGTTTGTTTTCTTCTACTACATGTTTGCACTTCCATGTTTTTTTTACTTCTTGTGATACTCTCACAGGCACACCCAGGTTCATAATATTTTTCCCCCAACTACTTGTATTCTGTTACCATGCTCAGTGTACTCTCTTTTTTTTTTTTTTTTATATTGGCAGGGCAGCTTGGGTTTCACAGCTTGGAGCTCACTTTCATACTCTTGTATTTCTTTCCTTCATATGTTGGTTGCTTTTGCTGATTTAAACTAGGTCAACATTTAATCCTTTAGTGACCCTAGGGAAACTGTTTTCTGTACAGAAATGTACCCTAACGTAGCTGCTATAATGCCTCATCTGTATCATGATGCTTTCTTCAGGTTTTTAGTGCGTATTTAGTTGCGGTCATTGAACATTATACAAATAACAAAATCTGTTTTTGCTTTTTCCCCCTCTTTGTACCTGTCTTTTCTGTGTGCAGTGCACACAAGGTGCCAAGGAAATTTTGGAATCAGTTTCTCACTCCTCAGTGGTCATGAGCAGCTGCAGTTCAGCCACACCCAAGACCACTCCAGTGACCCAGGAGAATCTGCTAACTGCTGTCTCAAGCACTCTCAAGTCATCATCTGGTAGGCCTTCAACCAGCTGCTTTGGAAGACAGAAAAACCATGAGACAGACAAGACCTGCTCTCAGCTAATGAGCAAGTCATCCAAACAGGATGCCCAGGCACTCAGCATTCATCTTTCATCCTACTCTGTGAGCCATAGTTCTCTCATTCTCAGCGACGTGTCTGACATGGGCTTACGCCCACTGACCTGAGTCCAATTGCACCAGCCCCAGCAGACAGGCAGAGCACCCGACCCCCATTCACTCACTAGACTGAGAATATTCATGCTCTGTTAAACAGATGGCATTTTGCTCAGGAAGTTCTCAGGGGTCATACTGTCTCTAAACAAAAAAAAAAAAAAGAAAATAGCCCATTGGACTAAAAAACTATTTGACAAAATTGCAAACAGAAGATTGATTTATGATTCATTTTGGGTCTCTGTTTCATCTACAGAGTGGGAATAGTAAGAAGTACAATACTCATTTGACAAGAAGGGGCCGTTTCCTGTTCTCTCCACACTGTGCACAGCTGTGTTTGGTTCCACTAAGCCTTGAGAAATATTTAAGATTTACCCATTGACTTGCGTTCATAGCAGTGACTTTTGTTTAAAGTTCAGAGTTGTGTAAGAGAAGTCTCCTGACGTGTGCTGCACAAACAGGCCTCACATGTATAACCATTATGAGCTATGAAACACCGAAAGGAACAAATAATCAAATTTAATTTGTAAACAATCAACTGAGTGGATGAGTGTTCAAGTATGTATTGTGAGAGCCCTAAAGGCTGTTTGTGGTTGTTGGTAAATTGTTGGTCACTTATTTAAGCTCTGGAATGATAGGAAGTGGTTTTCAGACCTTTTAAATTTAGCAGTGGAGTAGTTGCAGAAATAAGAGTGGGCTCCTTCAATATTACCACCAGTAACACAAAAAGTGGAATGGGAGAGCTGTTTCTCTATTTAGAATGCTATATAAACCTTGCAGCATGTGGTTGGACTAAAGTAGCATACTGAGGAAGTAACATTCACTTTACCAACCATGTTCTTGATCCAAGTCTTAATATTAAAAAAAAAAAAAAAAAAAGTCAAGAGTGGACTATTTCAGTGTGCTGCTCAGTACAGTGTATTGATTGTAAAGAGGTGCAGTGAAACTGTCCTTGAAAGCTGGGACTTCATTTCGATGCAAAGAGAATGTTAAATAATGCTGACTGTGTGTGCATTTGTTAATGCTTTTCTATACATTTCATTAAACATGTAAACAGTGTCCACTAAATGTTTAGGTTGGTGTACCCTGAGCACATGCAGACGAGTTTGAGCATCGCTGTCTAAAGATTTGTTTGGTGGTTGACAAGAGTATGACTTTGTAATGTTGGTTCATAGAAATCTTAATTTTTTACATTTTGCTACACCATTGGTATTCATTTCAGGGATAAGTTAGTAAGAAGAATACAAATGGAAGTGTTGATTTAACAAGAGTCAGACAAATCAATTATTTCAATTGGATGGGGCTCTGAAATTACCTGAGATAACTATTGTTTCAAAGCAAAGCAGAACAGTTTTGAGAGCAACTTAGCTGGAATTCACCACTAATTGAGGAAATTCATGCCGAGGAGACCGACAACGTAGAAAACATGCTGGCAGCTATTGTTTTTCTTTTTTTTTTATGCTTTAACAGAAGTGAAACATGTCCAAATGTGAGTTGTCATGTGAGCATGCTGACATTATCATTACTGTAGGTTTTATGAAACTTAACACTTGGCTGAACCTGGGACTGTAAGAATGTGTGTTGTATTTATTTACATTATTTTTCGAAAACCACACAAGCCAGTGTTCATTGACAATACTGTTAAAGTGATTGTTCCATTACTGTATACAGTACTGCACAACAGTCTTAAGCACATGTAAACAAATGTCGTTAAGTAAAGAGAGGGCAAAACATTTCTACATGCTAAGATTTTAAAAAGAGCAGTAACCAGTAGTAAACAAAGTTCATTAAATTTGAACCCCTTCCCTTAAAAAACACAAACATTTGTATTTATTTGTATTATATGTGCAGTTGTATGAGGAAGTTAATGTTCATCAGTCATCACTTAGGATACTCTTTGATCAGTTCCAGAAACCTGGTTGTCAACACTAGAGGGCACATTTATCCTTTACTTTAAACAAATGCCTTTTCTGGCTTGTCTTGTTCTGGCTTGAGTATTGTGTCCTAATTTCAGGCACATGAATTTCAAAACATCCTTGTACTGCACTGCTGTATGATTTCTGTTCTCCAATCAACAAGATTCATCACATTAAGTCTATGATGAAGCGATGAGTAAAAGAGCAACAAAAACAGCTATGCCATTTTTTTACATTTTATTTTATTATTATTATTTTTCTCTCTCTTTCTTCCAAATTTAGCGTGTACCTGATAAATATCTCTCTAAAGCAACAGGCTCTTCTACTTAAGTCTGACACACACAGTGCTGGTTCTTTGCCAGGTTCCGGTCTTACCATCAAAAAAGAGGAATGTTTAAATGGTATTTATTCCTCATTCTTTTATATGTCTGTTTGCCTTTGTATGTTTTAATAAAAACAAATGTATTGAACAGCAAAGGAGTGAAATTAAATTGTAGAAATGATTGAACAGGATGCTTATGACTCAAGATTTAAGTGTTTTCCTGCAGTACAATTTGTCAAGAAAAGGATACTTTTAAAATCCTCATGTCATAAACTCAAAATTTACATGCTGACAGTTTATTTCCTTAGGTCACACTGTAATGGCCCCTGTAAATCCTAAATATTTTCTAAGGATTAGGAATATATTATAAAATGATTTGGCTGGTTTCTACTTTCATCTGGTTTTGCAACCTCTGCTACAGTATGACAGTCTGCTCTATTGCTATAAGTACATTAACAAGCAGGTTTAACAAGTATTTCTTAAAACGCAGTACTTCAGAAGTAATATCCAGGTGTGGCACAAACAAAGTCATCACCTTTTAATGTAATAGCCATCTCTGATATTAGATATTAGTTTTGTCCTCAATCTTGCAAACAGTATGTTCTAAACAATATTTGAGGCAGGTTGTGGGATGAAGGTAAGCCACAGTGTAGAGGGATTTGCATGTTATGGACTTGCCTGTCCTACATGGCTCATCATTTGTAATTGGATCTGAAGCCTGGCAGGTATTGGATTAGATTAGTTAAAGGTAAGAGTTATTTTGTGTTCTTGCATGATATAATGCCTGCACAGGCCTCTATGTGCATGATTAGTAGCAGTCACCATGTGTGAGCTCACATCCTTAACAGATCCCAGCTTACAAATGTCTAAGATCAGATAGACCTAATAAACTATTGCTCAGCACAAAAAAACCCCGAGCACTGGAAAATTTTGTTCATCAAATTTTACATTTGTACACCCCCCCCCCCCAAAAAAAATAAAAAATAAAAAATATTTTTTGTTTCTTTGATCATGTCTTGACGAATTGGAGTACACGTACACAGGTTTTGACCAGAATGATCTGGTAAGTTCAGGTTTGTAAAGACCACCCACACATTCTACAACGTGCTGTTCAAAGGTGAAGGTTTCGGTCTTGTTTTAAGACAAATAATTATTCAGGTGATAATTATTGGCTAAACGTTCAGCTTTTCTTTTTTTTCTTTTTTCAGCTGCTGTAATACAGCAGACCTGCCGAATCACATCTCAGTTTTCCTTTTTCAAATACACATGTAGTTTTCATAACAAAACATGCTGCCTAAATGGACTGCAAAGTGGTATCTGTCTAAAATGGACTGGCATCCAATTCAAACTTGCATTCTGGACTTCCTTCCAGTGTTCTCGGGATAAATTCAGAATAAAACCCAAACAATATTTTCATCGTTGAAAGCATTGTCTATACTAATATCTTAATATCTTAACATCTTGAGAGAGACAACAGGCTAGACGGCAGCAATACTCTGGTTATTTTGAGGAAAAAAAAAATTTGAATATTGTATTAATTCTCATTAATAAGTTTGCCAATCATTCTGGAGCACTACAATATATTTTTTACAAGACTCCATATATTTTAGAAACCCCTGAAATGTAGTAAATTATTAATGAAGGCCAGATGCAAAAGAACCTAGTGGCTTATAACTGTCATGGTTGAAAGTTCATCCTATACAAACGTTACTCTTATGTGTACAGCTTGATGGACTACGCTTACCCGTCTTGCCACAGAATGACCTGTATATTTTTGTTGTTTGAAATTCATTCAGAGATACAGAAGCTGATGGAGTCACTACATTGTATAAAATATGTCAAGCTGTTACATAATAGATAGTCTGTTGATAATGCAGTGTTTATGCAACCACAATAAAAAAAAACTAGCTGATAAGATTGTGGCTATAAACATTCTTTATACCATCAGACCTGAGATTGTTGTTTTCAGTGCTTCGTGATTAGCAGACATGCAAACATTTTGTAAGAATAAGGAATCACCTACAGAAGATTATTTAAAATCATTTTCTTCGTCAGTGAAACAGGATGTCCTGCACTATCATCTTGAGTGAAGGCCGATAGACATATATGCTGCTTCATAAGAGTGAAGCACAGGAACTGTGCAATATCTGTTCTCTTACAGGACTTTTTACATGTTATTTTACAGTGTTTGTATTGTCATATGTAAACATAGGGAGAGGTAATGAAGCTTGGAATAAAACAGATTACTGAATTTACTTGAAAGCATTTAATTCAATATATTTTTTAAGCTCTGTTTGTCTCAGTGTCTCCAAAGTGAAGAATGAAGTGTGTACTAACAACAAATAAAAACTTTGTATTGCCTGCAGTGCTGGGCTTCACTGACTCCCTATTGACTTCCTAGAAATGACTTTTCATGCATTCCATTCAGCCTACTACAGCATTCTAAACTTTACTCTGCTGTATTACTGAGAATAGGTGCTGGCACACAAGGAAGTAAATGTGTCAACTTTTGTTGAGTGGTTGTTTCTTCAACGAACCTGGGCTCTGTGCTGTGCAATTTGGTTAAACTACACTCATATTTTCTTTCTCTCATATTAGCTTCACATCAGTGGGTGATGAAAATGGGTCACAGTGATGACTTTATGCTCCTTTCACAGGATTTTATTACCTTACACAACCACTACCCATTCTAAGCCTGGAAGACATTTTTACTGATCTGTTCTCTGCCAGTAAAGCACTTGGATATATAGAAACAGGAATTGCTCTGTTCTACAAATGCCTGAATGGAAGTGACTGTGCTATCCACATATAGATCAAAAGCTTTACTTTAATATAAAATATATATGATGTACCTGGTTGTAAACATCTTATAAGTTTTGCTAACAAGACTGGTAAAAAGAAAATAGCTTTATTTTTCTGGCATGTAGTAATCACATTAATTGAAGAGGCAGATGTAGAAGCAGTGGTACTGAATTAAAGATTACTGTGTAAATAAGAAGGTCCCATTAAAGATGTGAAATTCTATTTAAAGAAATACTCGTTTCGACTGGTTTACAAATTTACCTGAAGTACCCACCTTGTTCAATTGTTTAAATCAATGATGTTATGTAATGATATATGTAACTGTATGTAGATTTATATACATTACAAGAAATGGAAAGGACAACCAGATAACTAATGATTGGCACTGTATACAAAAACTTTGATTTCAGTTTAAAAAGAATATTAAATAAACATATATATATATATATATATATATAAAAAAAAAGTGTCTCGTCACCTTATAATAAATCTTTACTCTTATTTCACAATCGTTATCTAACAATACATTTACAGCCCTTTCTTTTGATTTTGATTTTTAATCAGTGTTGATCTAAAAATGACATTTGCAGATTAATAACTGATCATTTTACAGGCTTTCAGTCATACGTCACATCTAGCTGTAATGATAAGTACATAATATGGCCTGCCTGACGCACCCTGTTTTCTGTGACACAGGGCAAAAACAAACAGAGAGAAAAAAAAAAACAGAAAGGGTAAAAAAAGAGAGAATAGTATAACCCCTTTGTTTTTTAGAGTGACTTTTTAGGGCTAGCCAGTTCCTTTGTGTACTTTTATATACATTTTATATTTAGGTTTGTGTATACTGTGAAGAGTGAGAAATTAGATATCCCACTCTCTGGTATATAGGATCACTCTGTGAAATCTATCTATAAAAAAATCTAGTTGTCTGGTCCTGGAGCATTGGAGCAAAGGAGATGTTTAGTTTTCATTGTTTGCCTGCCACTATAAGGCTTCTCAGTTAACAGGTAGCGAGGACTTTGTGTATTTGCGTCACAGGTAGGGCTCAGTTTACATAAGTCTGTTCCAGAGATTGAGCAGTTAGAGTCAGATGGCAAATAAGAGTTCCTGCATCTTATCAAATGCTAAGCAGAACAAGTATACTGTCTGTATACAATTCAGAAAGGAAAATCGTGCTCCACTGACGTCATCCAAACAATGTTGTTGCCATAGAAACTTTAAAGCCATGTTAGTTAACTTTAAGGTTTACTCATATTAAGCTCTACTTGTTTCTAAATAATTATATACAGATATAAATGTAAATAAAATAGTGGATGACACAATAGTCAGTTTTATGAACTATAAGAAAGACCAGAGACATTAACTGTGTTGCTTTAGAGAACAATGTGGGCCAGAGTCAAAGCACACACTAATGTGTAGGGGGGGAAAAAACAAGCTTGATGGACCCCACAGTGCAATGATTCCTGTTTTTTTCAAGACAGAATACAACTAAAATATTTTAAAATCATCACTTCCACAGAAAGCACAATATCTGCACAAAGCACAGCAAATCTTAACTCCTAAAATATGCTGCACACAGCTTCCCTTGTACACAATACTGCTGTTTACACCAGGGCTCTCTTATAATATTGAGATTATTCCCACTCTATGCTGAGCTATTTTTCCTCAAAAGCGAGAAGCGATAAACAGTTTAAAAGTTATATTTCTTGTTTTGAACAGCCCTATTTCATATGCCCTGATGTGAAGCCCCCCCTCCTGGGAGCTCAGTAAATCAAAGAGAATCATATTTTTGTTCTCTACATTGCTGTAAACTATACTGATTCTTAGGTCATGAGTGCAACACTGCACATAAAGTGTAAATAAGTTTAATTTATAACATAGTATATCAGTGTCTACCGCTTGAAAGAAAAACCCTGTAGGGATCCAGGAAATACTTATCCTGCTAAATTGTTTGTATTTCCCATAAAATATACAATCTGTAGTGTTCAATTACTCACAGGGGATAATTATGATTGATTGAATGGCACATTAACCCCCAAGTCACTAATATTAACTACTAGGAAATATTGGGTAAATATTCAGTAAAAAAAAAAAAACATTTAGGTAGTTTACTATGAACAAGAAGCAACTATATACAATATAATTTTGTTAATCCTTGAAAAATATGAACAAGAAATGATGTGCTTAAAGGGCAGATGTCAACAGACCCAATATTCACCGGGGTTCTTTTTTCTTTTCCCTCTATTGTAAATCTTTATGTGTCATAAATAAGAAGTGTTACCATGTCCTTCCTTCAGAGTTAATGATGGTAATGCCCAAAAGATTGTAGTGTTCTTCACTAGGAATAATGGTCTGCAAGCACATAATAACCCATTATCAATTACTTAACTAGTACAAGCTAGTAGCTTCTGGAGTTATATACCTTTTTACTTTAATGAATTAGCAATCTATTACTTTATTATTGCTTACTGTAAATACCAGTTAAAATTATCCAGAATAAATTAGTAGTTAATTACAGTGACATAAGTTAAATGTAAAACTGAAACTTATTTCATATCTGTGCACTCACACAAAAGCTACTTATGAGTTATTGAGATAATAAAGGCTTCTGTGTATGCTGCTGGTATGAAATATTAAATATGTTTTACAGCATTTTATTATAAAACCAAATCTAAAAAAGAAGTTTAAGTTCAAACCGAAATGTACAATGTAAGCCACACAGTTGGGTGTGCCACAAACTAAATAGCTTCTGCAATAAAGTATTCACATACAACAGACCTCTTACTGAGTTATTCCACTCTCACGAAAGAAATGTATTCCTGAGTCATTGCGTTGTCATAACTGGTAAAAATGATTTCAACAACAAACTAATGGTCTGTCCTGATTCATTATGCAAAACACACTGACCTCCTCCTCAGTTTTAAATGCTGCTCCCAGATGAGTTTGAAGCAGAGCACTCTCATTATATCCATCTATGTTTATTCACTGTCACTATGAATAAGAACTGAATGTATAAATGAGTATTAATTTATTACAGTATCCACTTTATTTGGCACCATGATATAAAATCTTCATACATTTCTTCACTTTAGTTCTGTGAAAATTCTACAAGTTCTTGTAGCACCACTTGTCAAATCCACTTGAGTAATTATATTAAAGTGCAAAAAATACATCAAACGATCACTTCTTTCAACATATAAAAGCTTTTTGAAATGGTAGCGTTAATAGTCATCATTTTTTGTTTCTCTGACATCAAAATATCTTGTATTGGGTAGTGTGTACGAGTATTCATACTTATAAAAATTTTGTTTTTTGACCGAATAGGAAAAGTTTTAACAGGTAAAATGCCACAGTTTGCACTAAGTTCTAAAAAAAATCACAGTTCAGTTTCTAACTATTTTTTATAGAGTCTTTATTTATAAAAATTCCAAATATGTCTATTCTGTGGTCTTAAATGCACTCTAGTTCAGCTCAGGCCATTGGTTTTTTCTCCCACACTGCCTGCTTGCCACATGGCAGGGTTTTTTTATGTACATCTGTGAAAAAGGTGCTGCATATCTTCAGCTGTACAGGCCACTGATGGTGGCGGCTTCTTTCTGGTATCCAAAAGATGCTTATATTGGTTAACACTAATCTGCCCTAGATTAAAAAGCTATAAAACAGCGAATAAAAGAATATTTACTTTATATATATTAATAAAGTAAATATTTATAGTTAAACATACTAGTGAATTATTACAAAAAATGTTATAGGCATTTTATAAATAATCCAGGTCAGCTTCTGAAAAAAAAATATATAGCTGGGACTTCAGTGAGAACCACTATATTAAGGAAAGGCCAATGCATGACACATACAGCTGCATTAAGCTTTATTGAGGACATTTAATAATAACACATTTTATAATTTGCGCTTGCAAATTATTGTAAGTGGTTAGTTATTAGTCAGTCAACCGACTATTATCTGTAGTTTATACTCTAGTAAAGCCTGTGCAATAAAAACGCATGCTGTGATATGTATATGCTCTTTCATTATACAGTGCTTTTGTTATAAAGGCTAAATGTACACTCTCTAGTGAAATTTGAAAAGAAAAAACATAACTTAAATATAAATTTAACATAAATAATGCACTTGTGTATAAAGTCATGCGTCTTGATGCAAAATGTGGCTTATAATATCCTTTGGCAGCCAAACTTTTTGCACTGATCGTATGCTCTCTGTGCTGATGTGAAATTTAACAGTTGTGCTGTTAAACATAAAAATAAAACTCTAAACAATAAAAATCAGTGCACATAAATTCATAATGGAAAATACAGTTGAGAATTTATCTTGAGTGGAAAAAGCCATGTCTTTCTATTCATGGCTTATCAGTCTCTGTAAAACTTTGCAAACTCTGTAAAGACCTTTCCAACTAACTATCAAGATTTGGACCACACACTTATGTGGCAACATTGGCCTTATTGTCGTTAATTATTATTTTTTATTATTAAGGCAGACGATGAATTTTATGCTTAAACTTAACTTTAACATTGAACTCAAATAACCAGACAGTTGCATTTTAGTTGTTTTAGCTTTTAAAATTCAAGCTGTAATCTTCTTTTTTTCATGGTCAAAACATGTCCACACCATGTCAGATGTGAGAACTAGTCAGAGTTCACAAAACACATCTGTAGTAAACTTCACAAGCCCAAATATATTCATGTGGATTTAATGTCTGTGTTTCATATCACAATAACTGACAAAAGAGAAGAAATTGATTTGGTCGCTGATAAACGTACAACTTTTTTAAAGATGGACTTTTCAAGAAAAGCTGGACATCATCAGGAAAGGTCAGCCAAAACAGTTCAAAACAGCTGTTTAGACTCTCTTTTAATTATTTATACTGTTGTGTTTTGTTTCCAGCTGAATTTGCCAAAGGTTTGTCTTCATTTTAAATCCAGAGGAAACTGTAATGCATAAATATTCACAGAAAACTCGGGGTAATTTTATGAGGTTAATTTTGATGCTTCTGCTGTATGCAGTGCAGCTGTGGCTGCATGGAAAGGAAACTTGTTAAATTATTGTTAATTGGGTTTATTGCTTTAGTAATGACATTCATTCTCACTCCATACTTATCAGTGATGCAGCACTCTGATATACTTCGTTTCTGTATAATATGGGTTTCTATAGCCATTTCATCATATTGATGGTATTGGTGTATTGATTCTGGCAGGACACCACTGAAGGCCTTAGAATGAAATGCACATAAGTTTAAATGAGGGTATAGAATATAGATTCTATTATATATAATGTGTGTATGTGTGTGTCTGTACATGTATGTATACATAAACTGTGTGTGTGTGTGTGTGTGTGTGTGTGTGTTTGTGTGTGTATGAATGTATGTATATATATATATATAAAATCAAATTTTATTTGTCACATACACATACATACAGGGTACGACATGCAGTGAATAGTGAATGCAGTGAATATATATATATATATATATATATATATATATATATATATATATATATATATATATATATATATATATATATATATATACACACAGAATATATACAGTATATATAAACAACATAAACCTCTTAATAATTGTTTTAAAAAAATAACATTCTACATGGCTCTGGCATGAAGGAGTTGGTGTGGAACCTAAAATGAACTGAGATATAGCAAATTTAGAAGTTTAGAAGCACAACTCCCACTGCCTTTATTAGACTGTAAAAAAGACAGAACTCATAACCACACACTCCAGTGCTTATATTTCTCACTCTCCACTGTTTGTATTGTTTTTAAGATTTATAATCTCACACTTAAAATCACCCAAATGCGTACAGGTTCTCCGTTTGAGTCTGGTTTCTGTCAAGGTTTCTCCCTCATACCATCTAAGGGAGTTTTTTCTTGCCACAGTCGCCCCAGGTTTGCTTGTCACGGATAAACACACACAATTCACTTACATGTAAATATGTTTGTTCACATCATATACATTCTGTAAAGTCTATTTTAAAATGCACTATAGAAATAAACTTGAATTGAAATTCGGATTGAATTATAGGTTAGAGGATCGTTCTGTTTTTTTCCAGTCATATTATAATAGTATTTCAGCTGTATTTGAAATCAACAACGACGCATACATTCTTTAAGTAAATCCAGAGGTAAAGTCTCTTTCTGAAGCTTTAAACTCGCCTCTAGCGCTGGAGGCGTGTCCATGTACCCCAAACCGCTCCTAAAAAGCTTTCCGTAACCACATGATTTATTCATAACCTATCGTCCAATCAGCAACTCTATGTAAATGAGAAGAGTATAAATAATCAAGCCTGCGCGCAGAGCGTTTTAGAGAAGTTATGAATTAGAGATTGTGCGCAGTAAAGTAAAACCGAACCGTAAAAGGACCTGAAGACGTCGAAACTTTTAAAGGCAACCAACAGAATTTAGACATAAACAAATACCAAAGTTAAACATTTGTTAGATTTCAGTTTAGAAAGTTGTCTGTTTTGTGCTGCATACTATCCAGCGACCAATATCTTTTTAGTTTTTTTTTGCGATTGATCTCCTGTCTCTCATCGCCATGTCAGTCGGTGACACGTTGGAGGACAGTCGGCGATTCTGTGTCTTGTCTTGGGAACAGGTGCAACGTTTGGACTCTATTCTTGGCGAATCGGTTCCTATTCACGGCCGCGGAAACTTTCCGACACTTTCTGTTCGGCCGCGGCAGATCGTTCAGGTAAAACAGAACATTTGGCTTCTATTCTATTCTATTCTATTCTATTCTATTCTATTCTATTCTATTCTATTCTATTCTATTCTATTCTATTCTATTCACTTTACTTCTTGACTTTTTTCCCTCTTTCTTTTTTTAACATATCCTATCATAGGGGAAATCCTTGTAAATTGTCTAATTACCAATCGTTTTAATTGTAATGTCTTTTTTTCAGGGCAATTAAAAACATTATTGGTTGTGTAAAACAGAGATATTTAATATTGCATACCCTCTGCAGAGACCTATTTTTCTACAGTAAAAAAAAAAAAAAGCAACAATTTATATCACTGAAATTTCGGTTATAGGCTGTGTTTGCAGTGTGTAGGTCTTAAGAAACTTTCCTTAAGAAAGTATAGGATAAGCAAACCTTTTCAGCCTTTGCCCCTTGAGTCTTCCTGAGCTGATTAAACTGCGATATGAATGAGTCAGATGTTCCTTTAAATGCTGGCCTTCTCCCCCTCCGACCCTTCTTTTCACCCCCCTCGCACCCCGCCTCCTTGGGACAGCACTCTGGCATGATTTCCCCAAATCCCTCACAAAAAAAGTTTTGTCAGTCAGGGGAATCCTGCATTTTGTAAAAGTCTTTTTGAATCCCAGGAAAGCTGTGCATTTTATGTGTATAAGCAAAACATCCATCTATCTAAAAACATGTGTCTGGTTGCCCATGCTGGGTCTGGAATCATAATCAAATTTCTTTTATATTAAAAACCTAGCCACTTAATAAAAGTGACTGACAAGTAGACTTATTTGAAATAGGATTATATAACAGATGTTCAAGTAATGTGGTGTTGCATAAAGGCACCATCCACTTGAAGCCATTGCAGACTCTCATCTTATTGCCATATTTGTATAGATCAGTTGAGCTTTGCCTTGAAATTTTCAATTCCAGATGGCTTTTAACACAGAAGATGATGTGTGCATGCTTAAACATTACTAGTTCTTGTTGACTCCACCTCAACTGAGAAAACGAAACATGAAACCTAAAGTTTGATGTGTTTTTCAGTCTCTAAAATAATACCTTATTATCACACACACACACACACACACACACACACACACACACACACACACACACACACACACACACACACACACACACACATTTCTTTTTCCATGCTTAGGGCACAATCAATTAATGTGCATTTTCTTATACTGTGAAAAGTATGCCAATGTTAATCTGTTAGGAAAGCATTCTATCAGGGTTAACTGTCTGATAGTACTGAATAGTAATTACTATGTTTTCTTTATTGGATACCTTTCTTAGCCTCCCTGTTCTAAACATTCTACTGTTTAACGGTGTAGGTGTATTCTTTCAGGTAATAGTCTTTCAGCTTTCAGATAATAGTCTAAATACATTTGACTGATGTGTAGCCTTGTTAAATATATTACTATGTAATTATGTTGTTATGGATTTGATACTTTTAGTGTTGAATCCCTAATTATACTAATGTAAAGGTATGAAAAAGAGATTTTTATCTCAATAATGTTTTTTTTAGTTTATTTAAGCAGAGGCTTTTAAATCGTCAGATGTGAAAGCCACTTTGACATGCGTGTGTACTAGCTCTGGCAGAGTTATTGGGAATGTATGGCCCCTTGGGCACATTGTATAAAAAGCCTTACTCATTAAAAAAATTAATAAATAAATAAATAAAATGTAATAGTACATTTGTAGGCTTCTTGAAAATTGCACCATTGCAGACTCTTCCGAAATAGATGAATAGATTAGTTGGGTAATGTTTCATCTACTGACTTTTCTCTGAAGAAAGAGTAATGCTATAATTTGTATTCCCAAACAACAGAAAAAGACTGATAAACAAACTTTTTTGTGATGTCAGAGTAAACAAGAATTTGTAATAAATCCAAGCAAGAAGCTGAGATATGCAAATAGCCATAGACACACCTTTCAACCTACGTACGCTCTAAAGAAACAGCTTAACCTAATAATTATAAGTAGCAGGGTAATTATGAGACTGATGGAGTTAGCATTTGTTTTTATGTGATTAATTCTACTGTTATTTGACAGTGATTACAGGTTCACACAATTTTTATCTGCAGGGTGTATTCCACACTAACTCTATTTCAAAAGACCAGGCAAAATTCCAATAATATTTCATTTCACAAAAGGAAATATTCTTAAATTATGCTTGGTTACTGTGGCAACAATATTATTTTGAAAACATACCTTGTGAAGCTTAGCTTAGCTAGATTACTTCTACTGGATATTCCACATAATGTCACGATTCTCTTTGTAATACTTATATATTGATCCAAGATATAAAAGCTACAATTTACTTGCAGGTACATTTAACTAGCCAAAGATTATATTTTTAGGTTATTTGTCTCGTTAGATAGAGATTGTGTATAAAGCATCTATGACACCACTTCCAGTGTCATTTCAAGACAGTGGAGATCCTCGAACATTTTCAGAGAAGATTTTGTAATTACTGTGATTGTAGTATTAAGCACAAATTGAAGTGAAACTAGAAATTCCTTCTCAATGCTTGCCTTTGGCTTCGACTCAAGTCATATTTTTTTGTACTTGTTAAAAATGCCCACTTGAATTATTATGTTATTTGATTCTTAGTCATAGTCTACTGACTAAGTAGGCTTTTGGTTTTCTTAATTGGTCACTCAGAAATTTCTGTCCAAAACATTTCTATGGCTTTATTGATGCCCAAGGGATTTTATTTTTCTTAAAATTATGTGTTCTAATATATAATCTGTGCTTGACAAAAAGGTGCTTTTTCTTTACAGTCTTTAACAGACTTTTTGCTTTTTCTGCAATTAACTGTCGAGACTGCTAGAGTGTAGTGTGCACATATTAGTCTCAATTACTGCGGTTTTGCTTGAATAAGTGGGAACATGTTGTACCTGCATTTTGTCATTGGAGCATACTGTGTACTATGGAGTGACTGTCAGGCTTATTTTAGCAAGTCTGTTTCAGACAAACCTGCAGTAGTAGATTTTATGACTTTTTTCTTTTGCATGGAATACCACCCAAGTTACAAGTAGGCTATTTCAATTCAGTATAGTCAGCTGGAGGTCAGGGTGTATACCAGTGTAAAATATATGCACCGTCACAGTTTCTTTCCTGCTCTTCAATCTGTTCCACAATCATGGTAAACCTGCGTATATGATTTAACAATTCAGCTCACTACATAAAGCCCATACTATATTTCAATATATAAATAGCATGTATAGTAGTTAAACTTATATGTTGCATTTTGTGTGGATTGAATGACCACTGACCCAGTGTTCATTGTGGAGGGAGGGAATGCAGACTACATGTGATGACCTTAATTGCACTTGAGGTCATACACAGGTTTAGCTCATTAACCTATGACTCTGTAAATAGTGTCTCCAAGTGTTTCAGCATTTACAAAACTTCCCAGTCTTTCTGTTTTTTTTGGTTGTTTTTGTTTTTATTGTTTTTACAATATCACACAGATATTGATGAGAACAAACTGTAGCATAGCAGTAAATCAGTAAACTCAAATTGCATGTTTAAACAATTCTAAGAAATGTTCGCTTTCTTACCAAAGATAAGCTTAAATAATGATCTAAATCTATGGGGGTATTTGCATTTCCGTTTCATTTAAAAAAGGTATTCAACAACTCACAATCAGCAAGAGTTGCAGGCAAGGTTGCAAATATATAGACAAATAATTAGATAATGCTAAATTGCTTGAATGTCTATTAAACTGGGTTAGAATCTGTATTAAATAGGAGCTATTTGGTTTTATTTGGTTGAATAGCTAAATATTAAATGTTGTCTTTGTCTTTCTAGGTTGTACGAACTCGGCTGGAGGAGCGAGGCATCACTGTGCGGGATGTAAAACTGAACGGCTCTGCTGCCAGTCACATTCTGCATCAGGACACAGGACTAGGCTACAAGGATTTAGACCTGATCTTTGGCATATCACTGTGTGATGACCAGGCATTTAATCTGGTTAAAGATGTGGTTCTGGACTGCCTGCTTGACTTCTTGCCCCAGGGCGTCAGCAAAGAGCGCATCAATGCACTTACTTTGAAGGAGGCCTATGTGCAAAAATTGGTGAAGGTGTGCAATGACTCAGACCGCTGGAGTCTCATATCTCTGTCCAACAATTCAGGCAAGAACGTGGAGCTCAAGTTTGTGGATTCGCTGAGGCGGCAGTTTGAGTTCAGTGTTGACTCATTCCAGATTGGACTGGACTCCTTGCTGCTCTTTGACCGCTGCTCCGAGACGCCTATGTCCGAGAGCTTCCACCCCACCGTGTTGGGGGAAAGCATGTATGGAGACTTCCAGGAAGCTCTAGGCCACCTTCATCATAAAATCATTGCTACACGCAGCCCAGAGGAGATCCGGGGCGGTGGCCTTTTGAAGTACTGCCACCTCCTGGTGCGGGGCTTCCAGCCAAAGTCAGAGACTGAGATTAAATCACTTCAGCGCTATATGTGCTCCCGGTTCTTCATTGACTTCCCAGACATTGGAGAGCAGCAGAGAAAGCTGGAAGCCTACCTGCAGAACCACTTTGTGGGCATGGAGCACAAGCGCTACAGCTGCCTCACCACACTCTACCATGTGGTTAACGAGAGTACTGTATGCCTGATGGGCCACGAAAGACGGCAGACATTGAACCTTATCTCCATGTTGGCACTGCGGGTGCTGGCTGAACAGAATGCTATAACCACGGTCACCACGTGCTACTATCAGCCCGCTCCTTATGTACGGGATATAAACTTCAGTAACTACTACATAGCTCATGTGCAGCCACTGGTTCACCCCTGCACTAACTCCTACCAGACTTGGCTGCCCTGTAAATGACCCAAAGAACTTAAAAAAAGAGAAAACTATAGAAAAGCCCTTGAAAGGGATAGTTGTCCCACCCAACCTCTGGTGGAGTGATATGGATGCACAATAAATTCCCTTCTTGTTTTTTTTTTCTTCTCAATGAAAATGAGATTATAAGCAATGGTATCCTGAAATGATGTTTCAGTATAAATAGTAAAGTGGACTGATAATTTACTGCTGTATGTCTGACATGAGCCAATCCTTTTGCATATTCTCTTGCAATTCATTTTGCTGACTGGATTATGGGACAGTTGGTCTTTTTCATATGTAGCAATTATTATGTCTTGCAGCACTTTTTGTTAGCCTATGAAACAAAAGCTGCGTTTTTAAGATAATGTTCAAAACTTTTTTTTTTTACTTTAGCCTGGCTGTGGTTCAATCAATCTGCTTCCTTCTGTTAAAGGACCAAAGGCATTTTTTTTTTTAAGAAGGCAATGTTTGTAGCAATTCCAAGTGCCTAAAACATAATCCATGTCCAAAAAGGTGAGAACTTTTGTGCTCTCATTATTTCTGTATCCTATATTTTCAGGGATAGAAGCATGTATTTTCATGTGATTAAAAGAAATACCAAAACCTTAAAGTGTCCCAGATATGGTTCATACTTTCAACCTAAAGCAACTTCACATTTTGCAACAAATGCAACATGAACTGTAACTAATTTGTAGTCAGATAACCAATGTATACTGAACTGAAAGTTATGGGCTGAATATGTGCTATGCTTCAGCTGAGATGATGGATCCATTACAGTTCCGGTACATGAAACAGGATCCTTTCTAAAGCACAATGACTCCTCTTTCTTGTCTGACACTAAAGCTAGATACAATAGCCTTTTTGTTAATCTACCCAGTAGAATCAGAATCAACTTTCCTGTAAATTGACACTATACTTATGTTTGCTAAGTTCATCAACTCTTTGAGATGGTAATTAAATTGAGGATGATAATATAGCAGGTGATTGCTTTGGCAAATCTTGCTAGCAAATTAGTAGACCTCATGAGTGATATTTTGATGTAAGAAGGTGATGAAAAAATTTCCAGCTTACAGGAATATAGGCAATGACCTGTAATATGTAATTTATGATTCACAATAACTATAATATGAAACACATTTTAATTTCCATTAAAGGGCAGAGGTGCAATTCTTATTGCAAGCAAGATATTAGTGGCATACAGGTCATTTATACATACTCCGTTCACACATGTAAGCTCTGTTTAGCAAACTAATGTTGAAAATCATCATGTCTGGAATGGACTCCTGGTAAAGTTTATACAAAATGCAGTATTTATTTTTATTGCAGCCTCTTGTTTATTCTTTTGTGTCACTTACATAAAAGACATTCTTGTGTTTGGCCTTACTGGTTAATAAAAAAAATTCAATAATAATAATAATAAAATAAATATATTAACTGCGAATAATCACAGATTAAGGGTTATGATTTACAAAATTTTGGTAATTGCAATTACACAGCAGAATTAACAAAATTAACAATTACTTCAAAGTTATTTAAAATGCATTTAATACTAGAAAATCAAGTGGCAATCAAGCAAAAATGTATTCAATCCTAAATAAGATTTTTTCAGAGCTTTTTTGCAGTTAGTTGAATAAATACAATTTATTTTGCAGTTAAATGTCAAGCACAAAGAACAGCCTGAATAATTTACATTTCTGCATTTACATTTCTGCATTTGATAGATGAAAGACAGAGATGCCTAAGATAAGCACAAGACTGACCCCTTAAATTGCTCCCTAGGAGTGTATATATCAGATGTCTGTATATGCAATCTCACAGGTTAAGTCTATGGATTTCTGCTGTTGGTACTAAATTCTCAATCTACCATCTGTGTGCCTGGTCAGAAGGTTGTCCAGTTTTGAGCCTGTGCACATTTCTGCCTCACTGCCTCTGCCATTTCTGGACTATTGTGCTTGAAAATTCCAGAAGATCAGCAGTTCCCAAACCAGCCTGTCTAGCACCAACAATCCTGCCATGCTGAAAAAGACTGAAATCAAATTCTTTCCCCTCTCTGATGGTTGATGTGAGCTTTGCCTGATGTTGCTTTACCTGTATTTGCATAATTTTATGCACTGTACTGGTGTGACATGTGCAGCTCATGAAATACTGTCATGAATCAGTAGGTGTACACATGTTTCTTATCAAGTGTTCACATGTGTGACCACAGGTATGTGAAGGGCCTCCTGGCTAACACAGTTTTATTTTCCCTTATTATGCTAAGCTCAATGTACTGTATAGCAATGTCTTCTATATAAATAAGATTTATAAAATGGTATACAAATTGGAAAATTTGCGATGTTTTAATATTTAGTACAAATTCTAATAGATACAATCCAAACACAGCAGAGGGGTTAAACTTTGACATTTGTATCCATTTTCATACAAATGCACTTTACAAATGAAGGAAAGCAGTGAAGTTTTAATGGTAAATTAATTTAGTCCTTTTGTCCCCTTTTCTCTGTGATGCAGGCAACCAATGTGACTACAAGGTCCACAAGGAAAGAAAAAGGCAAGCTCTTCTGTGATGCAATTCAAAGAATGAGCAGCTGATAAAAGAGGGTTCAGCCGGCTCAGCCTTGTGTAGTCGAGAGTACTAGCAATATTCCTACTGTACATTGGAACACAGAGAAAGAGTTGATAGTGATGAACAGAGCTTGGTAGAGCTTAGGACATCTGTCTAACATGTAGCGACATATTCTACTCCTCTTTCACTGACTGCCTCCTATTCTCTAAGCTTGCAGGAGAGTGCTGATAGCCCACCAACAGAGCACTTTAAAAGGGGAACTTTAAGTGTAACCCCAGAACGTGACACACAGCATAGAGACCACCTTGGCAATTTTACAGCTTTATTCTCCAACTAATGCAGTGGATCAAATGCCTAAAACATTTCATTCTATATGAGCCCAAGCAAGTAACTGAGCCTTTACTCACTGCACTATTTTAATAAAGGAACTCTTATATTTATTAGATAGTGGGTGGAATCTGTGACTTTGTATGAGAACATTCATAATGGTTAAAATGGCTAATTTGTTAACCATATGGCTAAAATCAGTGTCAGAGTAGTACTAGTACAGAGGCGGTTGGGCTCTCTAATGGTAGGAAACATTGCGTCGCAAATCTCTGTGGCAAGAGCTAGTGGTGTTAGCACTTGCCGTTGGTCCTCAAGGAGATAAATCCCACATGGTAGATTCAATGTGTTCTTATGACAGCACTCCAATCTAATGAGAGCCATAGCCATGTGCATGGGAAAACTATGGGTCTATTCACACAATTGAGATTGACTCAAATGTCATACAAGTGGCTGGTAAAAACAGCAGGCAAATCATTGGTTTACAGACACAGATTCAAAAGGCATTGTATGACTATATCTACTTAGTTTAAACATGGGCAAAAAAATATGGAAAAGTGGGCTACATTTGGAAGCTCTGAACCATATACAGTATTGCTTTGTGTAAACTGCCTTTCTAAAAGACTGGGCATAGGGGAAATTATGTAGGATTCAGCATGCACCACATTGGTACCAGAAATAGACCAGAATGCAAAAACAGAAAGTAGGTCCAGATCAAGAAAGATAGAAAGAAAAACAAACAAAGTTAAAACTGCCAAATAACAATTTACAAGAACCTCACATCAATTGTGAAATGGTTTAACCCTCTGCAATTCATTTCTTGGAGGTCTGAAATATCAGATAATTGTGGCAACTGAGCACACTGTTCACATACTATATTTAACAGTTTAGCTGTTCTGTATACAGAGGTGCAAGGACTGATTGACTAAAGAAGTGCAGTAACTGCTGGAAAAAAAGGCAGTAGTTGTTTCCTGAGTAGCAGGCCAGACAACCTGATGAGATTATTTTCAAGATTCCCAAAAACTATGCTTAGTTCACCACATTCTTAATGTCTCAAGACACTAATGTATTATTAAAACAGCTGCCAATCTTTATGTTGTCCATACCAGATGTGCTGTGCAAGGTACAGGTGAAGTCATGGTTCAGAGTTGATTACTGCTGTTAGTACTTGGCTATGAAATTAGCGCATAAGAAAACAGCACTAGTTCCGAAAGGAAACGACTCTGGCAGTCTTTCACTTAGTCACCTACCATTTTGTGTTCTATTTTTGTACCTTATAAAATTTCATGGAGGTGTATTTAAGGGTCAAAAGAGAAACAGCTGCTGTCACATTTAAATGGAGGAGGTGCACTTAGCTATTCATTCTCTGGTTTAAGGTGTCTTGTTTCAAGATAATTAACTGATTATATACGCATGCATTTAGAAGACTGCCTGAAACCATAAAATACATTTAAATAAATCTTTTTTTTTTTACATATTATATATATATATATATATATATATATATATATATATATATATATATATATATATATATATATATATATATATTTTTTTTACATATTCTTTTGTGTATGGATTGGGGTTTAGTTAATTTTAATATACATTTTATCTTTGTTGTTTTCTTCTTCTTCTTGACACATTCTTGACACAGTCTTCTTTTACATGTGATAAAAACGAAAAAGGACATCTAATTGCATTAGCATAAATAAATTGCTAAAAGTTTATGTTAGTAGTTTAATCAAATAAATTATTTGTATTTATTAGTTAATTTACTGGGTTGTCATGGTAATGAATTGTGTAGCACTGGTTCTTTTTTAGCTTTAAAAAACTGCCATTATCTATGCTTAATTATTGTAGGTGTTAATAAATATGTGTGCACACAGTACATGTACAAAGCAGACCAATGTGATGCATGTTTAAATTGTTTTTACTTTAAAGACAATACAAACATCTTCAGCCAACATTTCAAACTACCTGATAGGAGTCTGTTTTGATATGTTTCATTCAACACAGTGAATTTGTGTTAATACTGGCCCTTTTCCAATGTATGTTGTGTATTAATTATGTGAGACGCTTGATATTTCAGCACAAGGGAAAATGCTCATTATTTTTCTACTTCTTTAATTTTTGGATAAAGTATTGCAGTTAGACTGAAAGTTATAATATATATATACAGTGAGGAAAATAAGTATTTGAACACCCTGCTATTTTGCAAGTTCTCCCACTTAAAAATCATGGAGGGGTCTGAAATTGTCATCGTAGGTGCATGTCCACTGTGAGAGACATAATATATATAAAAAAAAAAAAAAAAATCATAATGTATGATTTTTTTAACTATTTATTTGTATGATACAGCTGCAAATAAGTATTTGAACACCTGAGAAAGTCTATGTTAATATTTGGTACAGTAGCCTTTGTTTGCAATTACAGAGGTCAAACGTTTCCTGTAGTTTTTCACCAGGTTTGCACACACTGCAGGAGGGATTTTGGCCCACTCCTCCACACAGATCTTCTCTAGATCAGTCAGGTTTCTGGCCTGTCGCTGAGAAACACAGAGTTTGAGCTCCCTCCAAAGATTCTCTATTGGGTTTAGGTCTGGAGACTGGCTAGGCCACACCAGAACCTTGATATGCTTCTTACAGAGCCACTCCTTGGTTATCCTAGCTGTGTGCTTCGGGTCATTGTCATGTTGGAAGACCCAGCCTCGACCAATCTTCAATGCTCTAACTGAGGGAAGGAGTTTGTTCCCCAAAATCTCGCAATACATGGGTCATCCTCTCCTTAATTCAGTGCAGTCACCCTGTCCCATGTGCAGAAAAACACCCCCAAAACATGATGCTACCACCCCCATGCTTTACAGTAGGGATGGTGTTCTTGGGATGGTACTCATCAGTCTTCTTCCTTCAAACACGTTTAGTGGAATTATGACCCAAAAGTTCTATTTTGGTCTCATCTGACCACATGACTTTCTCCCATGACTTCTCTGGATCATCCAAATGGTCATTGGCAAACTTAAGACGTGCCTGGACATGTGCTGGTTTAAGCAGGGGAACCTTCCGTGCCATGCATGATTTCAAACCATGAAGTCTTAGTGTATTACCAACAGTAACCTTGGAAACGGTGGTCCCAGCTCTTTTCAGGTCATTGACCAGCACCTCCCATGTAGTTCTGGGCTGATTTCTCACCTTCCTTAGGATCATTGAGACCCCACGAGGTGAGATCTTGCATGGAGCCCCAGTCCGAGGGAGATTGACAGTCATGTTTAGCTTCTTCCATTTTCTAATGATTGCTCCAACAGTGGACCTTTTTCACCAAGCTGCTTGGCAATTTCCCCGTAGCCCTTTCCAGCCTTGTGGAGGTGTACAGTTTTGTTTCTAGTGTCTTTGGACAGCTCTTTGGTCTTGGCCATGTTAGTAGTTGGATTCTTACTGATTGTATGGGGTGGACAGGTGTCTTTATGCAGCTAACGACCTCAAACAGGTGCATCTGATTTAGGAAAATAACCTAGGGAGACCTGGGGTGCAGTCAGTGTTTTAATTTATCCCAAAGGTATTCAGAAGGGATAAGATGAGAGCTTAATAGCAGGCCAGTAATGATCTTTCTCTCCAAAGCATGTAAACCATATTTTCAACAAGGGCATTGCCATGCTGGAACAGGTTTGGGTTTTAAAGTTTAAGTGAATGCAAAATTTTATTATAGTGATCTAAAGACGTCCTGTACAATTGAGTGTCCTCCAGCTTTGTGGTAACAGTGTAGAAAAGAACCACAAAACATTTTACTACAACAATTTTACTTGGATATATTTTAGAGTAGTTAATGTGCAGCTTGTATAGCAGTATATATTTTCTATATGATCTCAGCTTTACATTGTTTAACCACACAAAGTCACATGTCCTATTGATTATGTTGATGTTTTTGTCTGCTTGACAGAACCATACAAATTTATGTATCTTGTATTAGAGCAGTTACAATTTGGTGCTTTGAGTACAATTCTCTCATACTGACCACTGGCTGTTCAACATGGCACCTCATGGCAAATAACTCTCTGAGGAGTTGAGAATTCGAATTTTTACTCCCCACAAAGATGGCATAGGCTATAAGAAGGTCAGTAACTCCCTAAAACTGATTAACAGTACAGTGGCCAGGGTCATACAGAGGTTTTCCAAGACGGGTTCCAATCAGAACATCGCAAGGGTCAATCAAAGAAGTTGAGTCCCTGTGCTGTGAGTCCCGGTGCTTTAAAAAAAACTATGCATTAATGCTGCCAGCATTGCTTTAGAGGTTGCAGAAGCAGAAGATCCACTTGTCAGTGCTCAGACCATACACTCCACACACTACAACAAGTCAGTTTGCATGGCCATCGTCCCTGAAGGAAGCCTCTTCAGGAGGATTAAGGCAGTGCTAGATAACAATGGTGCTCACACAAAACACAGTTTTGACATGTTCACTCCCCTTTTTTTTTTTTTTTTGCCAGCTATTTAGACACTAATGACTGTATGTTGCATTATTTTCAGAGGACAGTAAATCTGTACTGCTATACAAGCTACACACTGACTACTCTAAAATATATCCAAGTTTAATTTCTATAGTATTGTCCCTTAAAAGATATAATAAAATGGTTGCTGAAATGTGAGGGGTGTACTCACTTTTGTGACACTGTATCTATATATACTTATCCTTTGTTTCTAAAGGTCTATAAGGTCAGCAAAGATTTGAATATTTGTAAAACTGTCTTTTAAGTGGATTTCAGCAGAGGTTATTTACTCAGGATACCACAGAGAAGCAAAAAACAAAACTTTCCTGCAGTCCCATTAATGGGGCTAATTACAGCAGGCAAACCATCATATTTTACTGATGATAATAGCTTCAGGTTGGATATACCTTGAACAATTTGTTCAAACAACAATTTACTTGATATCCTGGTGAATATTAGAAAAGGGGAATTTCTTGCATCTTCAGAATATTGCAAAACTCTTGGCCTTGACAGTATCATTTGTAAAACCTTATCTAAATATTTATGTACAAAGTGCATCAGTGTAGGAGTGTTGCAGTTGCTAGTAACAAATGAATGAGTATTCGCATATTGGTATTTATAGTAGATCATCTACCAATAATATAAGAAAAGTCAGTTAAAGCTTTAGACTCATCCAGACACTTTAAAAGGCATGGGCCCAAGACAGAACATCCTCCATCTCTAAATCCACAAACCACTGCATCATGATCACTGCGGTGCAATGCGACATAACAATTCATTACATTTCCAAGAGGAATGGTTCTGTACAAGAGAGGTTACTTAAATGTATTGAAGCTATCAAGGCCTAAACCAACTTAATCTACTAGATACAGGGCAAGAAAAAAAGAAAAAAGTACAGCAAGAACTTTGAACACACCCCATGTTACCCACAAGGACATTTGTACAGCCTAAAAGTAAAAGAATGAGGTTTTCACACAAAGGTCTTGATGATTTCATGAATCTGACCATGGAACCCATTAGACAGCATCTGTCAAACTAAGCAAGAAATGTGGTAAACAGATGGACCATGACTACAGTAGGTGTTTTTAATTAAAGTTTGTTTGGTGATCACATGACTTTTATGAGGTGACATTTGGAAGGAGCAAAAGGAAACACGTCTTTGCTGTACTGAATTAAAAACTGCAGCTAAGAATACAAATATAAAACTCTCTAAACACAAGTGAGCACTCGTGACAATCTTTTTTATTTATTTATTTATTTTTTCTGTACATCTACCTCACTCCATGAGTATGGAGTATAATTGTTGTTAAGCAATAACATCAAGTTATGATCTAAAGAGTATGTGAGGTAAGTGTAAACATGGTGATGTCACTTGGAGTGATGAAGTGCAGTGGGAAATGACAGTGGGACAGACTATGTGGTGTATATGGAATCTTCATGTAAAGGAGTTGAGGACCTACTGGGGAAGTGCTGCAGAGAGCCCAGAATAGCACACAGGCAGAAATGACATCTGTTATTTCACTCAGTCACAACTTCTGTCTCTGTGGATTACCTGACATGGGCAATGGATCATCCTGAACAAAACAGAACCATAAAAAATGCAAAACAAGTATAAATGAAAGATAAAAGACAGTGGAGAATACAAAATCAGAGCAAAACAGCAAGAGATAAAGACAGTCGGATAGGCAGAATGTCTCTCTTTTCCATGCGATTTTTCAAAGGGGAACCAGAGCTCTGCATTCCATGCATTGCCACTCGCTGACAAACAATCCCAACTTTATCTCCAGCACGTGGAGCAGCTGAATGAGTGCAGTGTTTGAGAAGGAGGATGGAGTTTACCCAGTGAGGGGGCAGAGCCACTGCCTGCTTGGCCAAGCACCAGTGCCCCTTTGAGCTTATGCACTCACAAACTAAACACATGCTGGTGTTAGGTAACCCAGAAGGCCAGAGTGTACAGAGAACACTCTGGAAGCAGATGGGCCGCCAGGGGCCAAGGGCAAGCATCCAGTAAAATGCAGCAAGGAAGGACATGAATGAAAAAGCAACTCATAAATTTTAGCACTGATCACTTAGCTCTAGAAATTGTAGATTAAATATTAAGACATTTTATTTGATTAATATGATTGCTTCAGTTTTTGGAATAATAATTGATTCAATTCTATTTGAGGTGAAGATGCTCATCCTTCTCTTTCATTGCAATTTTGATTTATTTGATTCATTTAAGGAAGTGTAGCCTTATTGGTAATATCAAATGCTGCTTTGTTGCTGATACGGTGGATGGGAAGAATAGGTTAAAATCACTTTTGGTAGAAAATAGCAACTTTTCACCATAGTTTTAGTGTCATTGTTTTCCCAGTCCAGAAATACAGTATAAAACCCCAATAGCTTTAGTAAGAGCTACTTTTCTGTTGCAGACGTGGCATACATGTAGGATGATGAGGCAGCGAGAGAGACAGAAAACAGAGAGCTCTTTCAGTCTGTCTGTATTTACAGTATCTAACGATCCACCCATTTCTCATCCCCCATGCTGTACAAGGTCAGATGAAAGCTGTGAGCTGTTCTGCCAAAGACCAGATGTTTAGGTGAGGCCTTTGGCCACAGAGGTGCCCCACACATGCCTTGTTTAATGTCTTTTGGGAGAATTAGCTTTGTATGTTATCGCAGCTTGTTGCCCAATTTGTGCACAAAGGCTAATAAGGGATGTGCAGCAATATGTGTTGGGGATGTAATCTCAGATGTGGGCTTAGAAGAAGCAGAACTTATGGTCCATTATCTCTCAGAGCATCCCACTTGTCTGCTCAAACAGTGTACCATTGTCTGGACTTAATGCTTTATGTCTCTTATGCCAAGGACTTCATAGATTCTCTGGAAATGAAGGTTTTTCCTCACTGAGAAGCAAAATAAACACACCCAAGGAACACTTGCATTGCTCAGCTTCTATAAATATCCACCCACTAACCCATATAAAAAATTCAAAGTGCACAATAATTTAACAACATCCGCCCAATTTTGCAATTAAAAATCTTTTTGTGGACATTTAATTCTACACAAAGGTTGCAATTTTAAAAACATGGATAATACTTATTTGTATGCAAATATGGATTGTTTTATCTTTTCCCAAGTTAGTCTTCTTTTTATTTGTTCTCATGTGTTTTTAATAGTTTTTTTTTCCACTTGTGTTTCCTTAATCTTGCCTCTTTTTCTACTTAGCCTGTTTTTCTCTCCATTTGATCCTCATTTTCCCTCATTTTGTTTTTCACTGTTTTCCCTTTACTGCTCTGAACTGGATATGCAATTTATTTCAATATTGAAAATGTTTGCCAATATTTTATTTTTTTTTTAAAAAAGCTCACCAATCATGGGCAAATGTTCCCTGGAAATTTCCCCTTTATTGTACCAATATATATAAATATTATATAAATATAAACATATAGTTATGATTATTTGCAACAAACATAGTTGAAATGTGTATACAGCATATAAGCATCCTCATACTACTGAAACAAAGAAGCAGGTCACACTAAACACCATGGAGTGGGAGTTCTATTGGAATCCCATTTCCTGGATTCCAAGAAGGCTTTTGGGAAGTGGAGATATCAGTCCATGATCAGTGTTAAAAAAACATACAGTTCCTAATGAGATGCATAGTATACATAAGTGCACCCCTAAATACCGTACAGAAATATACATATATACATATGTGCTGCTCTAATCACAAGGCTGAACTTTCTGTCTGAATATATTCATGTATTATTCTGTAATACACTTTAACAGGAATCTAGGCAGCTTTGTTTATCAGGATATTACAGAGCAATCTCTAAGGAAGTGTATTGTTTTCTGTTTACAAACCTGCATTTTTAGGCGATGAGAAAATCAGCATGGTGATGATGTTAATGCAGCCAGATATTCATATAACAGAAGCTGATTTAATTAGAAGCCAATGCATATAGAAAAAAAATAGAATCTTCACTTTTGTTAGATTTAATCCTTTTTCCGTATTTGTTAAATCTGTCTAATTCCTAAATACCATACAACTATCTTATGGGTTAAATTGATTTTGCAGTTTAAGCATTCAGTGTGAAGTCACTGTCATTCTTCTTCTAACTTCATTATTGTTATTATTATTATTATTATTATTATTATTATTATTATTGTGGAAAGTCATGGCCAAAATAACTTTTGGATTCCTTTATTACCATCACATGGGTATACATTTCTATATTATTGTTACCTGGATTTATGGCCTTCTTTAAAGGCTACTAGACTTTTAGGACAGGGCAGATTTTAACGTGTTTCAGGAAATAGTAAATAAGGCATGCAGTGGAAAATGTGATGGAAATTGAGATAGTAACATACTGCATATACAGTGAGGAAAATAAGTATTTGAACACCCTGCTATTTTGCAAGTTCTCCCACTTAGAAATCATGGAGGGGTCTGAAATTGTCATCGTAGGTGTATGTCCACTGTGAGAGACATAATCTAAAAAAAAAAATCCAGAAATCATAATGTATGAATTTTTTAACTATTTATTTGTATGATACAGCTGCAAATAAGTATTTGAACACCTGAGAAAGTCAATGTTAATATTTGGTACAGTAGCCTTTGTTTGCAATTACAGAGGTCAAACATTTCCTGTAGTTTTTCACCAGGTTTGCACACACTGCAGGAGGGATTTTGGCCCACTCCTCCACACAGATCTTCTCTAGATCAGTCAGATTTCTGGCCTGTCGCTGAGAAACACGGAGTTTGAGCTCCCTCCAAAGATTCTCTATTGGGTTTAGGTCTGGAGACTGGCTAGGCCACGCCAGAACCTTGATATGCTTCTTACAGAGCCACTCCTTGGTTATCCTAGCTGTGTGCTTCAGGTCATTGCCATGTTGGAAGATCCAGCCTCGACCCATCTTTAATGCTCTAACTGAGGGAAGGAAGTTGTTCCCCAAAATCTCGCAATACATGGCCCCGGTCATCCTCTCCTTAATACAGTGCAGTCGACTTGTCCCATGTGCAGAAAAACACCCCCAAAGCATGAGTCTACCACTCCCATGCTTCACAGTAGGGATAGTGTTCTTGGGATGGTATTCATCCTTCTTCTTCCTCCAAACACGTTTAGTGAAATTATGACCCAAAAGTTTTATTTTGGTCTCATCTGACCACATGACTTTCTCCCATGACTCCTCTGGATCACCCAAATGGTCATTGGCAAACTTAAGACGTGCCTGGACATGTGCTGGTTTAAGCAGGGGAACCTTCCGTGCCGTGCATGATTTCAAACCATGACGTCTTAGTGTATTACCAACAGTAACCTTGGAAATGGTGGTCCCAGCTCTTTTCAGGTCATTGACCAGCTCCTCCCGTGTAGTTCTGGGCTGATTTCTCACCTTCCTTAGGATCATTGAGACCCCCACGAGGTGAGATCTTGAATGGAGCCCCAGTCCGAGGGAGATTGACAGTCATGTTTAGCTTCTTCGATTTTCTAATGATTGCTCCAACAGTGGATCTTTTTTCACCAAGCTGTTTGGCAATTTCCCCGTAGCCCTTTCCAGCCTTGTGGAGGCGTACAATTTTGTCTCTAGTGTCTTGGACAGCTCTTTGGTCTTGGCCAGGTTAGTAGTTGGATTCTTACTGATTGTATGGGGTGGACAGGTGTTTTTATGCAGCTAACGACCTCAAACAGGTGCATCTAATTTAGGATAATAAATGTAGTGGAGGTGGACATTTTAAAGGCAGACTAACAGGTCTTTGAGGGTCAGAATTCTAGCTGATAGACAGGTGTTCAAATACTTATTTGCAGCCTTATCATACAAATAAATAGTTTAAAAATCATATATTGTGATTTCTGGATTTTTTTTTTAGACTATGTCTCTCACAGTGGACATGCACCTACGATGAAAATTTCAGACCCCTCCATGATTTCTAAGTGGGAAAACTTGCAAAATAGCAGGGTGTTCAAATACTTATTTTCCTCACTGTATACTATGTCAAGTCAAGTCAAGTTTATTTTTATAGCGCTTTTCACAACAGACACTGTCTCAAAGCAGCCTTACAGAAATCAACAGTTAAGGTGAATGGTGTGCATTTATCTCTGATGAGCAGCCGTGACAACTGTGGCAAGGAAAAACTCCATTTGATGTTATGAGGAAGAAACCTTGAGAGGTACCAGAGATCCCATCCTCAATTGGGTGACATCAAGAGTGTGATCATAAATCTTTCAACAATACAGAACACTGGAGAGTGAGAACTAACATGAGCACTGGAGTGTAAGATAATAAGTAATGTTCTTTCTACAGTCTTATACAGTCATTATGGTTATAAAACTAGGACTCATAGCTCATAAAATAGCTCAACATTTGTGATCATCACAGATCCAACACCAGCTTCTCCATGCTAGAGCCTTTAAACAATCCAGGAGGTCCAATGTCAAAACTCCACACATGAAGTGGGATCCAGCTGGCACTGTGCTTTGACATTTCTTAGTAAATATACAGCTTTTAGTTCAATTGCTTCATTGGGATCAGCCAAATATCTCCACAGTGTTAAAACTTTATACACTCCCAAATTGCACCTTTCACATAATTTATATAATTTGTTAGTCTTAAAAATACTCCTATTTTGAGCTTAAGGTTTCCCATAACTTTCACTTCAGCCAAAAAAAAAAGCAGTGAGCCTATTATTTAAGACTTTGTGCTCTATTAGTAAAATTAGAAAACATACACGAATTATGTACATTCTGACCCAACATACACTCTGAACTAACATTCTCTCTGATCCATTCGAGCTGAATTAATACAAATATTACATTATCTAAGAAGGTTTTCTACCAAGCTTTGCACTGATGGGAGTTTTGGGTTGGAACATGTTATTTGGCCTTTGGCTGGACTTTCCAGAGATAAAGTTTGAGAGATTTAAAATGAATTTGGAATGCATGATTTATTTTAAGAATAAAAACTTCCATACATTATGCAGCTAGGTGAAAGGGGTTGTTTGGGAGCTGTAAAGTTGGATCTCTTTAATTTTATTTAATTCTTACATGGTGGCACATAGTGAAAGATAGAAAGTGAAGGTAATAATCTAGCACAGGGATAAATTGTTGGACCAAATGCAGACCATTAGACATTTCAGTGGCAAAGACCAAGGTACTTTTTGTTTAAAGAAAGAAAGGGTTATTAATGGTAATGATAAATGATAAAAGTAACCTGGTCTTTTGAACTAATTAAAATGTAAATGATGTGATATAATTATAGTGCTGCTGTACAGCTTTAATCTGCAGAGCAGGGAGTGCACTTATACAGTAAACAACTTATAAACACTAGACTGTTACATGTTTCTGAAAAAGTCAGTTCTTGTTTTTACTTATGTCACAGTTGCGTAAACATTAATTCCTGCCAAATTTTCTATTTTCCTCAAAGCTTATAATGATACTAAGAATCTCCCATTGCAAAAAAAAAATGATTACAGAAATGTTTGCTATTGTAAAAATGTATTAATTTAAATAACCAAATGTAATTTATTTCTGCTAACTTTTCTCGGCTGGTCCATGTAGTAAAGGTGTTGTATTCCAGGCAGGGAGCTGCAAAGACTATCAAGACTTGCCAATAACATAACATTTGGTGTACACAATTTACTCTTTACTAGAATAAAATAATGTTTGTTGTTAAACTATTTCTTAATTGGATTGGCATGTGCAGTAGAAAGTAGTTTCTGCTGATGACAATATATAATTAAAGGGCAAAGCAATTAAAAGCCAAAGTTCTCAGCATTACTGTAGGTGTGACTATGTTAGTTGCTAAGGACTTGTATCTGTTTATACATCTATACAAGTAAATGATGCTTTCCTTTTTTAGGAGTGACAAAATTATAAAACCTATGTTTTTAAATAAGGAATTAGGATCAGTCACACATGTGGAAAAAATATTTACAGTAAAGTATATTAGTATCTACCCACCAGGAAAGATGCTATATGTTTTTTTATGTAAAGAAACAGAAGCTGAGGGGGAAAAGGTGTTCTTAAGCCTTTTCTTGATGGAGAATATGATTTTACTTTTCTCCTGAGTGAATTCGTAGGAGCCAAAGAATATTCCACAGGCTCACTGGAAACAAGACACAATTATGGGAGCCAAGTCTGTGCCTTTTCCACTTGGGCTACATTATATTAGTACCATCAGTCATTCATTAGATTTTTTAAACATTACAATTCCTAAGAATTATAAATATTTAACATCCTGCTTGCCCCAGCTAAGATTTATTTTTAAAAACGAGCATTTAGTCTGATTGGGAAAACAGTTTCACCACACTTCCCTGTCTCTCTCAAAACCTCAGCACCCCCATCCTCCCCCTCCTTGGTCACTGAAAAGAGGCTGTGTGGTGGACAAAAAAGCTTTTATGAAAGGATGAAGCCCTAGGATGACTTTGGGGCCCCTGTAGACTGTTTCTCCCTTTTGTGTTACCCTATGAACAGGCCAACTGCTGGTCATGACTCTTCATGTGGGCCTCACACTGATGACATCATCTATACCCTGATTTTATTGGTCATTTCCTTTTGACCTGTCAATGACCTTGAGGCCACCTAAAAAGCCTTTTTTTCCAATTATGTAGATTTTTATACAATTTCTCTTTCCTTTGGCCTGCTGACATCTTACTTGTCTTTCTATAAATCCTGTGAGTGGAGATATATATTTAAAACATCCTTATGGTTCAGCCACAACTACCACAGCTACACCAGTCTCACAGACTAAAGAAAGGAACATTACATTATGACATAATTTATATATATATATATATATATATATATATATATATATATATATATATACACACACACACACACACACACACACACACACACACACACACATACACACAGTAAAGTGATAAATGATGCTAGAACAAATAAATTCTTAAAGATTTTCAACCTAAATCCTAAATAAGCAGTTTAATAAGTGTTATTCCATGGAATGAAATTCACTTAGTGATCGCATGTGGATTCAGTTTGTGTGTTAAGAGCAAATGTGTGTAATGTGCAATTATGGAAAGTTAAATTCAGAAAATCTAATCTAATTATCTAATAATCTAATATCTAAAAATCATGTCTATACTCATTGGTAGGTGAAGCTATTCTTAATTAAGAAAAACACTTATTCTCATGTTAAGCTTTACAATTAAATCTAAGAAACCTAAACACATGCAGCAAATAACAGGTCACATCTCTTGTGTAATAAGAGTGGAGGGGTCACCACTTCATTTTCTCATGGATGAGTGAAGGGAAAGACTTATTAAGATCAAAGGGAAGTGTTTGCTTACAAAGCTGTTTGTATAGCCGCACATAGCTTTATAGTTCTTTTCTTAATTTTGACTGTATTTTTAAGCAGGACGGAATAAAAATGTTTCTGAAATGGCCTCTAAGTACATTACTTAGGGTTCGGCAAAGACATAACTGGAGGAAAGTTAAAGTATATTAGTATCCTTAAGAAAGAAAATTTCCACCCGATTACTAAGTATATTCTACACATGTGTAATGCTAGACATTATTTAGGCCTTAATTCTATTAGCTCTTTTGTTTCTCCTGATTAAGCTGTTAGGGGAATCTGGAGTTTGAAGGTAGATAAACAAAGAAGTGTCAGGAAGTGTGTAGTCTGTGTAATGGGATTGAATTGTTCACACAGATTAGCAGCAGGCAGATAAGGAAATGAGAGTAAGAGGAGATTTGCACGCTAACATATTTCCGACATTAAGCTTGCTGTTAAGAAGTGCATCTCTTAGGTAAAGAGGCAACCATATTAGCAAGTCTAATTCATTAACTGGAAAACTGTAATTGTAAAAACATGTGTCAAGGTATTCAAATTGCCAATTAGAAATTTTTGGTTTGATAAAAGTTTAAATGAGTTCCTCATTTATATACAGTGCACTACAGCAAGGCGGCTTTATACATGTACTGTCAAAGAGAAGCCATCATTGGAATCTATGTAGTGCAGCTTCTTGAGTGGCCCTCGTCTTCTGCAAATGCCACTACTTTCAGTATGAACTGCCCAAATGCTTGTTCTAAAATGTATTAATTTATACTCCATAAACTAATGGATAACCAGCATGTCATGACAATCTTATTTGTATTGTTTTATCAGAGACACGTGGTCCCTAAAATAAACTAAAATCATACATTTTTATTCAGAGACAATTTTAAAGTCGCTTCGACATTAATATTGAACTGCGTTAATATTAAACTGCTTGAAGATGATGTATTTGGCCTGTAATTGGGGGAAACAAAACAGGTTTTTTTAAACAACAAACTGTACTTAGGTGCTTGAAACTGTTAAAAACATTATCTTGTCATAAAACATTTAGTGGGAGGTCCTCAAAATGAAAACCAAGCTTTCTCTGTATTCAGTGGCTTAGAAAACCAGACATTTAAGGCAAATTTTACTGCTCTGTCTCCTGCTGTCAAGAGCTGGTTGGAGCTGCTGACTGATGTGGGATGCTCCCAGTGGGTAATGATAGATCTGTTTCCCAAAACTTAAAACCTACTGTAATTCAGAGCTTTTTAAAATGCACATTGAGCCATTTATATAGTTAGAGTTATGCAAGCAATGCAAGTGGAAAAACTTTGCAGCGAGGGTATTTAGGGTGAAAGTAGTAATGAAGAAAAGTTAAATGCTGTGGATGAAGGAATATATACAGTGGAGAAAGTGATTTAATGTGAGAAACCACTGAGGTCATTACAGTGGCTTTGTTGAACTTCTTGCTACAACACATCTCATGGTTTGGACTTATTTTTATCTGAATAGGGTAAATGCAAAAACATGTTTCATACGGTAAGCAAGAAAGTATGAAACTACTCAAACTCATACTGGCTTTTAAATTTCAACCATACCTTTATGTCAGTGTGCCCTGAATCTTACCATAAGAGCACACAATGTACCCAGTAGAGTGGTATTTGGTTTCATTTGTGGTTTCTGTCTGGTTCATGAACTGGAACAACAAAAAATACCTCGCATTAAATTCAGGACTTAATGCTTCACTCAAACTTTCACAAATAAGTCAGTCAGTTCCCAAACACCTAATTAAAAAAAGAAGTAGCTATACATAGAAAAAAAGGTCTGTTTGCTTAATAGTGAAATGGCTCAATAGCGCCTTCCTTTGGATGACGAATGAATTGCAGACACATATGTAGCAATTTTGTGTATGTAGATATATTATACTGTTTGGAAAGTTTTCCCAGCCTTAGATCTGTCATCTTCCAGGACAATGCCAGCTTTTGGGATATGAATTATACCCACATATAAATATTAATCATAAATAGCATTTCCTTGCAATGTAAAAAAAAAAGATGGAACCAGTTTGAATATACCAAATATACTAAACTCATATTAAACATGTGTTCACCAGGCCTAATGTTTATTTAATAGACGTTAAATGATGTTACTTGACTTTTTCAAACTTTGGAAGCAAAATTTTGGATTGGATACATTATGTATAAGAAATACACTCTGAATGACCAAAGAAAGAGCAAACTGAAATACAAGTGTGAACATAAACGTGTTAATTGGTATAGTGCAAATAATTGTCCACTTAATTATTCTTAAATTTGGCATTTCAATAATAATGTAAATGCAATAACTAGAATTTAATCAATCGATAAATTACTATTGAAGTGCAATGTTCTGTAAATAAGTGTTGTTTGCATTGCCTGCTTTATTCCCCATAAGAAAAAAAAACACCTTCGGTAAATAATTTGGTGTAGATATAATATAATAGATAAATAAATAAATATTCAGTGCGCTACACATTTCTGCAGCACAGTCAAGAGTCGGGGCATTTATGATATCGAAGTTTGGCTGATGTCAGTTATATGAGATAGAGATGAGATCCAAAGTCCCACTTTAGTCCTGCAGAACACTAGGATGATATTTGACACCACACTGCCGTCTGCTGGACGATTTATGAAACATGTTCAGCTGTGCTCCAGCTGGCCTATTTTTAACAGGACACTACAACTTGACTAGTGTGATTAGTTTGGGATCAGTCCCTGGTGTCCATTTTACTACCGTGTCCATTTAAAAAAAAGATCTAAAACACACAGCTGTAGTAATAGCATGTTACAAGTGTTCATTAGGGAGAATAGCTGCGAATTGCAGGTGTTCATTTTTGCATTTGTCTTTTGTAGAACGCATGAAACTGCATGAAACTGCACTCCAGAGACGTATTTTTCTTACTGAAATAAACAATTTGCATTCAGTATTGGTAGTAAGCTTGTGTCCGACCTTCTTTCTATTCCTGGCACTTGTCATGTGTCCAGGGCATTTGGCTTAGAGGCTCGTGCTGTACAGACCCGCCCCTGGGCCGAGCGGGACGCTGCAGGAACAACTGCGAACCAAACTTCTTCCATTACGCGCGTTTCTCTTTGTGTGTGTGTGTGTGTGTGTGTGTATTTTTTGTTACATTCTCTAAAGTCGATCCACATTCATTTATACATTCACTTGCTGCTGTAGGCAAAACCGATGCGTACACAATGACACGAGAGGAGGACCTGATACGGATTGCGAAAAAACTAGACAAAATGGTGTCTAGGAATAACACGGTGAGATTATTTATTTTGACTTCAACCTGTTGTTTTCCTCTTCTTTTCTTTTACAATGGTTCCCCATGTGCCGTGTTTTGAGTTGTTCTTGGTACGCCATTCGTCGTGCATTTCGATTCTTTTGCATGCATATGCACACTTCCTATGTTGATTACTTACACAAGTGTGGAATAGTGTTGCTGCGCGCGGCCGCGCGTCGGGACACGCGCATGTGAACAGGTGTCCTGTAGAGCACTGAGCAGTTGCTGTCTGGGTTTAGGCGATACGAGCATGAAAAAATGTGGAACTACAGCCAACAACTGGACTAAGTATTTTGCTTGCAAGTATTTTTTGACTTTTGGAAACTTTGTGCAGGTGCATATATTTTGCGCCGTATAAATGTTTACTCACTTCATGCGTGTCACTGAGCCCTAACAACAAGATGGAGGAATTACCTGATTGAATAGGAACCATTTATAGAAAAGTCACTCAATTCAGAATAATAACATTTAACCAGCAAGTTGTAACAAAAAATCTAATGTTTCTTTTCCTTTCTTTCAGGAAGGCGCTCTTGACCTGTTGAGAGAATTGCAAAAATTTGATATGACCCTAAAGTTGCTTCAGGTATGATTAGCTCATTAGTCTAAAAAACAACAACAACAAGAACAACAATAAAAACAAACTATAAATTATAAAGCATTTCACTGCATGTCGTACCCTGCATGTATGTGACAAATCAAATTTGATTTGATTTAAATCAGAAAAAAATCACTTTATTCATTCAATTTATTTTTATTTGTATAGCGCTTTTAACAATGAACATTGTCTCAAAGCAGCTTTACACAGATGATGTGGTGATTAAAAGTGAATATGTTCTTTATAAGTAAGTTTGTCCCTGATGAGTGAGCCGGTGGTGGAAAAACTCCCCTTTATTCAAGTTAAACATCAGAAACATTGTCAATCCAAAGACAAACTGGAACACAGCAATTGACACAATCGTCAAAACTATCATACAACTAATATACCTATATATAATAGTGTTAGAATTATGATTATGATGCATGACGGTAGTTTTTTATTCTTTCGTTCCAGGACACAAGAATTGGTATGTCTGTCAATGGAATAAGAAAACACTGCAGTGATGAAGATGTCGTCTCCCTTGCGAAGATCCTGATCAAAAACTGGAAGAGGCTATTAGGTAGCTACGATGTTTTGGCCTATTGATTATTAAGTACTTTAACACACCCAAACGCTTTTGCAAAATAAAGAGGTAAAATAGTAATTATACTTGCAATGCATTATAGAATCGAGCCATTCCCAGAAGGCTGAAAGACCAAACGAGATCAAAAATGGGAGCACGGTCAGTACACAGTCACCCAGTGGACCTTCTCCTGATGCAGAGTCAAGGTAAATCCTGAATTGAAGCAAATGAAACTGTAAAGTTTAAGTAAAAGTGAAACCAAACAGTATTTATATCGTATGTAGGTTTTTATGAATTGAAACTAAGTAAGAAGAACAAGCAGACCAATACACATTTAAATCTAATCTTTTTGTCTTGTCAGTCCGAAATCTAGTTTAAACTCTCCCAAGAAACCTGTTGATAAACACAGAAAGAAAAATGATGCAGTGTTTAAGAAAGAAAGACATGTAAGTGACCACAAAAAGGAAAAAGCTGACAGTAATCACACAAAGGAGAGGGAGAGGTGAGAGCTTGTGCCTTATGTGGATTTCTTGATGTATTCAGTGGTAAAATATTGTCACAAGTTTGAAGAGTTCTTGTGTTCTGTTAGGATGAATGTTATGGATTCAAGTGTATCTTCCTCTGCTTCACCCCTCCATCATCCCAAGTGCTCATCTTTGGAAGTGAAGAAAGACAGGTTAGGGCTATTGTATGCCATCAGAGGATGTGCCTGGCATTAACATATTAACATTCAGTGCCTGCAAAATACTGAACGGCTGTGGTTGATAAACACCAAATTACATTGTGGTGGTGTGCTGAGAATTGGTGTATGTGTTTGGGTAAATAACAGGCCTGGTCTATCAAGATAAGCCCATTATCATAGTTAATCTAGTGTGATATAAAACTAATCATTACCTTAATGTTAACACTATCATATAGGAGTGTTATTTCAGATAATGTTTTCTTCATTTTTCCTACATGGGTTCATTCATTCATTTACTAATTTATTGAAAACCCACATACAAGGTTCATTTTGTCTCATTCTCATTCTTATTATTTTTCAGTAATTAGTTACAAACCATATTAGGCAGTAATATACTTTAAGGCTACTTATTAATAATAATATGTGCTGAATAATGTGTGAAAGCGTTTAGCGAGATGCCCCTGATGTTATTTTGCTTTCTGTTTATTTTCATTCCATTCTCACAGTTAAGGCTTGTATATGTAGAAACAAACAGCAAGCATCATGTTTTCTTGCTTGGCAAGCTCTATACAAGCTCTATACAAGCTCTATACAAGCTCTATACGAGCTCTATACAAGCTCTATACAAGCTCTATACGAGCACTATACAAGCTCTATACGAGCACTATACAAGCTCTATATGAGCTCTATACAAGCTCTATATGAGCTCTATACAAGCTCTATATGAGCTCTATACAAGCTCTATACAAGCTCTATATGAGCTCTATACAAGCTCTATATGAGCTCTATACAAGCTCTATATGAGCGCTATACAAGCGCTATACAAGCTCTACACGAGCTCTATACGAGCTCTATACAAGCTCTATGTAAATGACTGCGAAATATATTTTAAGACTTGACAGCAATTAATATTTTCCTATAGTTATTACTTCAGATTTAGTGTCATTTTGCTGCCATGTGTTTTTGAGGTGCTGAATACAAAATTAATTACACAGGAGAGAGGCTCCCGATCCCCAGAGTCTTCCTCAACTTCTTCACCTTCACCATTCTCTTCCTGCTCATATTCATAAACACCAGCCTGAGGTGAAGAGAGACAGGTCAGCATCATTGGCATGAACAATGACAAACTCTGTGAGAACACGTTTAAGAAACAGTGGATGGATGCGTTGAGATCTTAATTTGTAGAAATTGTATGAATTACTTTCAGGAGAGTCACACCAGAAACTTTGACCTCTCAACATTCTCAGTCTCATCATTCCTCTTCTAATAAAAGGCCATCTCTAGAAGTTCCTAAAGAGAGGTCAGAATGTGTTTCAGCATGCTTTTTAAACTCATGTTTTCATTACTATCAAGAAAAATTGTCTGCCTTGTACAAAGATGTATGCTTATTGTTCAGAATATATAGCACATTGTGATTTTTAATTTTTTTTTTTTTGTGTGTATTAAATAACTCAAATAAGCTGCTTATTTAACACCTAGAAAAAAGACTTCAGATCCAAATGCCCCACTGCCTCCTTTACCTCTTCATCTGCATCCTCCTGCTCAGAAACAGTGTGCTTTAGAGATGAAGAAACTGAGGTCAGATCATGTTTGCAATGGTGACTTAGACCATAGAAGTAATTTGTTGTTGTGAATTCATGTAAAACTTGCATGAAATTTGAAATAACTCTTTGTATCTGTCTCTGTTTGCTTTATTCAAGTGCAGAGTATGTTTTATTTAACTGAATTCATAAAATCAATTTTCATCAGATTTAACCTTCTAACTGCTTTGCTACCATCAACTACTGTATATAAAACTAAAGTATTTTAATATAGAACTCCCACAAGCTTTTGTGATGATTAGGAAAAGTTTGTGGATGCTCTATTATTGTAGTATAAGTGTACAGTACACTACTCATTGTTTAAACATCATAGAAAGTATTGAAACCTAAAGGACTTTATGCCAAAAAAGCGCAACAATGCAAATATCACTACGTCTCTAGCAAATATGGCACACTTTAACTTGGCTATGTACCAAGAGATCAAGGATTTGGTTTTAGCTGATAAAATCCTGTTTGTTTTATTTGTTGTGCCCTTGAGAACCACATTCCATACACAGTAAAGTGCTGCCATTTTTACTACAGGACTTCAATATTATTATTTCCCTTTATAATGTGACCAGGGTTACTTAGAACTCTTCTGTTGTACTTATAATGTTTAAATACATGGGAATGAGTTACAATCAACTGCTCTCCGAAAATCAACCTTTTTTCTTGTTCTGCCTATCAGCTTTTTTTTTTTTTCCATTTATTGCTTTTAAGAAAACACATCAGGTTAATTATTGCACATTGCTTTTATTGTTTTACTGCAACAGAGCTGCATGACTGTAAAGAATCCATGTGCAAAATGAATTCAAGGGTAAAAAAAACCCCTGAGAACCAGTGAAAAACATAAAAAATGTAATTATTCAAATACTTTTTAATATATATATATATATATATATTTTTTTAAGAAAGTGTTAAACAACCCAGAAAGTAGTAGTAGGAGTAGTACATTCAGCTTTGATGACAGCTTGGCATTTGGCATTTTCATAGAATCACTGCGTGAGTCAGGCCTTCATGGTCGAATTGTGGCAAAGAAATAATTTCTTTAGAAGAACAACAAGCAGAAGAGACTTGTTTGGGCCAAGAGACACAAGAAATGGACATTAGCTCAGTGGAAAACTGTCCTTTGGTCTCATGCATCCATATTTGGATTTGGTTAGACGTACAGAGGGTGAACGGATGGTTCCTGAATCTGTGGTTTCCACAGTGAAGCATGGAGGAGGATGTGTGGGGGTTTTGCTGGTCAAAATTGAGGGCACACGTAACAGCGCAGCATTTTGCAGCGACATGCTTTCTCATCTGGTTTGTGCTTAGTAGGACCATAATTAGTTTTTAAAAAGGACAATGATGCCAAAGGTCCTTTCTTTATGTTATGGAAGAACCATTCCAGTTGTCTACTTCATGAAGGTGATTTGGAGAATTCCAAGAGTGCAAAGGTGTCATAAAAGCAAAAGGTGGCTACTTTGAAGAATCGAAAATATAAAACATTCTGGGTTATTTAACGTTTCTATTTACTACATAGTTCTACACATGTTATAGTTTGCATAGTTTGGATGCTCTCAGTATTAATGTACCATGTTGTTAATGATGAAGAGAAGCCACTGAAGGGGAAGGTGTGTCCAAACTTTTCACTGGTACTCTATAGCCTTTGTCTAATCCGAAGTGATTTGGGAAAGTATTTTTTTTTAAAACAAAGTATGGTGAAATTTATTCTGGAATAGTTGATTCTGGAGGCGAAATCCAGCAGTGTCAGCTCTTACAGAACTCCATCTGCCAGATTTATGTTTGGTTGCATGTGGAAGTCCTGCATAAGTGAGCAGATTTAAGGCTTTCCCTTACAACAAGGCCAAACTACTATTTACCCTGGCACCTGGGCACCTGGAGTCCAAAAAGTTTTAGGTCGACTAGTTGGGCTGTCAGAGAATCAAAGTAGGAGGACTATAAACTCCATTATTCTACATGTTTTACAGTGAAACTGATAACTAGAAGATATAGATAACTGTGCAATCCACATGGTCTTACTGTATTTTTATGTAAGATGGTTGAAGGCAATTCAAGTTGAAATGTTAAGTTCTAAAGCATAATTCTGTGTAGGTCCTGGGTTGGACTAACCTAAAGTAAAGCAGGCAGTTGTAAAGATGGACCTCAGTTGGAATATAGTTCTTAGCTAATCCCTACAGTAGTGTGTTTAGAGGCTGGAAACTGGTTATGAGTAACTAGGCTTACAACATGTTATAAATAAGTAGGGTAACCTAAAAGTGTTCTTTCAATTGTGACCTCTGGTGGTGGAATTTGGGATTGTTAGAGAAATGTGTAATGACCACTTTACAATTCATCTGTTTAAATTGCATATGACCTTCACAATAGATTCTACTCCCTTCCGTGTGTTTGGTTAACCTACGTGGCTTGAATTTAAAATGTGTAAGCAGTCATACTGCCATTAGTTTACAATAGCAAAATTATTATTGCCTAATTTTAATATATTGGCATGTAATTAAAGCCCCCTTAAGATATTGGTTTTGGGTTTGAAAGTTGCACACTAGCTTGCTTCTTTTATTTGGAAATCATTCTGTTCAAATTTTGATAATGCCACAACCTTCCATTGCTGGGAGTCAAAATAGCAAAATTAATCATGCTTGCTGGGTGGGAGGGATGGCACGTTCTCTTGTCAACAATAGCATCATTTGGAAATTGTGGGCACCTGAGAGTACATGTATAAAGATGAAGGCTGATAGCTTTTTCGCTTGAGTGTCTCCAGCTGTCTCGTGATTCAGCATGAGCAGCAGCAGTCTTTTGACTGGCTTAATGTGCTTGGAAGGAATGTGTTTGGCCCACTCTCCTCATTGGGCAGCTGTTTTGTTATAATAATAATAATAATAATAATAATTATTATTATTATTATTATTATTATTATTATTATTATTATTATCATCTTCATTATCATCATCATCTGCATGCATTCAGTGCAGTACTAAAATTGTCCTGCAAGTTGTGTTTCTGTGATGCATGTCTAGAAGGAGAATATGCAATATATGTGTTGTCATGTGATTATGCCTTTTTCAACAGTTAATTGTTGTTGTTATTAGGAAAGAGCCTGTGAATCCTGATGCTTCTCATCCTCCTCTTCCTCTCCACCTTCATCCCTCTACTCTTACAAAGCGTCCTCCCTTAGACATGCAGAAAGAGAAAGAAAAAGAAGCCAAAGACAAAGAAAGGTTATGGTATAGGATTTTCAGCATGCTGGGAACCAGACATGTTCCATATGTGTTTATCTGAACAGATATTTTTAGTATTTGTCTCACGGTAGTTTATTTCTCCCCATAAAACATATAGAAAAGACATGCCAGCACCAAAACGAAGTGCACAACAGCTGATATCTGAACATCAGAAACACAGGTCTGAAGCTTGTAACTTATCGGTCTTCAAAGCTGGAATCTCTCATCTTGCACGTGTCCCATGTCTTGAACTAATTACAGATATGTGAACCGCCTGATCATGGTGAAAGGGAACGCATGTGGTGAAATAATGTATTTGAATTGTTATTTAAAATGTTGATTATTGCTTCTGTGTCAGCAGAGATCTGGGGGAGAGTAAACCAGCCAAAAGACTGTCTACAGACATGAAGAAAGAAAGGTCTGAATGACATAGATGTGTCATTATGGATGAAAGACAGGGGGCAGTATCATTGCATTAATTAGTTTAGCAGTGATTTCATGGTCTCTAATTTTCCAGGGATTTATTTTTTTCATATTAAATTGGTATTGTGTTCATAAATTCTTATTGTTTTTTTCGTTGTTGTTGTTTTTTTAAGAATGGATTCGTCAAGTTTTAGTCAACAACCTCTGAAAAAGCCGATTAACGACACAAAGAAAGAAAGGTCTGATCAGAAACATCAAATGTGACATTGGAACAGTTCATGATAGAGTGGAAGCTTTATAACAAATTTTTTTTTCCCTCCAGAAAAGACTCCACCGATTCTAAGTCTATCCAGAGGCAGCAATCAAGTGACTCTAAACCTCAGAGGTACAGTATAAGCCTTAAACCTTTTTTTTTTTTTTTTGCCAATTTATTAATCATTAGAGCAAATGTTACTGTTTAGGGCAGATAATATAAAACATTTTTACACAGAAGGGACTCAGTTAACCCAAAGTCAATAAGCTCACCCCTGCCTAAGAAGCTCTCTGAGGAAAGGCAAGAATAACGCACACTTCTACACTATACAATCACTAGTTTTCAGAACTCAAAAAAGAGAAGAAGTTTGAGAATATTTGCTTGTGTCTTCCAGGAGAGAATCTCATGTTCCTAAATTGACTCTACCAGGAGCCATACAGAGAAAGGTGTCCACAGACAGTAATGATGAACGGTAGAGTTTATATAGCATCTGATGCTAATTGCTGTTCAACATTTCATTTATTTTAGTTAATTTTCATAATTTAAATGTTTAGATTTTTTTGTGGTCTAACATGCTGAAATAAACTTATCATTACTGTCATAATTTGGCAATAAATATTATTAGGTGTGTTAGATTAGACATATCATTGCACAGCATGTGCTTAGACTTGAGTGAGATAACTCAAAACCAAGTGACTTTTACTGAGAGTTATTGACCCCGGCAGCTAAGGCTATGTTTGGAAAAATACACTATGTCTGATTCATATCACAGTTATAGCTCAGAGAGTTATTTTAGTAAGCAATGAAAAAAGTTTGCTGTGCCCAGTTCTATGTGGATGTAACTACAGTCAAATCCACAGTAACATTGTGTATGATGCATATCTGAATCAGTGGAAATTAGATTCAATAATGTTTTAATGCAATATCATCATGATATTTTATCCCTTCTGCACAGAAAAAGTAAACCTGAGACTCCAAAGACACCAAGCACCCCTACCACCCCTCTGTCCCCTTCATTTAGCCCTGCTGGTGGTCCTCTGTCCCCTCACCTGCTTACTGGGGACTCCGTTAGGGACAAGTGCATCGAAATGCTGTCAGCTGCACTACGCACAGATGGTAGTAAAACACAAAAAACCCCAAATGTACAATCATAACATTTCCCTTAGATTTTATGAGTATGAAGTTTATTAGTAGATCATAATTAAGTGATATTCCCCACCTTTTATTTATTGATTTTCTTTTTATTTACAGATGACTACAAATACTATGGAGCAAACTGTGATGCCATGGCAGCTGAAATTGAAGATCATATCCTTTCAAAACATGAAAATGAATCTTAGTAATCTTGAAATGAAAGATATTTTAAAGATGTATTTATGGTATATTTATTTGTTGGTTGAGTGAGACACTATGCACAGTATACCACCAGAGAAACAGCTCTATCAGAAAGTGATTATATTAACACATTTCAGTTGAAATGTAAACAAGAATAATACTAGATAGCACTGCTGGCTTTGATAATTAGCATTGATGCTGGCAAATATATTAAGGAGAAAAATTATCAGTTGACTAATGTCATCTTAGTCAAGTGTAATTGTTTCTGTGGGATTATATGTAGATTGGTGGCCACAGTGTGAGACAAAGTTAGCAACTCTGCCGCAACAGAGTCAATGTGAGATGACAGGATATGGAATGACAAATAGCAGAATTAGCCTTTATCATGCTGCTCAGCTTTCATAAGCGAAGACTCTTCAGTGAGAGATTTACAACATTCATTTCTCCTTAACTGACCTTGTCTCCTTAAATATCTACCAGGAGATTAAAGCCAAAGATATGAAATATAAAAACAGAGTGCGTAGCCGCATCAGCAACCTGAAAGATCCGAAGAATCCAAATTTACGCAAAAATGTCCTGGGAGGCGCTATTGAGCTGAGTCGCATAGCCTCCATGACTGCTGAGGTGTGTATAAAGTATTTATGTTTGGAATTATAATTATAACTTTTGTATTTAGGTGTTGATGACAAACATATAAGATTTTAAACCCATTAATATTAATGAAAACTCTCCACCCACCTGAATTAATTTTTAGTTTTCATGATCTTTAGGGGTTCTGTGTCAGTTATTAAAACATGGGCAAAGTTGTACAGTTATTTATTGAGCTTTTGTGAAACGTTTAAAGTGCTCGCACTCTTGGCAGCACTTATGGAGTCATTTTAAACTGGCTCTGTAATGTTCTTTGTGAGTTAGGAAATGGCCAGTGATGAGCTGAAGCAGCTGAGGAACATTCTGACTCAAGAAGCCATCCGCGAGCACCAGATGGCCAAAACCTCAGGCACGACTACTGACCTGCTGCAGTGTGGCAAATGCAAGAAAAAGAATTGCACATACAACCAGGTATTTTTCTGAAACGCACAAAGACGCTGAATTTAAGTTTTTTTTTTTCACTAGAATTTTATGTTGCACGTATGCTTCGACAGAATAATGTTGTCAAGCCAGACAAAATTCAAACAGAGAACAAAATGTTTAACTGTTTTCTGTAGCAAATAAATGAAATAAGCACCAAAGTACTAGAAGTTAATGTATTAAAACTTAGCATTTTAAACGTTATTGATTATCGAATGTTAACGTGATATTGCACAGGTGCAAACTCGGAGTGCTGATGAGCCGATGACCACATTCGTATTGTGCAATGAGTGCGGAAACCGCTGGAAGGTGAGAAGCATGAGTTTAAAAAACAAACATGGTTTATTTCTGATATTCAAACAATTTCCTGTACTAGTTAACTTTTGCTAAGATGGTTTTTGGATGTGGTGAGGGAAGACATGCAGGTAGTTTGTTTGAAAGAGGCAGATGTAGAGGACAGAGTTGTATAGAGACTGATAATCTGCTGTGATGAACCCTAATGGGAGCAGCTGAAAGAAAAAAAGTTAGCTTTCGCTATGATCTATATTGTATTTATCTGAATTGTAAACCATAATACTACATATCACTTTATCCCACTTTCATGAAATATATTTTGAATAGATTTTAACAGCACAACTCATTGATGGATTTATTGATCTAAATATACAGAGTTTGATTTATTGGTGGTTCATGTATATTGTTGAATATTTTCTAAATATATATTTCAGTTTTGCTGATTCCTGTTCAAAGCTCCATCTACAGTGAACACTTGGGATCCTTTGGGGTTTTTTTTATTTTTTTTTATTACAGATTACACTTTGGTGTACAATAAAAAAAAATCCAGATGAATTTTAAAGGCTTATTTGAATACTGGAGTTTAAAAAATGCCACACATTAGACAATACAATCTGTATAGTATTCAGTAATTTTTTATTTTTTATTTTTTTCTACCGCATATATTTACTGCATGATATGAAGTTTGGAATAAAAAAAAGTCAGTTTGGAATATTAATCACAACCATAATGTACTGTTGTACATGCTACAGCAATAATAAAAAAAAAAAGCAAAAAAACTCTACATCAATGAATAAATAAATAACACATTAAAAAAAAATAAGAAATGGATTTGATTATTGTGCAGCCGAAGTGTTAGCAGGTCTTGAGACACTATTTGACTTCATTTGTGCTACAGTAATAATGTTAATTATCGAGTGTTTCCTGTAGTATAAATAAAGTTGTATTTGTACTGAAGCTGTATCTTTGTGGTCTATATTTACTTACACTCCCATAATATAACTTCCGTCAACACAAGACATAAGAGACGTCTGTTCTTTTTTAGATAAAGGCAGTATTACGTGTGATGAACACATCCGCTGCACCAAGAGATACAAGCCTGAGCTAATAATGCCCCTGTCTCTATAGTGAGCCTTAATAAGTACTATGCTCTTTGGCTCATTCTTATTCTCTGCACTAAACAACTGACTCAGTGTGGAATTACCCGCTTTTATCACTGACACCTCAGGATATGTTGTTGATCCACAGCAGCCACCTAAAAATCGAATAACATATAAATTGCTTGAAGATCGCCTTCCTAATTCATTTAATAATATTACTAATTTAATATGTCTAGCTAGTCTAGAAATTGTGCTTTAATAAAGCCCCAATTTAGTTTTTTAGTCAAGATTTCTGCAATTGTATGATATTGTAATATTTTTCTCATATTTATTTGAAACTGTTCTTAGCAACATTTAGATTTTGCCCTTATTGCATTAAAAAGCACATGCATTTAGTGCTGATTTCAACTTGGTAATAAAAACAAATCACACCATCACCGTAATAACATGTTGTAATGCTTAGAGTTTTGAAGTTTTATACGTGAGGGAAAACATGTCTATATGTCTAAAAGAAAGTCTCCTAGCATAACGCTTCGACATTTCAACAATTATTATTATAATTATAACAGTTTTTCTTCATTAAATAACAACACATTTCTAAATCCATATATTATTTGTTTTAATAAATGTGGAGCATGTGCCATACAAGTCCTTGCAAATGAGCTGTTACTATAGCAACTATAATACATTAGAATTACATTTCAATTCAGAGAGCTGCCGTTATAGCTGCTAAATTAACCCCAGATGTAGTTAAGGATGTGGCCTTAATTTCACACATTGAGAGACATTTTAGTTTCAATATTAGGTTGTAACAGTCTTGGCAGCACCCGTTCAGAGAACACAGCAAACCCAGCATTAGGGTTTTATCCATTACTACTTGTTCTCCTTGTAGTAGTCAGCAGGCAGATATGTTTAGTTTTTGCACACTACTTATTCTGCACCTCCTCAGCTTTGCTCAGCTCATGTCCGCAAGTGCTCATCCGACTGCATAGAGAAAGAGAAAGAGAGAGAGAGAGAGAGAGAGAGAGAGAGAGAGAATTAAACATAATATACATGCACACATTCTTTCTGCTTATCTTCCCTATTGCACCCTCACCCCACCCTCTGGCACATTCTTGTTAATCCATCCCCTCACCATTTACACAACTGTTCTCAAAAAGAAGGATGAGCTGCTGGCACTCTTGTGATATCTGGCAATATTTTCCCACAGATACCAGCCTTATAATTATATTCCAGTAAATCCAACCCGATGATCTCAATTATAGCTCTCTCTACATCACACTTAAAATAAAAGACTCCAGTCATCCAATCATGAGTTAATATTGCAGAAGATGAACGATAGCTGTTCTCATAGGCCTAGTATCAAAGCAGACATAAATTAGACTTCCAGCTTGCAAAGTAATAAATGTTGGGAATGCGAAATATGAAGTGTACGAATTAAGAGTCTTAGTACATTTATTATATATTTGTATAATAGTATTTGCAAATGAACTCTTTGAATACTGAGTAATATACAAATATGCAACTGTGTAATAAAAATCACTAATATTCTCTTTACAATGGACAAAACCAAACTGGATGTTGAAAAGAAAACAGCATAATAGTGTGGCATATACAAATTTCTAAATCTGAAACCATCAAATATCCACGGATTAGACAGAGGAAAATTTAGTTTATTTTTAGGGTTGTCCCATTTCAAATATAATCTCTTAACCATCTTATAACAACAAATTGCTTGTAAATTGTCTGGATGAAAAAAGCTGTTTCTGTGGCAGCCTAGAAAATGCAGCACCTGAACTTCACAGTAATTGTAAAAGTGCAGTTGGGATTGTGTGTTATAATCCATCGTGTTCTCCTGGAGTTGACTCAGTGCTGTGATTCTCTCCAAGGAGTCAAATATTAATTGTATGGGTGACCATTATTGTTGACCATATAGAGTTGCATGAGAACCAGACTACATTGTTTCCTACAATGAATTGTACTGTATATCAGACACCTTATTGCTGTACATACTTATACCCCACACATTTCATGCCTTATTATTCTGTTGTCATATTCAGGTACATAATTACTTTAACAATTGCACTCTTTCCTTCCCTAGATTACTTATGTATTGTGTTTGTGAACTTTGTGTAACAACATTGTATGTGTATGTCTAGGTGCATATTTTATTGCAAGTATTGGTGCTGTATGAACCTTGTGTCCTCTGCAGGAGTGCGATAGCATAAGCAATTGATTGCTGAGCATTTCCCATTTTTTATTGCCAGAACAAACAGTGCATTCTTATTTAAAGTGTATTCCATTTAGCACTGAAATGTCCTCTCTGAGCATTGAATGTGCTTACAGTCCTTTTGCAACTTTGCATCATATATATATATATATATATATATATATATATATATATATATATATATATATATATATATATATATATATATATATATATATATATATGTATATTTATAATAAATAAATTCTGATACTGGTTCATTTGAACACACACTAAGAATACCATCATATATATATATATATATATATATATTAGACTGATGGTATTCGTAGTGTGTGTTCAAATGAACCAGTATCAGAATTTATTTATTAATGTATTCACTTAAATTTTTATTGTCACAAAGCAGCATCTGCTTGTAAATCTGGGCATAAGATTTAAATTTATTCCTGAGCAAGCCCGAGGCAATGGCAGCAAGAAAAGCTCCCTGCGGCAATTAGAGAAATAAACTACGAGAAAAGCCAGACTCAAAAGAGAAGCCGTCTTTATCATTGGTGACTTCAGGTAGAATGATTTCTAATCATTTTAACTCTATAACTGTGTAATATATCATTAATCAGTGCTAAGAACTTGAGTAGGCATATCATTAGTGTTTTATGTTTCTTGTACAAAGTTGGAGTTACTATTGAGACTTGAGAGATGTAAACTGTTATTAGAAATTGTTCTTCGGAAGAACATCCACAGCCCCATGCATGTGGGGTCATCCACAGTAGCAGAGCATGATTTTCAGATTAGTGATGTATCAGGATAATTTTTGTTAAATAGATTTGCACTCATGAATTAGAAGATTAGCATTATAATGAATCTTGCGTTCATTCTTAGTCCATTGAGGAAATGTACATTAATGGCATTTGGCAGACGCTTTTATCCAGAGCAACTTACGTTTATCTCATTCATACATCTGAGCAGCTATTGGGTTAATGGCCGTGCTCAGGGGCCCAGAATTGGCAGCTTGGTGAGGCTGGGATTTTAACACATGACCTTTGGTTTCAAAGTCCAATGCCTTAATCACTGAGCTACCACTTCCTCACACACATCCTTACCTTGTTTTATGTACCTGCACCTTTCTCTAGGAAAGAAAAGCTAACAAGGTTTAAGAAAGCGAGGTTTAAGGCTATTTGTGCCCCTTCTCTTTTAAGTTCAAAAGGTATGTAAAGAAAAGCTAACAAGGTTAGCTCCTTGAACTGCCACCTTAACGTGGTGGAGGGGTTTGAGTATCCGAATGACCCTAGGAGCTATGTTGTCCGGGGCTATATGCCCCTGGTAGGGTCTCCCAAGGCAAACAGGTCCTAGGCACGGGTCAGACTAAGAGCGGTTCAAAAACCCTTATGAGAAAAAACAGACCAAGGACCGTGACGTCGCCCGGTATGGCGCAGCCGGGGCCCCACCCTGGAGCCAGGCCCGGGGTTGGGGCTCGTATGCGAGCGCCCGGCGGCCGGGCCTTCCCCCACGGGGTCCGGCCGGGCTCAGCCCGAAGGAGCGACGTGGGGCCGCCTTCCCGTGGGCTTACCACCTGCAGGAGGGACCGTAAGGGGCCGGTGCTGAGAGGATCGGGCAGCAGTCGAAGGCGGGGGCCTCGACAACCCGATCCCTGGACACGGAAGCTAGCTCTAAGAACGTGGAATGTCACCTCGCTGGCGGGGAAGGAGACTGAGATTGTGCGTGAGGTTGAGAGGTTACGACTAGAGATAGTCGGGATCACCTCTACGCACGGCTTGGGCTCTGGAACCACACTCCTTGAGAGAGGATGGACTCTTCACCCATTTTGGAGTTGCCCATGGTGAAAGGCGGCGGGCTGGTGTGGGTTTGCTTAGAGCCCCCCAGCTTAGCCGCCATGTGTTGGAGTTTACCCCGGTAAATGAGAGGGTCGTTTCCCTGCGTCTACGGGTCGGGGATAGGTCTCTCACTGTCATGTGTGCCTACGGGCCAGCAGTGTAGAGTACTCGGCCTTCTTGGGGAGGATCTCCTCAATCCCGCCGTCACGTCTTCCATTGAGGAAGCAGAGGCTGAGGGCTCAGAGGTGGACTTGTCCATCACCCAAGCTGAAGTCACCGAGGTAGTAAAGAAACTCCTCGGTGGCACGGCACCGGGGGTGGATGAGATCCACCCTGAGTACCTCAAGTCTCTGGATGTTGTGGGGCTGTCTTGGCTGACACGCCTCTGCAGCATCGCGTGGCGGTCGGGGACAGTGCCTCTGGAATGGCAGACCGGGGTGGTGGCCCCTATTTTTAAGAAGGGGGACCGGAGGGTGTGTTCCAACTATAGGGGGATCACACTTCTCAGCCTACCTGGGAAAGTCTATGCCAGGGTACTGGAGAGGAGAATACGGCCGATAGTAGAACCTCGGATTCAGGAGGAACAGTGTGGTTTTCGTCCAGGCCGTGGAACACTGGACCAGCTCTATACCCTCTACAGGGTGCTGGAGGGTTCATGGGAGTTTGCCCAACCAGGGGCCGGAGGGTGTCTGCTTTGGTGACAACACGATTTCATCTCTGCTCTTTGCAGATGATGTTGTCGTGTTGGCTTCATCAGACCAGGACCTTCAGCACGCACTGGGACGGTTTGCAGCCGAGTGTGAAGCGGCTGGGATGAGAATCAGCATCTCCAAATCCGAGGCTATGGTCCTCAGTCGGAAAAGGGTGGCTTGCCCGCTTCAGGTTGGTGGAGAGTTCCTGCCGCAAGTGGAGGAGTTTAAGTATCTTGGGGTTTTGTTCACGAGTGAGGGAAGGGAGGAACGGGAGATTGACAGACGGATCGGTGCAGCTTCTGCAGTAATGCGGTCGATGTACCGGTCTGTCGTGGTGAAGAAAGACCTGAGCCACAAGGCAAAACTCTCGATTTACCGGTCAATCTACGTTCCTACTCTCACCTACGGTCATGAGCTCTGGGTCATGACCGAAAGGACAAGATCCCGGATACAGGCGGCCGAAATTAGCTTTCTCCGCAGGGTGGCTGGGCGATCCCTTAGAGATGGGGTGAGAAGCTCGGTCACTCGGGAGGAGCTCAGAGTAGAGCCGCTGCTCCTCCACATCGAGAGGGGTCAGCTGAGGTGGCTCGGGCATCTGTTCCGGATGCCTCCTGGACGCCTTCCTTGGAAGGTGTTCCGGGCGCGTCCCACTGGGAGGAGACCCCGGGGAAGACCTAGGACACGCTGGAGAGACTATGTCTCCCGGATGGCCTGGGAACGCCTCGGTGTCCCCCCGGAAGAGCTGGAAGAAGTGTCTAGGGAGAGGGAAGTCTGGGCATCTCTGCTTAGACTGCTGCCCCCGCGACCCGGCCTCGGATAAGCGGGAGAAGATGGGGTGGGGATGGGAGGTATGTAATTCCTAAACAAGTCTTGAGCTGAGACCCTTTCTATGATCTCAAGGATAAAGGGGGATAAAATGTTTAATATTTGACCTCTAGTTTGAACATTAATATGGGTTTGGGTTGCTTAATTAATTGTTTGGTATCTAATTTGTTATTTAGACAAAGAAATCAGTGAAATTAATTAAGGATTGGAGTACAGAAATCCAGCCATTAAACTAGTGTGCTTGTGTTTGTGTCAAAATAGTTTCAGGTATCAGTTTGTCTAACCATATGATGGACAGCATGACACCACTGACACCCATTATGTGGTTTTAAAGCCTAAATTTAGGACAGCAATGATAAGTCACACAGTATATCTGCCTCTCGCCCACCCATACTGTTTGCTTTTCATGCCAGGGGCAACCATGCTAAAAGATACTGCATATAAGAAGTTGCATTGAATGCTAGCTCAAAATAATCAGTACAGTATTTGTAACTATTTTTAGTCTTATAAATTGACATGTTTTGATTTCACCATTGTCAGAAAGGGATCTTAATTGAGTCAAGAATTACTAAGAAACCATTTGCTAGCTTGCTGACATGCTATTGTAATGTTGTGATAGAAACCCAGGGGGAACAAGAAGTATGTGGACAACTGACCACCACATCCACACACTAATTTGAAAGCACACATTTGTATACAATGACTTTACACTGGAACTAAAAACATGTTTCAGCATGACAGTGCCCTATATGCATAAACCCACATCAACAATGGTTCGCCCAGATTAGTATAAAAGAACTAACAGCAAACTAAGTGGCCCTGAACTACATTTCAATGAACACTCACCAATACTTCATGTCCTCACAAATCTTCACTTTCCCTAGAAGAGTTGTGATATATAGTATGTATATTTTTGCAATAGAACTGTACTGGTTGACCTGGGTACACCTTCAGTGGGGAACTTGTGTGTGCCACTCACATTATCATGATAATGAACACTACATTCATTGTTCATACGATGTTTTTTATTGTAGTCAATTAAATGTCACCTTGTAGGACAACGCAACGTGTTTCTGCTTAATTGAGCAGAAATCTAGGGAACTGCAATGTATTTCATGCATCCTCATGGTCAGACTTTGGACACAGTCATACTGGCTTGTAGACGTGCTGACATCAAGAAATTCATTCTGAAGCTCGGTGAACATGTTTACTTCCTTTTTGTTATTTATATATGTGCATCATGTCCTCCGTGCCAGTTTATCAACCGCTGAATCTCATAATACAAAAATGTAGATAGTAACAATAAATAAATAAAACATCCTAAGCTGTCTAATGAAATTTGCCACTTGATGAGCATTTTGTTTCGATGTGGGAGTGATTTAACTGTCTGCTGTGTGGGCTATCAGAGCTGCACTTCTGTACAGTACACAAGCTGGTGTGCAGGGCTTTTTGTGGCTTCTGGCACATGTGCAAAATTTGTGTAACTAATAAAATAAACACATAACAAATCACTAAAGTGAGAGGGGGTGACGTGTCCCCCATGGACATGCTTATGACAGGATAAGAAGCAGGGAGCTTGTGTGTGTGTGTGTGTGTGTGTGTGTGTGTGTGTGTATGTGTGTGTGTGTGTGTGTGTGTGTGTGTGTGTGTGTGTGTGTGTGTGTGTGTGTGTGTGTTCTGTGCTGCTGATAATGCTGTTCTAATCGGAAAAAGAGCTAATAAGTCCCCATAGACAAGTGTCATCCATCTCCTTATCTAATGCTCTGTTTCCTCCCTGGGTAATACCACCACTGCAGCTAAGCCCTGTGGGATGTCACATGCAGATACATTACTGTTGTTTGTACAGAAGGAATTACATTCTCTGCTGGAATTTAATTAATGTAAACAAAGGAAGAAGCCATTTAGAGCAGATTAAAATCATAAATTCACACAGAAGCATCAAAAACTAATGTGTGAATAATATAGCAGTGAATAATATATACCATTAAAATATGAATATAGAAACACAAAACCTAATCAAAACAAGCAAGACGGTTGAATTCTAGCATCAGGAACAGAATATTACAGTATATAAGATATTTTTAAGCATTACATTTAAGTCTAACTTTCATGTAAAACCAATTTCAAGGAATCGAAAAGATGGCTGTAAAAACAACAAATGAACTAACAAGCAAGATTTCTTAAACATGAAAGAGTTTTGAGCTTTAGTATTAAGCCTATATAACCGAGATAATGAACGGCAGGCTGTTTCTGTCACATCAAAATACGGTGCACAAATTCAAAGGCCTTTCAAAACCAATGAAGGGTCTGTTTTTCTGTAGAGCTTCCCACAGGCTGAATGCAATACCTTTTCTGGTAAAAAAAAATGAAGCAGGGAAAATAATTGGATGTTAATAGTATTCAGGGTTTGTCCTGTCCCTCACATTAGTGCTAATTAAGCCAGGACACTGCCTCACCATGAGTAGGCCCTCAGTCACACTGGGTCATCTGCATCTCAATAACTTTCTTTTAACACTTGAAAAAAAAAAAAAAAATCCTGTGCTATATGGACATTACATTTCTGTCTACAGGTTTTCAACTGATTTTGAGGTTTGTAATGATCCTTTCCAAGAAACACCTCAGTGGAAGTATAAAAGCCATGGGAAATGAAATGAAGATCAGAGTGCACTTTGCTAGCTTTGTGTTCCACATGAATCAATAATGGCCACTGATTTATTTGCACTGATATATATGAGTTGAATTATCGCTTAAATCTAATAGATTTTTGTTCTTTCTTGAAAAGCATTGTCATCATCATCATCATCATCATCATCATCAACTTCTCCCGCTTATCCGAGGCCGGGTCGCGGGGGCAGCAGTCTAAGCAGAGATGCTCAGACTTCCCTCTCCCTAGACACTTCTTCCAGCTCTTTCCGGGGGGACACCGAGGCGTTCCCAGGCCATCCGGGAGACATAGTCTCTCCAGCGTGTCCTAGGTCTTCCCCGGGGTCTTCTCCCAGTGGGACGCGCCCGGAACACCCTCCAAGGAAGGCGTCCAGGAGGCATCCGGAACAGATGCCCGAGCCACCTCAGCTGACCCCTCTCGATGTGGAGGAGCAGCGGCTCTACTCTGAGCTCCTCCCGAGTGACCGAGCTTCTCACCCCATCTCTAAGGGATCGCCCAGCCACCCTGCGGAGAAAGCTAATTTCGGCCGCCTGTATCCGGGATCTTATCCTTTCGGTCATGACCCAGAGCTCATGACCATAGGTGAGAGTAGGAACGTAGATTGACGACAACGACAGACCGGTACAGCGACCGCATTACTGCAGAAGCTGCACCGATCCGTCTGTCAATCTCCCGTTCCTTCCTTCCCTCACTCGTGAACAAAACCCCAAGATACTTAAACTCCTCCACTTGCGGCAGGAACTCTCCACCAACCTGAAGCGGGCAAGCCACCCTTTTCCGACTGAGGACCATAGCCTCGGATTTGGAGGTGCTGATTCTCATCCCAGCCGCTTCACACTCGGCTGCAAACCGTCCCAGAGCGTGCTGAAGGTCCTGGTCTGATGAAGCCAACACGACAACATCATCTGCAAAGAGCAGAGACGAAATCGTGTTGTCACCAAAGCGGACACCCTCCGGCCCCTGGCTGCGCCTAGAAATTCTGTCCAGAAAAATTATGAACAGAACCGGTGACAAAGGGCAGCCCTGCCGGAGTCCAAATGCACCGGGAACAAGTCTGACTTACTGCCGGCAATGCGAACCAGGCTCCTGCCTCGGTCGTACAGGAACCGGACAGCCCTTAGTAAAGGGCCCCGGACCCCATACTCCCGGAGCACCCTCAACAGGCCGCCGCGAGGGACACAGTCGAATGCCTTTTCCAAATCCACAAAACACATGTGGACTGGTTGGGCAAACTCCCATGAACCCTCCAGCACCCTGTAGAGGGTATAGAGCTGGTCCAGTGTTCCACGGCCTGGATGAAAACCACACTGTTCCTCCTGAATCCGAGGTTCTACTATCGGCCGTATTCTCCTCTCCAGTACCCTGGCATTGACTTTCCCAGGTAGGCTAAGAAGTGTGATCCCCCTATAGTTGGAACACACCCTCCGGTCCCCCTTCTTAAAAAGAGGGACCACCACCCCGGTCTGCCATTCCAGAGGCACTGTCCCCAACCGCCACGCGATGCTGCAGAGGCGTGTCAGCCAAGACAGCCCCACAACATCCAGAGACTTGAGGTACTCAGGGCGGATCTCATCCACCCCCGGTGCCCTGCCACCGAGGAGTTTCTTTACTACCTCGGTGACTTCAGCTTGGGTGATGGACGAGTCCACCTCTGCTTCCTCATTGGAAGACGTGACGGCGGGATTAAGGAGATCCTCGAAGTATTCCTTCCACCGTCCAACAACATCCCCAGTGGAGGTGGGGAGCTGTTGACCTCAACTGGGGATGTCGTTGGACGGTGAAAGGAATACTTCGAGGATCTCCTCAATCCCGCCGTCCCGTCACAGCTGATAGTCCTTCTCCATGGCCTCACCGAACTCCTCCCAGGCCCGAGTTTTTGCCTCCACAACCACCCGGGCTGCAGTTCGCTTGGCCTGCCGGTACCCGTCAGCTGCCTCAGGAGTCCCACAAGCCAACCAGGCCCGATAGGACTCCTTCTTCAGCTTGACGGCATCCCTTACTTCTGGTTGCCACCACCGGGTTCGGGGATTGCTGCCTCGACAGGCACCGGTGACCTTACGGCCACAGCTCCAAACGGCCGCTTCGACAATGTAGGTGGAGAACATGGTCCACTCGGACTCAATATTTCCGGCCTCCCTCGGGATCTGGTCAAAGCTCCGCCGGAGGTGGGAGTTGAAGATCTCTCTGACAGGATACTCGGCCAAACGTTCCCAGCAGACCCTCAGAGTACGCTTGGGTCTGCCGAGTCTGTCGAGCTTCCTCCCCCGCCATCGGATCCAACTCACCACCAGGTGGTGATCAGTTGACAGCTCCGCCCCTCTCTTTACCCGAGTGTCCTCGACCTACGGCCTAGGGTGTCCTGGTGCCACGTGCACTGATTAACACCCTTATGCTTGAACATTGTGTTCGTTATGGACAAACTGTAACTAGCACAGAAGTCCAATAACTGAACACCGCTCGGGTTCAGATCAGGGGGGCCGTTCCTCCCAATCACGCCCCTCCAGGTGTCACTGTCGCTGCCCACGTGGGCATTGAAGTCTCCCAGTAGAACGACGGAGTCCCCAGTCGGAGCACTGTCCAGCACCCCTCCCAGAGACCCCAAGAAGGCCGGGTACTCTACACTGCCATTTGGCCCGTAGGCACACATGACAGTGAGAGACCTATCCCCGACCCATAGGGAAACGACCCTCTCATTCACCGGGGTAAACTCCAACACATGGCGGCTGAGCTGAAAGGCTATAAGCAAACCCACACCAGCCCGCCGCCTTTCACCATGGGCAACTCCAGAGTGGTGAAGAGTCCATCCTCTCTCGAGGAGTGTGGTTCCAGAGCCCAGGCCGTGCCTAGAGGTGATCCCGACTATCTCTAGTCGGAACCTCTCAACCTCAAGCACAATCTTAGGCTCCTTCCCTGCCAGCGAGGTGACATTCCACGTCCCTAGAGCTAGCTTCCGTGTCCAGGGATCGGGTTGTCGAGGCCCCCGCCTTCGACTGCTGCCCGATCCTCTCAGCACCGGCCCCTTACAGTCCCTCCTGCAGGTGGTGAGGGAAAGGCCCGACCACCAGGCGCTCGCATACGAGCCCCAACCCCGGGCCTGGCTCCAGGGTGGGGCCCCAGCTGCGCCATACCGGGCGACGTCACGGTCCTAGATCTGTTTTTTCTCATAAGGGTTTTTGAACCGCTCTTAGTCTGACCCGTCGCCTAGGACCTGTTTCCCTTGGGAGACCCTACCAGGGGCATATAGCCCCGGACAACATAGCTCCTAGGGTCATTCAGGTACTCAAACCCCTCCACCACGTTAAGGTGGCAGTTCAAAGAGGGGTGAAAAGCATTGTTATAGGTTTTTTTTTTTATTATTATTATTATTTTTTTTTATTATTATTATTTTTTTTATCTTTGGATTAAAATATTTTAAAGTATTTTGCAGTATAACAATGAAAAGCATTGTTATACTGCAAAATACTTTAAAACATTTCAATCCCAAGATTAAAAAAAAAATCAATGGCATGAGTGTAATTTCACTGGAGTTATACCAGACATTGCATTTCACTAAACCTGAGATTCTCACCAATATTCAAAACAACAAATAGAGTTAAATTAATAAATAAAGTTTTGAAAGTAACTGTACAGACAATCAAATTGTTTTTAAATGATCCTGATGTGCTACCACAGTAGTTTCAGTGGGCCTGTATCTGCTCATTGAATCAACAAGTCTCCAAATCAGTAGTTAAAGAATGAAGTGTGCTATGTGAATCATCACTCTAAAATCTCTCAAAAATTAGACTTGGTTACAGTAGACTACGTACATAATTTACATTATTATCATTTACATCAATTTTGATCAAACCCTTGTGCCCTGTGGATAAAGACGTTATCATGGGGACAGGTGGACCCAATGTTCCCTACATCAAACAGAGCCAGTTTTTTCCCTTCCAATTTTATGCATCATATATGAACATTTATCAAATATTTTTCACTATATGCAATATTTATCAAATATGTTGCACTATAGGCAAGCAATGCTTTACATGTCTTATGTACACAGGCAATATTACTTTGTAATCCATCATCACAGAAGAACCAAAGAACCTGTAGTAGTCATACAATATAATAGATATTGTGATCATACAATGCTTGCATGTGTGTTTCAGCACCTCCTACAACGATTGAACATATTATGTAACTAACTATGTGTATTAGAGGTCCATCATTCACTGTGTCAGCGGTATAGCATCGCATGCTTTCTCAAGCATCGATCCATCAAGCCACAACGACAGCATAATGGGCATCGTTCCTTCATCCATTAAGGGACACAAGAGATTTCTGAGAGAGAATCACATTGTTTATCTTTCTTAATGATCATTATTCAAAAATAATCAACTCCACTAAGCAGTGTCTTGGGAAGCAGCTGACCTTATGGCTATGGATACAGGAAGTACTTAAAAGTGTACTGACTGTAAACCATTAAAAGTGTGGCCCTTCAAGTCATGTGTACAAAAGATGCAAAAGACTGAAAATGATAGATTATGTAATTGACATAACGTGTGAACAATGGAAAATGTTTGTTTTGTTACACCAGTTACCTAGAAATTAACCTCAGCCTTGTAGTTAGTGCTGTGTAATATTTTAGCTGGAGTAGAAGTATGAAATAGAAAAAGAAATCTAACCAGAAAAGAGCCATAATCATGATGTGATTCAATAATTATGATGTTCTGCTTTCCCAGGCTTATTCACAAAACCAGCTTATTATTCTTTGTAGGGGGATTTTCAAATGCTGGTTGTAGAAAAGCTGTAGATTACATTTCCTGAATGATTCAAAATGTATCATATAGTATAACAGGATTTAGATTAAATTGCGCAGAACTTCACTCATCATTCGCACCAGTGAAAGGGCTCGTGCATGTAAATTGTGGCTAAAGCTTACCTATACATACTTGGTTCTAGTGTTTGTGTGTTGACCATTATGCAGCATTTACACTAAAGAAGGATTTGTATCTTTTAAACAAGGCTGTATATCTGTGGTCAGTGCGGTGCAGCATGGTATAGTTAGCATTCAGAATGTTCTGTATCTGTAGCAACAGTGAAAAGGCTACAATCAAATGTTTTAAAAGATGAAATGTTCTAAAAGATAAAACATGCCACCAACCAAAGAGTATAGATACAGTCTTGGGGTTTTCGTATTTACTTGATGGGGCTGCACCTCAATCATTTTTTGTTTCAAACAGCATGTTGCTATATGAGGCCAACATTTTGTGGTTGTACTATTTTGGCATAGTAAATAGCAGATCACTGCAACTGGTCATCAGAATAGTTGCATGAAAAATAATTTTAAAAGACTTTATGATCAGAGTTGAGAGTTGATTTCAAGTGGGAAAAAATGGGACATATTTTGCCCTTGTATTTAGCTTAAAAATATAATTTAAGGGCTCATTTGGATAATTATGTAACTGCTAAGAGCTAATCAATTATCTTTACTTCTTGTTCCACATATATGTCATTGTTCAGTACCCAGGCAACAGGTGTTAGCCAAACCAGTTTCAGCATGGGTATTGATGAATGGAAATAAATTGTACAAATCAGGATTGGTTGTGTCACAGCATGTGTTATTAAAAACTACAGTTCATTGGTCATCATTGCAATTAGAGTCAGTGGAGAGGGGCTCATTTATTTAGGTTTCATGGACTGTTCCAGTGGTGTGTTTTGAATTATTTTGTGTAACCTAGTGCACAGAAATGCTGCTGTTTTTCTTTTTTTTTTTTTTTTCATAGGACAGATTCATACAGCCTGGTCCTGGTCCTGCACAATTTAATGTATTTGTCCTCCTTGCACACCACAATACACACAAGAGGTTTCTAACACTGGTCCTGGAGTATCTCCTGCACATTTTAGCGTCACTCAGGAAGTTGCATCAGCTGATTAGTGGATTGTGGTGTGCTGGAAACTGTTTAATGTGCAGGACCAGGACCTGGGCCAGGCTGTACTGAATCTGCCTTATGAATTTGTAGCTCATTAAACAAACAGCAGCAATTTTTTTTCCCACTATATGTTATACATAATAAAACACACCACTGGAACAGCCCATTCATCTGAGAGCAAGAAAGACTAAGACATTCCATAATTGTGGATAGCTTCAGGACAGTTACCTCGCGCGCCCAAACGGAGCTCCTCTAAAGCGCGCGCACGTGCAGCTCAGGGTAGGGCGCGTTCCTGAGAGCGAGCGCTCTCGTGCACTCTGCGTGCGCATCTGTTCTCTGTTCTCACACATCTGGAATTATAACCCTGGAAAAGAAACGATTACACTAGTATTTCGATCTCAGAAGATCTCACGGAACCTGATGGATCCTCCAGCGGTGACCGGGAGCGGATTTGAAGAGCGTTATATAGTCATGGTATATAATGAGAACTTTTCGGCACCGACTCGGTTTCCGTTTAACAGGAGCTCAGAGCAGAGCGCCGTGAGCGAGAGAACATCCGTGATCATCGCCATCTCCATCACGGCGATTTACTCCGCCATCTGCGCGCTGGGGCTCCTTGGAAACCTACTGGTTATGTACGGCGTGGTCAGGTACAGATCCGCAAACAGACAGAGAAACAAACACACAACTGACCTGCTTTACACTTAAAACAGATAAACATTAGCTGTATTACTAGTAGAACTGATCTGTTCGTACAGGAGAAAGAGAGAGAGTCTGGACTCTTTTGCTATATGTTTAAGGTATGAAATCAGGAACATTGCTGATGATGCCATACAAATTAATATCGTAAAACCAGAGTAGGCTGAGATCAATTCCAGCAGCACACACACACTTACAGACACGGAGCAGTCAATGATGAAGCAGTCAAATACACAAAGCAGAGATTTGCACAATAGTATCCTTCATATAAATCCATAAATCCTTCATGGATTGTTGATTTAGCCCAACAATCTTTTGTTTGTTTGGTTGTTTTTTTTTTTTTTTTTTTGCCTGTTACTAACAAATGTCTGTAAACAATATAAGATCTCACATGAAGCATTTTATACATGTAAATAAAAAGGTCTCCATTAAAAAAGTTAAATTTTTGTAATAAAAGAAAAGAAAATTGACTGGCACGTGTTTCTTGTTCCCTAAATATGATATTTTAGATGAGAGATAGATGATTTTATAATCAAATAAGTAGCAGCTTTGAAAATCTAGACTTGATTTGAGGACTGGGTTTAACCTATGAAAGTACAGGAAATCATGACATTTTGAAGCTGAAAAAAATGCACAAGCACAAGCATTGTAGCCTGAACTGTCAGTCACAAAGGAACAGCAACATGTAGCCAGAACAATGACGTGTCTTTGAATTTTGTACTTTGTATTGCTTAAAGCCTTACTCAAATTGGCACTAATAGCTGCTGTTATAATGGATGAGACACTTATGTTCTAGCAGCAGAGCCATTATTTAAATCTTTGAAAACATAATTAAAATAAGCAGGAATCTTCATCCATAAATGATTTCAGGTGTTTTACTTTAATCATTTTTTGTTTTCCCATTCGACTCTACTACACCACACATCTTTTTCTGACCTTTAAGCTGATAGATGTTGCATGGAGTTAAGACACCAGGATTCCTCCCAGATCATTAAAATGTAATCTTTACTTAATGACGCACACAGCGGAGTGTGAGCGCATAATTAATCAGGTTAAAGCTTGTCTTTACCAAGGGCTTCATTTACAAATGCAATACTGGCCAATTGTTTACAGCAAGACCTCTTCATAGCTCTGACGTTTTTTTTGTATATATGTAGAAAAATAAACTATACATACAAATCTGGCTGATAAAAACTGGTTTCAGCACTTACAGTCATATTTGACTGAGACAGTTCTGTTTTGCTGGAAACATTTTAGTGAGCCTTTACTACACCTCCTTTTACGACTGAAGTACAATACATTTCTTGTAAACATCTCACATTGCAAACTGTTGAATTAGTAAAATTAGTAAAAATCATATTGCCTATTATGTAGAGACTGCATTTTTGCTACCGAAGTAGATTTTAAATTGTGCAATAAACCAGTGCCCTCTATTCAACAGTATATGCTTCTTTTTAACTATGACATAACTAAACAGTAATATCCAAATCAACAGTTTCATTGTATCTCAACAGGTACACAAAGATGAAGACAGCAACCAACATCTACATTTTCAATTTGGCTCTTGCAGATGCTTTGGCCACCAGCACTCTGCCGTTTCAGAGTGCCAAGTACCTGATGAGGACTTGGCCTTTTGGGAAACTGCTGTGTAAAATAATCATTGCTATTGACTACTACAACATGTTTACCAGTATCTTTACTCTGACAATGATGAGTGTAGACCGATACATCGCTGTGTGCCACCCAGTGAGAGCTCTTGATTTCAGGACACCTGTCAAGGCGAAAATCATCAACGTCTGCATCTGGATCCTGTCATCAGCCATCGGTATTCCAATTATGATCATTGCTGTAACAAGAGACGGGGACAATGGTAAGCTGCTCCTGAAGATGAACTGATAATAAGAAAAATGTAGTAGTGTTGTATTATCAAGAGAGCAGTAGTATAAACAGAGAGCAAAATTGAAAATGTTGTAAAAACAAAAAAAAAAGAAAAATTTAGCAGAGGCAAGATATCATTTAAAATGAGAACATGAGATATTGCAGGATCAAGAAACATACTTTTGGAGTATGTGTGGCATATTTACATAAGCCTGCGTTAGAGATTACAACAGTTCAGAGCATTAACATGATACCTACAACACTACATAGGATAGTCACTGTATGATCTCTCGAACCACTGAAGAATTATGCAATTGATGTTTTTGTTTTGAAAACTATGTCTTTTAGATATGAAAATTATGCATTTAGCAGTTCTACTTTTAGATTAAATATAGTGGCAGAAGAAACTGGTGAACAGAGTATAGTTGTAATATAGCAATGCATCAAGTTTCTTTATAAACTTTTGTATACTTTATTTTTGCTTGGTGCATCATTTACATGTGAGTGCCAGTTTCCCCCAGCTTAGTGTAAAGTCTTATTGCAGTAAATCTTTTTATTGCTAGAAAAAATCTACAGGTTACAAAAAAGGATAGAAACACATTCTTAGCAACTCAGTGGGCCAGGTTTGCCTCAGTGTGAAATAAATAACACATTCTTACAATTACTGTTACTAATCTTTCCATACTTTTATAGGTAAGACCACCTGTATGCTGAAATTTCCCAACCCTGAAAGATATTATGACAATGTGACAAAGATGTGTGTGTTCATCTTTGCCTTCGTGGTGCCTGTTTTGGTGATCTCAGTCTGCTATGGGCTGATGATTCTGCGTCTAAAAAATGTACGCTTGCTCTCTGGTTCCAAAGAGAAAGACAAGAACCTGCGCCGCATTACTCGTATGGTGCTGGTAGTGGTTGCGGCCTTTATTATCTGCTGGACACCCATCCATATCTTCATCATAATCAAGACCTTTATTGAGATTGACTATAAGAACCCACTTGTGATCATTAGCTGGCACTTGTGCATCGCTCTGGGCTACATGAACAGCAGCCTAAACCCAGTGCTGTATGCATTCCTCGATGAGAACTTTAAGAGATGCTTTCGAGAATTTTGCCTGCCGTTTCGCTCTCACATGGACCAGAACAGCTTTTCCAGAGCCCGCAAAACCATCAAGGAACCTGTCTCAGTCTGTGGGACAACAGATTCAGTCAGAAAGCCCACATGACTAGCCCTTGTCCAGGGATCACCTGGACGACCAAATAGAAGCCAGCAGGACCTACAGTCTGAGTGCACTCAAATCTCAACTACTGAGTTCTGAGTCACCTCAAACCCAATTTTTACGACCACATATTTAAAGTGAATTCATATAAATCAACATGTATCAAATGGTTTAAAGACTGAAGGGTAATATATAACTCTTGCTAAACTCTTGCTAATTATACAACTTTATTTTCACAAAATCTAATTATATTCTAACTCAGTATAAATCCTACTAATTTGGGACAAATTTAAGTTGGATTCACAGACAAGTCATTCTTTTTTTATGATTATATGTTGAATATAGACAAAAGTTTGTGAATACCTGACCAAAACACTTGCACTTCTCAATTTCTTCTGTATGGTTTATATGAATTTCAGCAGCACAAATGTATTTATTTAATTGCATGAGACTGGACAGGATTCACACTTTTACTCATTCATTATTCATCAATTTAAGAAACATTTACCAAAAAAAAAAGTTTAATAGAAATTTAAGGTTGACAGATTCTGACACATGGTTTACCCATTTTGCATTCAATGACTTGAATTCATGAACTGCTGCCGAGATGTTTTAGGGGTTAAGACTATTCAGGTAAAACCAGTATAATTTATATTTGATCAACATGACATACACAGCTGATAATGTAGAAAACAACAGACACTTGTACACAATCGATTTAATGTATGTACCAAAGCATTCGCAATTTTATCAAAGCAACAAGAAATGTTTTTATGATGAGCACAAAATGATTAAATGATGTGGAGGTTGAACATTTCTGATCTGAGAAACGCTCCAAAGCAACTGAGAAAAACTGTAAGACATCCATTACTTCAGGAAGTAATAATACACTGTACACTAACCTATAAAATGTAGCTGTTGGGATCTATTGCCATTCAGCCAAAAGATGATTAATGAGGACAGGCAATGATGTTGGGTGAAGTGGTCTGGGACACATCAGCATTCCAGTTCATCCCAAAGGTGATCAGTGGGCTTTTAAGGTCAGGGATCTGTAAACACCACAGGCTTGGATTCATATGTGTCTGATTATCAGGTTTCTACAAACGTTTTTGGTCATTACCCGTTTTCACAATATCTATTAGGTGAACTCAGACTATGAATAAAACCCCTGAAAACATAACAATAAAAAGATGTTTTATAGTTCAAGAGATGACTTGCTGTTAAAATGAAAATTTTATTTCGCAGAGCCCTAAGCAGTTTACTGAACGCATGGATGATGGAAAAAAATATACTGCAATAGAGAAATTATGACTGTCGTGACAGTGAGACACTGAAGGAAATGAATGTGTCACATTAAATCAGTGACCGAGCCAAACATGTCTAAATCAAATTTTCAACTGGGTAAAGAATGACTCTTATGCTGGATCTCTGTCTCTTTAATGGTGAAAGCTGGTGGACTCCCCATTTTATTGTAAGACATAAGAGACTACTGAAATGGAAAAAAAAAATGAATACACCATTATACGCACAAACACGTATACTACAACTGGTTCAAGCCTTAAAATGCCTTTAACTTTCTGCACAATGGTCTTTTGCACACATACGAAAATGTCACTATTGTTGTTGAGACTGACTATGTCTCCAGGACATTTTTTATGAGCAAGACAAAACTGCAGTAAAAAGAACTAAGCCAGACTGCAGAATCAACCCAGTAGCTCATGCAGGCAGTGTTGCTTTGGGTGCTGTAGTGTGGCTGGAGAGACGAGAAGTGTTAATGGCCACCAACACAGTAACCGGCACAATCATCCATTTCAGTAGAAAAAAATTGCTATAAACAACAGTCCACCTTAGGATAACCGCAACCACAGAAACATTTGAAATGTTCCAAACTAAAACCTGCCTGTGGGCCATTTTCATTAAAACCATTTCTTCTATTTCTTTTTTATGAAATATCTGCATACATGTGACTGTAAACACAATGAAAGAAATGTAGTAACAGCAATTGTTGGATGCAAGTCAAATGTTATTCTAATGTTATTCTCTGTTTTTAGTGACAGTTTTTGTGTCGTGAAACTACTTTTAGCAAGCATTTTTATATGACTTTAGTGCCTGTAGCAGAAGTGAAAAGCTGTGGAGAGTTAAACATCTACTCGTGTGCTGCTTTTTGGTAATGTGGCTTTGGATTATAGTGTTTTGCATCGCAAGTATTCAAACTTCATCAACTAAACAACTTCTGTACTCTGTCTCTTCTGCATTTACATCAATTCTGATTTGATTGATATTCTGAGAATTAATATATATTATGTTCGACCCCTTTGTGTATTTATGAGCTATTACTAAAATGTGTGTGCTGTTTTGGGATATAAATAATAAAGCATTCATTATTGTATTAATTGATAAAGAGGCTAGCTGTTTTGCTAACATACTGGTTCAGAGATATATTTGCAAGAATATAAATAATTGTGTAAAAGTAGAAATAACAATTTATAAAAATCATATATTAATAAATTATTGAGAACTAGAAATAGTTTAAAGATTAATTACACTTTGGTATTGATCCAAACATGAATATTTAGTAGTATTTGAGACAACTGTTGGCAGGAGAGGCATTTCTGGCAATGCCATTGGGGTCAACTTTCAAATTCAAGACTATGAAAAAAAGAAGGCTTTCAATATGTGCGGTTTACATTGCAATAAGAGAGACGTTTTTCTTTTATATATAGTTTTTCATAAAAAATTATTGTATCTGTTAGTTAGGTATATCTAACAGGTCCTATGTTTAGAATCCAAATCCAAAACAAGTTTTTTTTTTATTTTTCTTTTATAATAATTCCAAATTAAACATTTATTATCAAGCGAATAAATGTACTGTACGATTAGTGAGTATTACGTGTGGTAAAGTACCAAAACCCAGGTAAAGCCCAGTCATGTTAAAAACATAATGCAATTGAAAAACCATGGGTTTTACCTCCAAAGGCTTTCTCCAGGATTTAAGTGCTGTTATACAAGAGAGCATGTCAGAGAGCAGAGCTGTTTTTGTCTCACTGACATTATGTGCAAGTGGGTGAAAAGCAGCAGCATGAACCACCACAATGAGAGTGAGATGGCTTTAATGCCTTTCAAAAGCACTGCGACATATAACATTACAAATCAGATTTTATGTTTTTTAAGAAATTTCCAGGAATATAGGGTTACAAGAATTGGTAGGAAATAGAAAAAAATATATATACACACACACAGAGTATATATATACAGAGCGATATATATACACACACACACACACACACACACACACACACACACACACACACACAGGTGCATCTCAATAAATTTAAACATCAAAAAAAATTATTTTAGTAAATTAATACAAAAAGTGAACCTCATTATATAGACTCATCACACACAGACTGATATATTTCAAGTGTTTATTTCTTTTAATTTTGATAATTTTGGCTCACAATCAACAAAATCCACCATCTCAAAATATTAGAATACTTCATAGGACAAAAAATAAATAAAATAAAAAAATAAAACATTTTTAGTGAATTGTTGGTCTTCTGGAAAGTATATATATATATATATATATATATATATATATATATATATATATATATATATATATATATACTGTTCATTTACAGTATATATACTAAATACTCGATAGGGGCTCCTTTTGCTTTAAATACTTCTTTAATTTGCGTGGCAGGGAGGTGATCAGTCTGTGGTACTGCTGAGGTGGTATGAAAGCGCAGGTTTCTTTGACAGGAGCCTTCAGCTCATTTGCATTTTTTGTTCTCCTGTTGATCATTTTCCTCTTGACAATAACTAATAGATTCTCTATGGGGTTCAGGTCTGGTGAGTTTGCTGGTCATTTAACTAACTTTTGGTGCTTTTGGCAGTATGGGCAGGTGCCAAATCCTGCTGGAAAATGAAATCAGCATCTCCATAAAGCTGGTCAGCAGAGGAAAGCATGAAGTGCTCTAAAATCTCCTGGTGAAAGGCTGTGCTGACCCTAGACTTGGACAGTGGACCAACACCAGCAGATGACATGTTTTCCCAAACCACCAATGACTGCAAACTTTACACTGGACCCCAAGCAATGTGGATTCTGTGCCTCCCCTCTTCTTCCTCCAGACTCTGGAGCCTTGTTTTCCAAATCAAAGGCAACAGTTTATTTCCTTTTATCTGAAAAGACAACTTTGGCCCACTGAGCAACAGTCCAGTCCTTTGCCCAGGTAAGACACCACTGACGTTGGGTTTCTGGATCAGGAGTGGTTTGACACAAGGAATGCGTCAGTTATAGCACATGGATACGTCTGTGTGTGGAGGCTCTTGAAGCACAGACTCAAGCTGCAGTCCACTTTTTGTGAATCTCAACTTTCCATTAATGTGCTTGGATACAGCGCTCTGTGAACAGCAGCTTCTTTAGCGATGACCTTCGTGTCTTAAACTCCATGTGCAGGGTGTCAATTATCATCTTCTGGACAACTGTCAAGTCAGCAGTCTTCCCCCATGATTGTGTAGCCTGAATCAGAGTAAAACACCATTTAAAGGCTCAGGAAACCTTTGCAGGTGTTTGGATTTAATTAGCTGATTAGAGTGTGACACCACGAGTCTCCAATATTAAACTTTACATGAGTTTTAGGTTTCCAGTTGGTCTAGTGGTTAGGATGCGGTGCTCTCACCGCTGCGGCCCGGGTTCGATCCCCGGTCAGGGAACCGACCCCAGCCATTAGGGTTGCACAAGCCTTAGTGCCGGTCCCAAGCCCGGATAAATAAGGGGGGTTGCGTTAGGAAGGGCATCCAGCGTAAAAACGTGCCAAATCTAAACCTGCGGATGGTCCGCTGTGGCGACCCCTAATGAGAGAAGCCGAAATAAAGTTTACATGATAGATTTTTAATCTGCATTTCTGGATGACACAGTGAGCATTGTTCATAAACACTGATTTCTGGAGGTAATTTTGAGCCCATACAGAGAATACAAACAAGTAAGATCCTGTAATGGAAATGTTTAACATTACCTTATTATCCATACAGTTTTTTAAGATTTGCAAAGTGGTGCATTCTGTTCATATTATAGTGTCCCAATGTTTTATAATAGGGCTTGTTTGTAGTTATCTAATCAGCCTCATGTGGTAGCAACACAATGCAAATCATCATGCAGATCCAGGACAAGAGCTTATGCTAATATCTACATCAAACATCAAAACTGTGTTTAGGAACTGATTATCTGGAAATTTCACACAAGAGTTTACACAGAATGGTCCCAGAAAACACTTTAAAATAGGTGTTTGGTCTACAGGCTGGGCCCTTGTGCAAGTCCCTCAACCGCTCAATTGTAAGTCACTCTGGATAAAGGCATCCGCCAAGTGGTGTAAATATAAATTTGCTATACAATTTCATATGCTTCTATAGAAGCCAGTGGCCAGTCTGCTTTCAAAATTTGTTCTGTAAAAATCATTTATTGCTTAAAAGCATGTGTAGTTTTATAATACAAATTAAGAATCTGGGGGGGGGGGTGCCTTTTTTGATAGGCAGAAAAACATAAGTGAATTTTTTTCAGAAAAACCTCACTTCAGAGATTCATCAGCATACAGATGCTAACTTCGATCACACTTATGCCTAATAGTTTGAAGAACTTAAACTAGATTGTATTGTACACCGATACATAAAATACATTTTATAGGAGGTTATTCACCATTATCCACCACCTAATTAGAAAATGGAAATGCTGTGCCTGTTGAGGATGGAAAAAACTTTTCCATGTAATATTGGGTTATAAGGACTGGCTTGGCAGGAAACTTGACAGCATAAATTATACACCAGCTTGGACACAATGCATAAAAGACCAATTATATAATGATTAGTAGAAAACGTAGCCTGAAAAATAAATAATTATTTAAATAGGTGTTATATTCATCTTATTGGTTCATTTCCTCAGTGTAAACATTTGATGTTTGTTGTATTACATAAAAAACATTTGAGATTTGCATTTATGATTATTTTTCCACAACTTTCTTGGAACTAAGGTTGTAAATGAACAAGTAAAGATACTGTACTCATTTATACAAAAAAATCTAACCTTTATATTGGTACAACCAGGAGCCATAGCAAGTAGGTTAATATTAAGAGATTATTATTGGAGTTTTAGGCAGGTAAAAAGCCACCCAACATGAACAAAGTTTGTTCTGTGAAGGGCCCAGAAATGCTAGCATCATGACTATAAAGGAGGTCAAAACAAGACAAAACTCTAAGATGATCAATCTAGGTTTAATTCTGTAAGAGAAAAAAATATATATAAATCTAAATTTTAGGACAGTCTACAGAGCACCATTTTATTCATTACAATCAATAATATGGCACAACAAAGGCTCTGGCTACAGGAGGCTGTACATCAAATGTCAGTGATCTGGTTTTATATATATAAAAAAAACAAACAAACAAAAAACCCACACCTACCAAAAGACCCAAGGTAACTGAAGAAACGATACAGATTCTGTGCTTGGGTAAGAAAATGTGTTCACAAGGGGCAGACAGACAGCTGAGAGTGTCTGGTGATTCATCTGAAATCCTGTTTGGAGACTGGAAAAGCAACACCGTGCTTAATCATCCTGAAAACACCAGATTCAGCAACGATCCCAATGTAGTTTTACCAAATAGTGGCCCAGTAATTTAATCTATATAAACAGATTTCCCAATTTCAGTTAAGCCGCAGTTATCCCATTAAAGTGTGTAAAAGGAATATGCACAATAAAAAACACGAAATTCTAAAATGCCAACGTAGTAGTTAAAAATACTGAAAGTATGAAATTATTGCCAACAAACAATAGTGAAAGACCCCACTGAAATATCAATACAGGCAACAATGATGGAGGCCAGATAAGTGCTTGCACAAGAGGCTGTTAGCATTTCAAAGAGTTTAGATTAAATGAGCCTACAAGGCTTTTCGGCTCAGATGCTGTGCTGTCTGTATGACTCACTGTGAATCTCAGCAAAAAGCACACAATGCAAAAATACTCGAGACCTAGAGTTGGATTGATATAAAACTCTGAAATATCAATCCATTATTATTAAACAACTTCAATATAATTTAAGTATTTTAACTTTTTTTGTTCTTTCCCCACTTCTGACTGTCCATTTAAGCTCTCGCACCAAAGATATAAAATAAATAATAAAATAAATACAAATCACCAAAATTTACCAAAATCATTTCCCTTTTTTTTGCCATTACAACCTTGATAAAATGCAGCTCTAGGTAGAAGACTCTACATATGCCTGAAGTTTTGCTTTGCAAGAAAATGCAGTAAGAAATTTAAGTTTACAGGCAGCAAGTAACTCTGCTTACAATATGTACCGTATTTTCCAGACTATAAGCCGCTACTTTTTCCCCCCACGCTTTGAACCCCGCGGATTAAACAATGAACCGGCTAATTTATGGATTTTTCTTGGGATTTTGCCGGTTTCACAAACTTCAAGCTAAAAAACTGAACCCCATAACAGACCAATAAAATTGCTGAATGGGTTCAGGTGAACCAATGAAACTCTTTATATCAAATCAGACACTGTTCTGAGCTGCACGGCATCGGGAAAAAAGATTCACCGATGGTGATTTTTAAACGCACTACGATGCCAAAAGATAAACACTCGAGAGAAATTGTTGTAAAAGGAAGGAGGAAGACTGACCAATGACTTTCTTGGTAGGCTACTGTTTAGATACAAGCCGTGTAGGCACGGTCTTTCGTTAAAGCCTGTGTAAAGTTCATTAGTTTCAGTGTAGACACCTGCGGCTTATAGACAGGTGCAGCGTATTTATGTTCAAAATACAAAATCTTTGTCAAATTCAGTGTGTGCGGCTTATATTGTGTGCGCTTTATAGTCCAGAAATTACGGTAACGTTATTTCAACTGACTTAGCAAAATTATTATTATTTTTTTTTATTATTGTTTAAAACAAGAGCTGATACACAATCTGTATTGACGGTCACAAATGCCTTTGAGAGGTTGTCATCTTACCTGAGCAAAATTCATGAAGAAAACGCTGCAAAGACTTACATTTTTATTACACTTCCCACAGGGCAAGCACATAATGGATGCAATCGACAGATTTGAAGGAAAACAGTTGAATACTGCAAATTACAGCAATACCAAACAAATTATTTCCCCCCCCCAGTAAAAATGTAAAGAACGCATTACAGCTGCAGCCACTGTACTTGTGTATTGCTCTGGGCAAAAATATTAACTTTTAAAATCCCAATGCAGGGAAAATTCCTAAAACTGCCGTTTAAACCAATACATTACATACATGTGTTCACTTACAACTGGTAATCCTCACAATTCTTACTAATGAATCTAATTAAAAAGAATTAAGAAAAAGAAGCAAAAATACAAGTTAAAAAAATAGTCTTTAACTGGAACGGACCCAGTGAATGAATGGGCTCTCCACAAAGTGGAGAAATGTTTAATCAGATGAGACCCACCCATCTTTCTCTCTTCACAAATCTCCAGTCTTGCCTAATCAACTAGCTTGCTACAGTACAAGAAGTTTAACAACCCCAGATTTCCCCCAGCATCCCAGATTAAGCTAGAGTTTTACAGTTACCACCAGAACAGTAGTATAGCCCAGCTTTCATAATTTGGGTTTAATATCAGCTCTCTTGCTTGTCTTTGACCAGTAAGACAGTGTGCTGCCCTCCACTGGAAACAGACAGAACAACTCTGTTCTCCAGCTGCTTGCCTGCCATTTCCACTGGACTCCAAGCATCCTCCTCATCTCCTGTACCCAACTGCAGGTTGGTGCCCATGCCCCAGGCATATACAGAGCCTGTAATTTACACACGAAATAAAAAGGAAGTTATAAAAAAAAAAAAAAAAAAAAAAAAGAGGGGTGGTCTGTCTCAATATACAGACAGCTAGCTGGTTGTCTGGTCTTAAATCCCAGAATTTTTTCCCTAAGTTACATAATCAGGTTCCAACACGTTTATTTAAAGGATTAACAACAAATCTGGCATTCACGAGAATCAGTGTTTATCTGTACCCTACTAATGATTTTAAGTTATTGTTACTTTTAAATTAAAAGAAAGCTATATGCATTATGTATATAAATGCATAATGTAAATGAATCTTTATATTTAAAGAAGAATCCCCTAACATAAATTCATTTTATTGCCAAAACGCTGCTACAGCAAAAGGAACACGCATTGCAATGGCTCAGATGCTCAGGCTCAGAACTTGTTCTGTCTGCCACAGTATTGTCTTGTATTGCTGTACAACAATATTAACACTATTAGAGCAAGCACAAGTGACTCATACATAACTGATGTGTCCGTCAGCTGCAATGGGCACTATACTACATTGTGGGCAATCATTACTTTCTTTTTGATCATGTCTTATGATTTATATCAGTGAGCATAGAAAAGAATAGACATGTGTAAGACACTATTGAATCCTAAAGATGAATAAACTGTGATGTGCATTTTCTTAGATACCATTTTAACTGTGTTCTAATTAGCTTTGCAAGAATCTCTAAATGCAAAGCCCTTTAGGGGTGATCTGCATTCAACAAAATGCATAATTGAATAACAATTACAGATACGCTTATTTTTGTAATCTGATAATTTTCAAGTCGGCTCATGAGAACGATAGGATTGAAAGATGCCCACTGTGCCCCACTAACCTTCTTTAGTGACTGCATAGCTCACAGATGCTCCACACGCTACCACATAGGCCCTGCTGATTCCTTTAACTGCTGTGGGCTCGCTCTTTTCCGTCACACCCTCTCCCAGGCCCAGGCGCCCATACTCAGAACGGCCAAGGCTGTAAACATTCCCTGCAAGTATACAAAAACAATTTAAAAAGTGTGTTTTATTATTCTATGAAAAGCTACAGGGTGTGTAGCATTTAAGGCGGTGGACAAAGTGTTTAAAATTAGTATTTACCTTCCGTGTCGAGGCAGACAGTGTGGTGTTGACCACCAGAGAAGCCAACCCAGGAGGTTGTAGAATTTTTGAAGGCAGTGAGCTTTACAGGAACAAAGCACGTGTTTGTGGTTGCTGTACCTTTAAATCAAATACATTACAAATGATTGAAATCTGCTTAAATATTACTTTAAATCTTAATATTTCTAATAAATATTAGATGGTTCCTTTACACTTAAGTGTGTCTGAAAATATCTATTTGCATGTAGGCATACACAAGTCTACCATGTCGACAACATTTTCACTCGTATGCATTTTAAATTTCTTATTCTCAAGAACACCAATGCACTACATTTTTCAACATCATGATTTTTGCAGATCCCCAACATTACTGACTTGAAACTTAACCTACCCAGCTGGTGATAGTTGGAGAGACCAAAGCCATAGACATAACCATCTTTCGATATGGCAAATGTGAAATACGCCCCACTGAAGACATCAGTAAACAGAACCTTCCCTCGAGGCTTCACCATGACCATCTGTGGCTCTAGTAACCTCACTTTAATAGTTGGGGAAGAGAAGAAATAATCAATCAACTTCAATCCTTTAGGTTAAAGCAGTCACTGTTTTATGCTCCATATCAGGCAACACATACTTAACCCCTTTCTGCCCCCTCGATTGGCAAAGCACTCTGGTACTCTTCCCAACTGGCCCTGCTCTCCACAGCCAGAAGTGTAGAGAGTTCCATTCACAGTAAGCATTACTAGGTGATCATTTCCTTTAAAACAGAATCACAAACTTCATTAGTAACAACAAAAAACCAAAACAAATCATTTAACATACAACAAGCTGAAACTCACCTGAAACTATTTTGACCACAGGAATGTCTATGGGAACTTTGACAGGCAAGGTACATTTTTTCATTGGCTCAAGAAGGCCAATGATACCATTGTTATCCTGTACAAAAAATAAAGAAAAAGTTTTTTTAAATGCATTTAAATATTTTATGCACTATAAAGGCACACTCTACTAACCTACATCATGTGACGTATGCGTGCACTCTGTAGGTGCGTTTTGTTTGGGTTTCTGCGATATACGCGATTACCGTAATTCCTGGACTATAAAGCGCACCCTTATGAATTTGACAGATTTTTTTTTTTTTAACATGAATAAGCCGCACCTGTCTATAAGCCGCAGTATAAATCTACACTGAAATGAATGACCTTTACACAGGCTTTAACAAAAGACACTAAATGCAATATGTTGCACTTCTATTAGGAGCATAGCGGTATTTTGGGAATAGCCTGCCACTGCATTCTTCCGCTATTACTGCGTGTGTGTGTGTGTAAGACTGAGTATTAGGTCCTTATTATTATCTGATGCTCATTTCTAAGTTCCTTTGACTAACCCATAACGCTGTTGCCAAGAAAAAAAAAAAAAGCACGAGTTTTGGAAACCTGTCTGTGCTTGTATGATTTCTGTTGCAACTGGAGTTTTTGTGAGCTATCCCATTACCCAGACTCAACGCTTTACAACGACTTGTATCTAAACAGTAGCCGACCAACAAAGTCATTGTTCACTGTCTTCCTCCTTCCTTTCACAACTAGTGGTACTTTGACCTACGAGTGCATTAATGTACGAGTTTTCTGAGGTACGAGCGGTCACATTCGTAGATTTTTTTGCTTTGTTACGCGAGCAAAAAATTGAGGTACAAGCTCGAGACGCCGCTGCTAGAGGACGAAGCGAAGCCAGAAAGCAAAGATTGTGATGAAAATTAAGATAAGCAAAGAAGAAAAAGTAAAAAATGTTAAGTTAAAGGATACGAGGTATACAGGAGTGATAGTAAAAAAAACGAGTTTTCCCTCCGCTTATCGCCTCTACCCCCCCTCCACACAAACACAACCCACCAGCGTTTTCGTTAGCTTGAGTCGTCTCATCTCCAAGGAAAATACACTGAATAAAAGCTTATTATATCTTTACATACTCTTTCTATTGTTTTTATACAAGATTTGTTATTTAGAAATGTATTTTCCAATTTATTAACATGAAACATAAAAAAAACGGGGTGTCATTTTGAGGGTTGGAACGGATTAATGCCATTTTAAGTATTTTCAATATGGAAAACTGATTTGATGTACGAGCAAATTGAGATACGAGCTCGTCCACGGAACGAATTAAACTCGTAGGTCAAGGTACCACTGTATTTCTCTGGGGAGTTTATCTTTTGTCATCGTCGTGCGCCACCGGTGGAAGTTTTTTCTCCCGATGCCGTGCAGCTCAGAACACAGGTGAGGTGCGTTTTTTTCATTTCCGTTCGGAAATTTCATTGGTCTAATGTTTTGTCGCTCAGTTTTTTGGCTTGAAGTTTGTGAAACCAGAAAAAACCCAGGAAAAATCCATAAATTGGCTGCTTCGTTGTTTAAGCCGCGGGGTTCAAAACGTGGGAAAAAAGTAGTGGCTTATAGTCCGAAAAATAAGGTATATATAACGATATTTACCGTATTGCACATTTATTCTTACAACTTAGTGTGAATATTAAAGTATAAAAAAAGGGGTGCTCAAAACAATTCTTAGATGGCCATCATGTAACAGTTTAAGCTCTCAGCTCAGACAACTGCCAATCCTCAAAAAAACAAACAGTGGCAAAAACTCAAACAGTGCAAACTTTTGAGACTGGAATTGGGCACGCAAACTATAATATAAATTAGATGCACAGATTATGTGTGTCTAGTTAATACCAGTGTTTATGCCACATAAAAACCTCAATGGTTGGCTCACCCTGAAGGATCCCCAGATGAAAACTGCTCCATCTTCTGTAAGAGCAGCAGTGTGGCTGTCACCTGCACAGACCTGCACTACCTTCTCTGCTAATTCCACCTTTCCTGGCACCATCTCCGAGCCCTCCTCTGATGTATCCCTGCCCAAAGCACCCTCATCATTACAGCCAAAGGTATAGATCTGTAACAGAATATAGAAAAATACAAAAATATTAACATGCGAGGACTGAATCCTGTTTAAATCATGGTGGCAATAAATTTTTAAAGAATCATACATTGCCTGTGTCGCTGAGGCATACTGTGTGCATACCCCCTGCAACAGCCTGTACAATGGCCTCTGGAAGGGTCACCAATGCTGGTCTTTTCCTCTCAAGCACATCCTCACCCAGACCTAGCTGACCCACATCTCCCTGCCCAAGAACCAGGACCAGGCCTTTTTCTTGACTGTGACTCCTATGAGAGACTACATTCACACACAAAAAAGGTGATTTTTACACAAATCACATTGTTCTAAGGTGAATCCTTTTGGACATTTCCATCACGATTAAAACTAAAATACTGCATTTTTGTACAATTTAAATAATGCCATTTTATACCTTTAACTTTCTTCAGAGACGAGTCTTCGGTCTCACTTTTTCTCCGCTTTACAGCTTTTTTAGCAGGCATGGCAGCTCAAGAGCCTAGAAAGTTTTAAAAATCAGAAGCACCGCAAATTTTAATTTTATCAAACAGTTCCAAAGACTGGTACATTTATTCCCACATTTGAACATATACCACATGGATATGTCAAACCGTCATAAATAAGCAATTATAAACCTTTTCAATTATAATATAAATAAGCGATTATAAACCTTTTCAGATTATGCTGAAAGTGATAAAATTGACAGCATGCATGTGCGAGTGAGAGGAGAAAATAATGGGGGGGGGGGGGGGGTTAATTTAGCGGTTATGTATTATGTGTTAGCGGCCGGAGCAGCCCATTTAAGAAGGTAGCGGATGGAGGTAAGACCTGTGACTGAGGAAAGCATCATTACATGAATCAAGAGTGAGTCATAGACAGATGTGGCGATGAGAATCCGGTAATTTTCCCAAAATAAAACATCGTTCAGAATCAGATAAATAAAACGAAAATAACGTAAGTTGTGTATTCTTTCTGTGCGGCCCACGGACCGGTGCCGGTCCGGGGGTTGGGGACCACTGCCTTAAGTAATGACAAAGATCCAAACTTACTTTGAGTTTACCCAATTGTAGTTTACAAATCCTTACAATAAACTACTAATCCCATCAAGATTAGCAAATGTCACCAATATGAAGCTTCCACCAAAGTAAGTATTTATTTAATTTTAAGCAACATACATTGTTTAATCAATGTGTTTCAGGTTAGTCATAAGTACAGCTCTGTCAAGCAATGTCACAACAGTCATGTGACCAACAAATCTGAAGCAATCTCCTCTCATGTGTACTTCCTGCCTTTGAACAAAATGCTGTTTCAATTGTTACAAGGATTAATTGTGGGATTAGTTGAACACATTCATTGAAACTAAAATAATTGCAACTGAATGATGAAGTAAAACTATAAATTTGTTTTTGGACCATAATTTGCTAAAATGTACAGTTTATTTATTGAAAAACATGCTGTCAATTTAAGTGCATTCACACTGCCATAAATCTGATTATTAGCATTTACCAATTAGTTGCTCGTCACGTCACGTATTTGGCTGTTTAACTACTGGAGTGGTATGTTAACTAATACGGTCAAAGACATTTGTATTAGTTTGATGAGCACAGGTTCATTATCAGGATGCATCTGAATGCTAGACTAAATTAAAAAAACTCTTATTGATGGAAAATGTTACAATAACACAGAAGCAAAGTTTTACATGCCATTTTCTAAAAAAGAGTTCTGTTTTAGTTTTGAACAGCAAAAAAAAACAAAAAAAAAACCCTCAGGCAAACAAACAAAAATACAACCCTAGACCATCTTCCATAAAAACCAAGGGACGTTTAAAAAGGGATTCCTGCACATTAAGAACATACACTAACAAATCATACTCTGAGTAAAGGGGCAGGACAAATGCAGGAGATATAGTAAGAGGTTAATGGAGGTAATTCAGTAAATATTGTAAAATAGTAGTAGAGCGGTAGAGGAGATTATGTAGTAGGATGGTAGAGGAGATCATGTGGTAGAGTGGTAGAGGAGATCATGGTCCCCTGTTGGTCTAGTGGTTAGGATGCGGCGCTCTCACCGCTCCTGCCCGGGTTCAATCCCCGATCAGGAAACCATCCCCAGCCACTCTTAGTGCCTGTCCCAAGCCCGGATAAATGGGGAGGGGTGTGTTAGGAAGGGCATCCAGCGTAAAACATGTGCCAAATCAATGTATAATGTAGTAGGATGGTAGAGGAGGTAAATGTAGTAGGACGGTAAAGGAGATAATGTAGTAGGATGGTTAGTCACACTAAGTGTAGTAGAGCGGTAGAGAAGATAATGTAGTAGGATGGTAAAGGAGATAATGTAGTAGGATGGTAGAGGAGATAATGTAGTAGGATGGTAGAGGAGAATGTAGTAGGATGGTTAGTTAGTCACACTATAATTGTAATAGAGCGGTAGAGGAGATAATGTAGTAGAGCGGTAGAGGAGATAATGTAGTAGGATGGTTAGTTAGTCACACTATAATTGTAGTAGAGCGGTAGAGGAGATAATGTAGTAGGATGGTAGAGGAGATAATGTAGTAGGATGGTTAGTCACACTATAATTGTAGTAGAGCGGTAGAGGAGATAATGTAGTAGAGCGGTAGAGGAGATAATGTAGTAGGATGGTTAGTTAGTCACACTATAATTGTAGTAGAGCGGTAGAGGAGATAATGTAGTAGGATGGTAGAGGAGATAATGTAGTAGGATGGTTAGTTAGTCACACTATAATTGCAGTAGAGCGGTAGAGGAGATAATGTAGGATGGTAGAGGAGATAATGTAGTAGGATGGTGGAGGAGATAATGTAGTAGGATGGTTAGTTAGTCACACTATAATTGTAGTAGAGCGGTAGAGGAGATAATGTAGTAGAGCGGTAGAGGAGATAATGTAGTAGGATGGTTAGTTAGTCACACTATAATTGTAGTAGAGCGGTAGAGGAGATAATGTAGTAGGATGGTAGAGGGGATAATGTAGTAGGATGGTTAGTTAGTCACACTATAATTGTAGTAGAGCGGTAGAGGAGATAATGTAGTAGAGCGGTAGAGGAGATAATGTAGTAGGATGGTTAGTTAGTCACACTATAATTGTAGTAGAGCGGTAGAGGAGATAATGTAGTAGAGCGGTAGAGGAGATAATGTAGTAGGATGGTTAGTTAGTCACACTATAATTGTAGTAGAGCGATAGAGGAGATAATGTAGTAGGATGGTAGAGGAGATAATGTAGTAGGATGGTTAGTCACACTATAATTGTAGTAGAGCGGTAGAGGAGATAATGTAGTAGGATGGTAGAGGAGATAATGTAGTAGGATGGTTAGTTAGTCACACTAATTGTAGTAGAGTGGTAGAGGAGATAATGTAGTAGAGCGGTAGAGGAGATAATGTAGTAGGATGATTAGTTAGTCACACTATAATTGTAGTAGAGCGGTAGAGGAGATGATGTAGTAGGATGATTAGTTAGTCACACTATAATTGTAGTAGAGCGGTAGAGGAGATAATGTAGTAGGATGGTAGAGGAGATAATGTAGTAGGATGGTTAGTTAGTCACACTAATTGTAGTAGAGCGGTAGAGGAGATAATGTAGTAGGATGGTAGAGGAGATAATGTAATAGGATGGTGGAGGAGATAATGTAATAGGATGGTGGAGGAGATAATGTAATAGGATGGTGGAGGAGATAATGTAATAGGATGGTGGAGGAGATAATGTAGTAGGATGGTGGAGGAGATAATGTAGTAGGATGGTTAGTCACACTATAATTGTAGTAGAGCGGTAGAGGAGATAATGTAGTAGGATGGTTAGTTAGTCACACTATAATTGTAGTAGAGCGGTAGAGGACATAATGTAGTAGGATGGTAGAGGAGATAATGTAGTAGGATGGTAGAGGAGATAATGTAGTAGGATGGTTAGTTAGTCACACTATAATTGTAGTAGAGCGGTAGAGGAGATAATGTAGTAGGATGGTAGAGGAGATAATGTAGTAGGATGGTGGAGGAGATAATGTAGTAGGATGGTTAGTTAGTCACACTATAATTGTAGTAGAGCGGTAGAGGAGATAATGTAGTAGGATGGTTAGTTAGTCACACTATAATTGTAGTAGAGCGGTAGAGGAGATAATGTAGTAGAGCGGTAGAGGAGATAATGTAGTAGGATGGTTAGTTAGTCACACTATAATTGTAGTAGAGCGGTAGAGGAGATAATGTAGTAGAGCGGTAGAGGAGATAATGTAGTAGGATGGTTAGTTAGTCACACTATAATTGTAGTAGAGCGGTAGAGGAGATAATGTAGTAGGATGGTAGAGGAGATAATGTAGTAGGATGGTAGAGGAGATGATGTAGTAGGATGATTAGTTAGCCACACTATAATTGTAGTAGAGCGGTAGAGGAGATAATGTAGTAGGATGGTAGAGGAGATAATGTAGTAGGATGATTAGTTAGTCACACTATAATTGTAGTAGAGCGGTAGAGGAGATGATGTAGTAGGATGATTAGTTAGTCACACTATAATTGTAGTAGAGCGGTAGAGGAGATAATGTAGTAGGATGGTAGAGGAGATAATGTAGTAGGATGGTTAGTTAGTCACACTAATTGTAGTAGAGCGGTAGAGGAGATAATGTAGTAGGATGGTAGAGGAGATAATGTAATAGGATGGTGGAGGAGATAATGTAATAGGATGGTGGAGGAGATAATGTAGTAGGATGGTGGAGGAGATAATGTAGTAGGATGGTGGAGGAGATAATGTAGTAGGATGGTAGAGGAGATAATGTAGTAGGATGGTTAGTCACACTATAATTGTAGTAGAGCGGTAGAGGAGATAATGTAGTAGGATGGTTAGTTAGTCACACTAATTGTAGTAGAGCGGTAGAGGAGATAATGTAGTAGGATGGTAGAGGAGATAATGTAGTAGGATGGTTAGTTAGTCACACTATAATTGTAGTAGAGCGGTAGAGGAGATAATGTAGTAGGATGGTGGAGGAGATAATGTAGTAGGATGGTGGAGGAGATAATGTAGTAGGATGGTTAGTTAGTCACACTATAATTGTAGTAGAGCGGTAGAGGAGATAATGTAGTAGAGCGGTAGAGGAGATAATGTAGTAGGATGGTTAGTTAGTCACACTATAATTGTAGTAGAGCGGTAGAGGAGATAATGTAGTAGAGCGGTAGAGGAGATAATGTAGTAGGATGGTTAGTTAGTCACACTATAATTGTAGTAGAGCGGTAGAGGAGATAATGTAGTAGGATGGTTAGTTAGTCACACTATAATTGTAGTAGAGCGGTAGAGGAGATAATGTAGTAGGATGGTAGAGGAGATAATGTAGTAGGATGGTTAGTCACACTATAATTGTAGTAGAGCGGTAGAGGAGATAATGTAGTAGGATGGTAGAGGAGATAATGTAGTAGGATGGTTAGTTAGTCACACTAATTGTAGTAGAGCGGTGGAGGAGATAATGTAATAGGATGGTGGAGGAGATAATGTAGTAGGATGGTGGAGGAGATAATGTAGTAGGATGGTGGAGGAGATAATGTAGTAGGATGGTGGAGGAGATAATGTAGTAGGATGGTGGAGGAGATAATGTAGTAGGATGGTTAGTCACACTATAATTGTAGTAGAGCGGTAGAGGAGATAATGTAGTAGGATGGTAGAGGAGATAATGTAGTAGGATGGTTAGTTAGTCACACTAATTGTAGTAGAGCGGTAGAGGAGATAATGTAGTAGAGCGGTAGAGGAGATAATGTAGTAGGATGGTAGAGGAGATAATGTAGTAGGATGGTAGAGGAGATAATGTAGTAGGATGGTAGAGGAGATAATGTAGTAGGATGGTAGAGGAGATAATGTAGTAGGATGGTAGAGGAGATAATGTAGTAGGATGGTAGAGGAGATAATGTAGTAGGATGGTAGAGGAGATAATGTAGTAGGATGGTAGAGGAGATAATGTAGTAGGATGGTAGAGGAGATAATGTAGTAGGATGGTAGAGGAGATAATGTAGTAGGATGGTTAGTTAGTCACACTAATTGTAGTAGAGCGGTAGAGGAGATAATGTAGTAGAGCGGTAGAGGAGATAATGTAGTAGAGCGGTAGGTAATAATGGGGTAATATAAGTATAGTAAGATAGTAGAGGAGGTAATATAAGTAGAGTAAGATAGTAAGGGGGTAATATATAAGTGAAAGTAAAAAGACAAAGCAGGGCATTTTGAAGTAAACTAGACACTAAACACATTTGGTGTTGAAAGGAGAAGGGGGGTTCAAGCTGAAGTTGAATGTGCCATTGATAGAGTACAGCTGTTTAACAACCATCCTGCAGACCGGAACTGCTGTTTAACACAAATGACGGACACATGTAGCTTCACCAGACGATAACAAGTGCGTGTGTGTTAGAGCGTTTTATTCTTAGTCCATCTCTCACCCGCAAACACACACGGTAAGTAGTGAAAGCACGCGCACTAGGTGCAGTTGTATTGAGAAAGACCCTCTATCAGGTCTGTGTTTGTGGGTCTGTACACGCGGCATAGAGACTCTTGTACTGAAGCAGATATTTTTGCACATTACACCAAACACTCAAGCAATTATAAATTCATAACTTATGAAATACCAAAAGATTAGCTAGATATGACTACTCATGTTACTTCATGTTTTACCATTTCATTGCGTATTACCGGATCACACAACTAGCCGTTCTGTCCCTAAGAACATTTATGAAGTATTGAGTTAGCCGGCTAAGCAGCCATTATAACTTCTACACTCTCCCTGTATAAACAGTAATACATGTCACAATAATTTAGCATAGCGATGGCGCTCGGTTCATCTCCTACCTTCAAAATTACCGAGTCAAATTAGATCTTCAGGCCGCGAGGTGACTTGAAGTTTGGCTGAGCTTCTTGAGAGAACACATGCGCTCGGCGCCTTTTCCTCTTCATTTATTCTCTCAAACTTGATGTGAGAAAAGAGCACACACTGCCCCCTGGCGATGCGGAGAAGAATGACATTCATTTCTTTCATTTCTTTATACTGTGTGTATATATATAGAAGGCATTCTCTGCTGGCATTCTCTGCTGGCATAAACTCTATATGGACATACACTATATGGTCAAAAGTATTGGGACGCCTGCCCTTTCCTGCGATGTGTTCCTTCCACAAACTTTTAACACAAAGTTAGAGGCACACAATCATATATGACAATGCCCTTGTGTACAAAAGTAGCCAGAAGAATGGAGGGAATTATTAGAGCAAATTATGACTAAATGTGGAATGCTCAAAAAGCACAAACCATACTTATGACCAGGTGTAATGTAGTGACAATATAGTGACAATAATATGTATTCAAATATTCCCAATAGTCTAGTCTCTTCATTTCATAGTGTTTCTCTAGTGTGCTGTTTCTAGAAGTGGAACAGTATAAGTTCAGGTTGGAGTTCCTATCCAGTCAGATTTCAGCAGTCATGTCACATATTGCCATAACAGAAATAACATGGCTCTTGGTAGGTTGAAATCTATGTTGCTTGAAGCTGCTGCTTCAACCAATCAGATTGCAATATGGTCACTCCAAGACTTTTTAGCAAGTGCCCAGTTTTGTCAGCATTTTCACATCCTTTTATTGGAATGGTCAAACTCGCAACCCACGTCTGATGCATACTGCACAAGCTGAAAATGTATTTGTGTGGATTTAATAGCTCTTTTTTTATTTCATAATGGTTGACAGAGGAAAAGAAATTGAATTATTTGCTTATATACTTGCAAGGCCATGTACAAGACGGACCTTTCAAGGAACTCTGGAGATCGTAGGGAAAGGTCGGCCAAAACAGTTCAAAACAGTTGTTAAGCTTTTTTATGAACCACTAATACTTTTGTTTTCTTTCTTTTATAACTTGCACAAAAACACACAATTTTCTTAATTTTAAAACAGTAATGTACTGAAAAAAATGCACAAAAAACCCCAGTCATTTTATGTGGTTAATATTGATGCTTCTGCTAGACATAATGAATGCAAGTGGTGCTGCTGTGGCTACAGTGAAAGGATACTTTTTAAATTGTGTTCACTGGGTTTCTTGCTTTAGTAATGCCATTATTTCTCACTGTATGAGATACCTGTTTGTGATGCAGCTCTCCATCATACGGCGATTCACGATAGTATTGATGGTTTCAATAACCGCGGCAAGAAAATTATACAATTAAAATGTCGATTGATTCAGGCAGAACACAACTGAAGGCCTAGGTGTGTGAAATACACACAGTCTGGAGAGAGATTCCCTCTTAAAGACGGTGTATAATATGCACAAAATTAGTATGTCTGCAGTATGGTGCACTTTATAGGAATTACTATTTCTCCATTATGGTCACCCTGCAAATACTCACAAACTTATATACACACACCTAAGGGCCATTTGTCATTTCAGCAGTTTTTGGATGAAGGGAGAAAATTTAGGAAACCTGAGAATAAATATACACACACACACACACACACACACACACACTTAGATTTGTTTCTTGAACATGCCATTTCACATTTACTCCCCATTTGCTGTTATAATAATCTCCATTCTTCAAGAAAGATGTTCCACTAGATTTTGGAATGTGCTTTAATTTGTTTTTAACACAAGGGTGTTCGTAAAGCCAGGAACTGATGAAGGGTGAGGAGGCCTGGGGTGCAGTAAGAGTTCCAATTTACCCCAGAGGTGTTCTATATGGTTTGGATCAGAACTCTATAGCAGGCCACTCAAGCTATTCCACTTAAACCCATGTAAAGCATATCTTCATAAAGCTGGCTTTGTACACAAGGGCAGGAACAGGTTGTTATGCTGGAACAGGTTTGGGCCTAATAATTAAAGTGGAAAAAATCTCGGATCATATCCTAAAACATCCGATTGTGTGCTTTCAACTTTGTGGTAACAGTTTGGAGAAAAAGCACATATAGCTGAAAAAGTCAAGTGTCCTAAAGGTTTTGATAATATAGTGAATAAAAGAAAAGGTTCAAAATGCACAGTCAGGAACTTGAACTGTGGTGAAAATGCTACCCACTGTATTACCATGACATTTTTGTAATAAAAGCATATGGACTAATCAGTACAATTGCACAAATGCATTAAAACACACCAAAAATGGCAGCTCCAAACATTTTTAAATCCTGAATGGAATGTTGGATTTTGTTTAATATATCATTCTATTTATAAAAACAAACAAAAAAGAAAACCCTCCAGTTTCTTCTCTTCTACACCTTAAAGCAGATAATCCATTACTGTAAGTATCACCATCATCATAATCACAAAGAATGCTCTGAACTTTCACACTTGCACTAGGATGTTAATTAAATCAGGAAGTCATATCAAATCACCGGATAGGAATGGAAGTAAATAAAAAGGGATCATCTCGGTAAAAAGAATATAAAATGTGTGCATGGTGGTCCTTACTCTAGTTTGAGAGGTATATATTGTAAACGCTTGAGATCTGTTTTCATGAGCTCACAGAAATCCCTTCTTTCACCTGCACACTTGACACTGACAAACAATGATTCTTCAATAACTGAAAATGCCTCTTTATAAACAATGTTCCTCATGTAATTCTCATATGAGTCTTAAATAAACCCTGTATGTTAATAGTATGTAAATTGTGAATAAACCCAGTCTATTGTGGGACAAGGGCCGGTGTAGACACACACCCCTAATAAGTATTTTGGGAGGTGAAGGGGACCAGAGTACTGCACCACTGTGGGGCTGTGCTGTGTACACACTAGGGTTATTATATATTATATATTATTATATATATTTTTACTGAGAAATGAAATGAAAACAAAACTATTTGTAAGCATTTAATTTAGATTTATATGCAACATCTAAACAGAAAAATACTGTCAGTTCCTAAATAAAAATTCATCAGTTCCACAAGCAAAATAAAAAAAAAAATCAAAAGAAGCTTTAAAGCATTGAATAAATTTGTGCTTAAGAAAATAGCAACCTATATTACTTTTATTACATTTAAAATACAATTCCAAATAAAGGAAGGCAAGATATACACAACAATTAGTTTAATCTAAATGATAGAGCTGTACAAGAAAGAGTGTTCTATATATTCTACTGGCCAAAGACATAGAAAATAAAATAAAAGGAGAAACCAAATATTCGAGCTGAAATAATTCCCCAGGCAATCGTTACTCAATATGAAAGGAAAAAAAAAAACTTTATTCATAGTGTGGTATCAAGACTTGGCCTGTTCACTCTGACTTCACATTTATAATTATTCAGAGATTTATGCAGTCCTAACTTTGAAATATGATTTTAATATTGTATTGGAATGATTAGCCCCATGTAGTAAAAATGAATTAAAACAGCAAATATTGTAGTTACATTTTTTAAAATAAAAATTAAGATGGGAAATGCGCAAAGAATAAAACTAAAAAACTAAAATAAAGGAACTGGTCATCTTTCCCCTCTTCCTCTTTCTAACAATAAGCTGCAAAAGAAAGAAAAATATAAGCAAGAGAGACATAAATAAACCTGTCCATTTCACACAGATGTAACAATGCGTCATAAAACCTTGTGCTTTACAGTTTCTAAGGAATACATTTAAAAGATTCAGCCTAAGAGAAAATTACAACACTATACACACATACACAAATATTCCTGTTTGTCCATGCAAAGTCAATCTGTACACAACTCTGCTCACCATCAGAATCTAACAATTATTTATTATCATTTCTTAATACTATTATTTGTTATGGTTTAAACATTTCCCTAAAAGGAAAGAAAATGAATATGTAAGTATAACGGTCACTTCTTGACCTTTCTTTTCCCCTTCTGAGGGCAGACCCCTGCTGCTAAAGGGGATCTCAATTCCTGAGAGATGCTCTCCTAATGGCACAAACGCTGGACATCCATTTTTGAGGCTCATTCATTAGTGGCACATGTCTGTCTCCCTCCAACATCAGGGGGAGATACTGGATTGTTCAGTTCTTAGTCGTCCTGTCCGTCATATTTACACAAGGGCAGACAATTGAGAAAATTGTTTATCGTTTGTTCCAGGTATCTGTACAGTACATTCACTGAAGGGCGGCTCGCCAGGGAGGACAAATGCCCTGTAACTCCTTTACCACACACACACACACACACACACACACACACACACACACACACACACACACACACACACACACACACACACACACACACACACACACACACACACACACACACACACACACACACACACACACACACACACACACACACACACACAGTCCCTGTCACCAGTGTTCAAGTGCTTTATGTTCCAAGGTGTGGAAGATGTTATGGACGATGAAACCTAGAAAGAAAAAAAATAAATAAACAACAAAAGATATTTGACAAACTGTACACTTCTGCACCAGGCCTAAATGTCAGAATATTAAGCTTTTAATGGTCTTAATGACAAATAATTGGTCCGGAAATTAACAGGAATAATAAAATAAATAAATAAATAAATAAATACTCCTGAAACTTCATGTGCCATTAAATCATTTTGCTGTAGTGAACTGATATATACACTACATGGAAAAAAGTAGTGGGACACCTGACCTTTCCTGCCATATGTGGTTCTTCTCCAAACTGTTACCACAAAGCTGGAGGCACACAACTGTATAGGACGTGTTTGGATGCGGTATAATACAATTTTGCGCTCACTTGAACTTGAAAACCCAAACCTGTTCCAGCATGGCAAATCCTTTTGTGCAAAGCGAGTTCCATTAGGATATGATTTACACTGTTTGGGTTGAAAGTGGCGTGATAGAGTGATCTTGAGTGGCGTGATGGAGTTCAACCCTACTGAACACCTTCGGGATTAATTAAAATACTGACTGCACCCCCAGACCTCCTCACTTTACATCAGTACCCGACTTGACTAACATTCTGGTGGCTAAATAACAAATGTACCGAAGCACACTCAAAAATCTAGTAGAACACACACACACACACACACACACACACACACACACACACACACACACACACACACACACACACACACACACACACACACACACACACACACACACACACACACACACACACACACACGTCGGTGCTATTCAACTGTATAACTAGATTAACAGGGACCAACACTCTTTCTGTAAAAATGCTGTTTGCCAACGAAGCTTCAAAATTTTAAACCCATACCAAGTTACCAAGTCATTTTATCTAATTCCTGTTAATTTCCTGACCAAAGATTTGTTGTTATTGTGGCATTTTGGGCTATTGTGGCTTGGCCCATTTCTATTGCCCGGGACACTAGTTTAAATAGATAAACAACAATATAAACAATATCCTATATTGTTTACCTTGTATACATTCTACTTTCTTCATGTACTTCCATCTCAGAGCTTTTGAACTCATTGAGCTCTTTTCGTATTGCAGCCTGGGACAAGAGAAGTAAGAATGTGAGCAATTGAAACAGTGGTGGCAACGGAACATCAGAAGCAGCCATTAACTTGTGGGTTTACCTTGTCTGCAGGTGTGAGTTTGGTCCAGGGTTTGTCAGCACGGCGGTCGTAGTCTTGAGCGTGCGTGACCTCCACATACTCGTGGAAGCGCAGGATCTTTCTGGCCTGTAACTCAGCAACTGTTGGCCTCTGACTCAACTAAAAAGGGGGAATAATGAGAATCACTTTCTGAAAACACAAAAGGTTACTGTGATCCCTCATATTTGACAAACTATTCAACAGAAAGTGAGTTGGTATAAATAAAGTTTAGGATGAAAACTGGTGTAAGAATTTACTGGAAGGAAGGAAACATGGGTTTACATTATTTAGGGCTCATTTAACATGTAACGTAATTATCTGAGATGCCCGAAGGGGTGTGATGAGCTCTTGCTGGTTTGTTTTTGAGTGTGAATAAAAAAATAAAAAGGTATTAAGTAAAAAAAAAAAACTTAACTTAGAAATGAGTTTATTAGAGGGACAGCACATGTAGGATGTTTTGGTGACAAGGTGAGGTTGAGCTGGTTTGGACATGTGCAGAGAAGGGACACGAATTATATTGGTAGAAAAATGCTGAAGATGGAGCCACCAGGTAGGAGGAAAAGAGGAAGGCCAAGGAGGAGGTTCATGGATGTGGTGAGGGAAGACATGCAGGTAGTTGGTGTGAAAGAGACAGATGTAGAGGACAGGGTGGTATGGAGACGGATGATCCGCTGTGGCGACCCCTAATGGGAGCAGCCGAAAGAAGAAGAAGAAGAAGAAGAAGTAAAAAAAAAAAAAAAAAAAGAAAAAAAAAAATTCTGGTTCATGCTTAATAAAAAGTGAGAAAATGAAACTTTATCCCAAAGAAGAGTCACAATTTTTCATTCTGATTCCACAGGCATTTGGTTTTTCTATAACAGCCCAGGTTTAACAAGAATGCCAGCTGCAAGGGAAATCACAAGTTAATATGAATGCACACAGTGGAATATGTTGTGTGCTGTGACAGTCATTGCTACGGTTGAAGTCTGTCTAAAGAGAGTGATTATGTCATAAAGACATGTATGTAAAGCTGTTGATTTTCAGGTCTCCGGACATTGCTGCATTTTTCTTTAATTAGAGAAATAAATTCTCATCAGGAATTGTCTTAACAATATTAGAAAAGGATATGTACAACATGAGTTACTTTCACAAATAAATTGCTGGGGAACAAAACACTTTCAGTTACTTGGGGCCACTTGGACTTGGGGCCACGATACATCATCCAATCATTAAATATTTTTTTTATAACATCCTGCCACATTGCGTTTCATTTCTACTCTTTCTGCATTGCGTTAAAGCAATTGCTGTGGTTCATAATACATACGGAATCCACCAATCTGTGCGTAAGGACATAATAAAAGCCATCGATTTAAACCGAAACACATTTGCTGAATTTGTACCTTTCTGGTGAGCCTGCGTTTGATCTCCCGGACTTCTGCCTGTCGATCCGCTTCGTTTTTGGCTGGATACAGAGATGAGAGGTCATTTTTAAGTCATCATTATTTACATACCACATTTAAGAATTTTCAGCAAGCAGTACAGCAGCACAGCTTTGCATCATAAAATGATAGGAGTAAAGAATGCACTGCATGTATTTTCCTTTTGTTGTTTGTTACATTTAATTAAAAAAAAGGAATGCTATATAGAGTCCTACGCAATAAAGGGAAATAAAGAAACTGCTTACGCTGCAGAATGTTTCTCTGTTCCAGCTCCTCAGCAGTAGGCCTCTGGCTCAGCCGCCTAAAGATACACACACATTACCTTAAAGTTATTTAATGTGACGGTTATTGTCTTTCTTACTTTGTGTATCATTGAGGAACCAGCATTAAGATTCTCACCACTTACAGCTAGTTAGTAATATGTGTGTGTGTGTGTGTGTGTGGTAAAGAGTGAGCATGAGGACCATTACCGTGTAAGTGCCGAGCCAATTTGTGTACGGATGGCCTCCCACTGCTCTTTGCTCTGCCATGACAGACCTGTGTACTCCATTCTGTTCTGCCTCTCAGGAATTTGTCTGTCTGGGGCTGAGGGCCGACTGCTCAGCTTCAAGGCCAAAGTGTCCTTCCTTCTCACCCTGCTGGCCAGACTACCTGCACATGTGCATAGACACTCCCACAGTTAAAAGCAGGTCACCACAATTTCTAAATTCTATAGATGCATGTGCAAAATAACACACTATGGGCAGTTTAAATAGCGCATTAAAAGCTTAGGTGACATACTCGGTGGGCTGTCATCCTCTTCATCTGATTCCTCCTCTTTGTAAAGCACAGGGCCATCTGAATCACTCTCATCAGCCTGCTGATCTTCCTCTCTTTCCTCGTCCTCACTGCTGTCTGATCCCTCGGGCATGATTCGAATATTTACATCCCCTACTAGGCACCTACGGCTGCGAGGCTCCATGTCTGGCTGCATTTGAGGGTGAGGGAGGTGTTCAGGTGGTGGCTCGTCTTCATCCTCCTCCTCCTCCTCCTCCTCTTCATCTTCTTCCTCCTCTTCCTCCTCGTCTTCATCAGAGTAGTCATCTTCAGTCCTGAGAGATGGATAGATAGATAGATGGATATAAATAAATACTTGTGGCATGAACGAGACTTTAAAATATTGATCAGGTTTAAAAAACTTACATCAAGTCATTTATAATGGTCACTTATGCATTATTCAGATACCATTACTTAATTCTGCTGTCTGTATAATCTGATTGGACAGTAGTCCAGCTTCAAGACATTTTAGAAGGAATATCCAGTGTCAGCACTTTGAAAGGAAGGTAAAGCTAGAAGAAGGTCTTCTGGCCTGGTTATATATCTTAAAGATGGAGGGGTTTGTGATTTCAAAATAACCTTAGTAAGTGCTTATAGCTGCTTTATTGTATGTTATAAAATGAGAAACGATTATCCATTGTTAATGAATCAAGTGTATGCCATATGTTAATAAATACAGATTTAAGACTTTGAGAAAAGGTATAAGTAAAATAAAACTCCAAGGCATACTGTTAGAGTAAAACAAATCAATTTTGTCAAGTTGCATCCCATAACCCACCTCCCATTGTTCCTAAATTCCTCAATCAACACATTCATACAAGGTTTCTCTAATAGACACAAAGTAGTCAAATAAACACTGCTATTGTTGGATACACACATTTTTAAAGGCTGGATGGTGACCGGCAGCGGGCGAGATTCTTGGTATTCTGGAGGAGTTTCAAACAGGAGTGTGTGGGCACGGTGTGAAGCATCCAGGTGAGGGAAGGCAGCTCCGGGGCTGATCAGGGCCCGCTGGATCATGATGTGCAGCGGTACGGGGGCTTGACGTGTAGGTAGCTCTTCCTGTGGGCTCGGAGGGTCGAAATGGACAGGTATTGGGTCGGGGAGAGGATGAGGGTATGAGTGTTGGTGGAGTAGCTGATGGGGGTGTCCTCGTGGAGGAGAGGGTGGGATATGTGTGGGGAGAGGTGGGGACGGTGGAGGCGGAGGCAGGGGGAACCCTCCTGGGATGTTTGCCCTGTCCTCCAGAGAGAGTATAGAAGAGATGGGAAGGACGGAGTTCTCAGGTTGGCGCTTTGTAACCGGCGTGGTTCTCTTGGGGGGCATGGGTGGTGATGGTTTAGAGGGAGCTGGGTTGGCACTTCCTACAACCTGTGAGAGTTCAGCTGGAGAGAACAAAGGATAAGTCATGAACAATGGCAATTTTTACAGGTCATTTAAGCACTCGTTTATATCAGCCTGCCACACTGATACAAAATCAAGGTTAGTGCAACATTTGGCATCACCAGTCGTTACAAGGTCTTGCAATTTTGCTCATAACATCAACCACAAATGATGTTTCAGAAGGATACACATGCAATTTGTTACAACTACACAGTATCCTGATATCGCATGCTCAAAAGCACTAACATGAACTACATCCAGTGTTTGTCACATCATGTACATGTCCATGTGGCAGGACAAATCGCACGTTGAACTGCCACCGGTATAGCGCAAGACGAATCTGCTCCATGTACAGATGATCTCAGAGCTGACAAACACACAAAAAGTCACAGCCAGAGAAACCAATCTTAATGGAGTAACTGCATGCACACATTTGAAATCTTTATCACTGATAATCCTGGGGACAGTATTTGAGAGGAACAGGTTTTCAACTTTAGCTGAATTTTTAGCTTAAACTAGATCATCGGATGTGTTTCAGCATGGGGTGCATCCAATTAGATTTATGATGCATCGCTTTTCTGCCAATTGACCAGATCATCCAAATGTTCTGTGTTGCTGACAGGTCAGGTTATGGCAACAGGACTTCCCACAAGGCCATTTAAATTTGTTAACATACCCGTTTACTGCAAATGTAGTTGTTAAAGCATGCATTTTAAGAGAAAGCAGAGAGAGAGTGAGGGGGGAGAAAATATATGCCACTCTAGCCACTCAATGTTAGTCCAGCATCCCAGCCAGAGCTAAGAGCATATGGTGGCAAGGGTGAAGACAATGCCAGCACACATTCAGCAGATGGATATTACATGATTTTTTTGTGTAAAAAAAAAAAAAAAAAAAAAAAAAAAAGGCAGCATTGCTGTGGTTCCAGGGATGGCCTTGCTGTTACCTGAGCGCCCACCTCCTGCCCGACGGCATAAGTACACGGGCAGAGACAGGTAGACATCATAGTCAGCCTCACGCTTCCAGCAGGACCAGTAGAGGGGAAAGGGGTCACCCCCGTGAAGGGTGGAAGCTGACAGGGGTAAGAAACCATCCCAAAGGAATCAAACACCACACATAAATATGACCAAACCCTCCACGGAAACTGTACAGTTTGGCAGTGTGAAGGTTAATAAGTGTAAGCGGTAGCCTGAAATGTGCTGAAGCAAGATAACATTAGCCGAAGAAGGCACCTAATTAAGGAAAGTGGGTCACACAGCTGTAATAAAGTTACAGCAATGAGGAAGCCCACAGGCACCCACAGAAAAGTCTGGGTTCCAACACTCGAGTTCAGCACAGACCACCTTATCTCTCATTAACACACGATGCTTCAGCTGACCAGCAGGAGGCAGTGTGTCAACATGGCCCATACACATCTCAATTGCTCTCAGATATTACTTGAATAAATCGTCAAATCAACGGAATGCAATTAAAGCACAAGAATATACATTTAAAGATTTATTTACATTTTCCCTTGTTTACATTTTGATTTCCTGTGTACCATGCTACTGCGTTGTTAAAAACGATTTTTACTTCAGTGTGTACGAGTTAAATAAGTGGAATGACAAACACACTTGCCCCTGAAAAACCCACACACACATTTTGTCTGACTATTTCACGCAGCTCCATTTGCAGTAGTGCCTCTTTTGATAAGTGATTGAAATAAAAAGGAATAAATAAAAAAGAATGCTTGAATCTAAAGAACCAATTTGCTGCGTTCTAGCAACAAAGAGCATTAGTGTTCTAAGAAGATTCAATTCTCAGATTGAAGGCATGCGCAGGTGACAAGCGTTCGGTAGTTCCGTTACCGCTTACACAATATAAATTATGGACGAGTTATAGGTCAAACTTCGAGGCTCAGAGCATATTTTACAAATGAGACTCTCAACCAAAAATGATCGCCATTTCCCATAACAAACGAAGGACACTTATCCAACATAGTAACAAACAAAAACAACAACTACTGCATCACTGTAGCAGACAGCTGCCTGCCAAGCCTGGAGTCATTAGAGATAATGCTGCACAAGAGGAGAAGGATGCCAAGGAAGAAATGTTCTTGAGACTCACTTAAAATACTTTCCTTCACATGAAAATCCTTAAACATGCTGAGACAAAGATAAATGTGTTTCTTATTCTGACACTCGTACAACAAGAACGAAAGCGTGCGACATCTGCTTTTTGGGGTCGTGTGGAAAAAAAAAGAAGCAGAAAGCAGGAAGCAGGAGGAAACACTCACCCAGCATGGCAGCGTTGGTGGTGCGGTTGATTGGTTTGGGTGGAGGGAGAGGGGGCTGCCGAGCAAGCTGTGTTGGCACTGGTCCTTGGGCGGAGGACTGGGTGGAGGAGGATGCCAGGGGCATGTTGGACACAGCAGGTGAGGCAGTCCGCATGGTCTTTGCGGCTGTGTTGGAGACGGAAGACGACGGAGAGTTGGAGCAGACCGAGGACGAGGAGAATGAGGTTGCAGGGGTGTGGACGGGTGTGTGGGGCAAGGCCTCAGTGCCAGGCTCTGTGGTGGAACTCATCAGCCATTTGGGGGCCATGATGGTCTGCTTTGGGGGCAGAGGCTCACGCAGGGTGTCCCTCAGAGCCTCGGGATCATAGTGACTGCTGTCTGATTCTGTAAGGAATACAAAATTAAAACATTTAACAAAGTTTTAAACATTTCTAGTAGCTGAACCTCAGTGTGGTTAAGGTTTAGTGGTTAATGCAGAGTGGTTAAGGCTAAGTACTCCGTAACATTTAAAATGACCTTCAATTTTAAACACACACACCGCTAAGAATTTGACTTATCTTTCTTATCGGGTTATTTGAGCTGTGTTACAAGTTGTATCATTATTCCCTTTGTATGTTTCTTAATCAGCTCATCGACCGCCTTGGGAGATAAACAGGTCGCCATAATTACCCCTCTGTCTCTCTCTCTCTATCACCCCCTCCCACGTTATCCTCCACATTATTCTTCAAAGCTGGCCTTTTAAATGCTGGGTTATTTACAGCCATTTTATCACAAGAAGACACAGACAGCACAAAGAGGTGCATCCAGTTTAGACATATGCAGCAAAACAAAAATGCAGCTTCTCTCTTTGGATCTGTGAACAATGCTTTGATTCATTCTGGAAGAAGAATTAAAGAACAAGAAAATAAAAAATAATGAAAGTTATCAGTTCATACTTAAATAGGATTCATAAAAATATTTGAAAACCACTACTTATTATTTCTAGGTGTTGAAGTAAATAAAGGAGCACCCGAATAAACAAAGATTATAAACAAAAAGGCCACTGCAGTATTTTTTAGCATGGACAGAGTCAACCTGGAAATATAAGCATCTAATTTACATGCTCAAATCTCAGGTTAAAAAGATAATAAAAATCTCATCAGCGCATGCAGAAAAATGTTGGGTGATTAAAACACTCTTACTTTGCAGCACATGGAAAATCTTAAGGCCCTTTTTTTTTTTTTTTGTAAATTTTTTTTTTTTTTGCCGTCCTCCTTACAGTCACCTACTTGCTATATTTAAAAAGCACATAGTGACTCATGTGATCTGTACTTCAGGCACTAACAGCAATCTTTCAATCTAACATCTTCTCTCCAATATCCACCCAGGACACTCTGAGGCATATCCAGGTTAATCAAATACATTTTAGTCCAATAAAAAAAAAGAAAAAGAAAATAAAATAAAAGGAAAAAAACTATTTTAAAGGCAATTTTTTTTTAAACAATTTTTCACATATTTTTTTATTTTTATTTTAAAATGACAGACCAGTAATATTGGTAAAATGCAAATTCTCCCCCACGAGTGGTTTGTGGTCATTCTAAAGAAATGACAGTGGGGTATTTAATGGAAAAGCGAGAGCAAAGCTGAGCTATCCCTCTCCTTGTTCCTAAATAAGAATCTTAGCTAGAGCAGGACCCAAGGGAGAAGTGCCATTCTACACTTCGGCATGGCCATGAGAAGAGAGAAGAGGAGGAAACCCTGGTTAGCATGAGCAGAGAGGAGGAAATCAAAGAGTTAGAGGGAGAAAGAGAAAGTTGACCTGTCTCACCTCTCCTTCCTCTGCCCTCCTCAGCAGATGAGTGGCGGGGGAGGCTGGGCTTCCAATCAACCTCAGGGCGAGTTCTTCTGCCATCCTCAGATGGGGCTTTGATCAGAGCAGGCTTCCTCTCTGTATCTGTGTGCATTCTGCCTCCATGTTTTATTTCCTCTACCTGCCAGCCCACACTCGACTTCCACTCGTCTATTGCAGCCCTTCCACCTCGCCAACCCTCATCCTGGCTAGTCAGTGCACGGCAATCTGCATCAGGGTCACGAAACCTGCGCTCTGGATTCAACCTGAATTGTAGATCGTGTGTAGGCCGAAAAGTCTCAATTCCCCGACTTCCACTTCCCCCTGTACCCCCTACAGGCAGCGTGTGGCCATTCTTTACATATGGGGGCTTGGAACCATGAGCCTCGTCTGCCCCTGCAACAATACATAAAAAATATGGGCAAATTTAGCTTGAGGGAAAGAAATCATAATGCAGCCTCATAAAACATAATACTTCAAAAAAAATGTATATATCTAGATTTCTTGTTTTAAACCAGACAGGAGAAAATCAGAGCAAGTTTTCTAAGATACAAATAAGCCAGAGGCGGTGAACAAGAGCAGGTTGCTTGTTTATTGCGATTTGAACGTCTAGATAAATGGGCCTCCGCAGCAGTGAGTGCATGACTTTCAAAGCTTTTTGCTACAGGGCACAATTTGCTCCATTTTTCCTCAACTGAAGACAAACAATATGTAATTTCTCTCCTCAAAATATAAAGTTACACCTTCAAACACCTGTAAAATTAAACAGGCTCGCTTCATCTGTCTAAGGAGCTGCTGCATTTGTGCCCTAAAGAACAGTGGCATGGTAACAGACCACCTTCCTGAACTGTTTCTGTGTCCCACTCTGACTGACAGACACGGAATGATGTATTATGTATTTATATATAAATCAGGTACATGTATAGAATACATACAGGGACACTCCTAATAATGTTGAATACCATCTATATATTCAATATCAATCCTTTAAAATTCACAAAAGGACCCATAACACACACACACACACACACACACACACACACACACACACACACACACACACACACACACACACACACACACACACACACACACACACACACACATGCACACACACACATGCACACACAGGCTACCATTGTCAGGAATCTCCTTCAGAACTCCCTGCTCTATCAGCTCCTCCCGTGGTCTTCTCATCGACATCTTTCTTTCCAAAACTGTTGGGGTAAAATACAGCACACACAAGCCCACCGAATAAAACAATGAACTACAATACATAGGGATATGCAATCTCACTGTAATCATAGCATTGGTCTAATGTTAATGTAAACCCAAGCGGCAGCCTTTGCAGGCTCTATGTTTGTGAAGAGAAAAAAATAACTTCGGAATAGAGCTGATTAGGTTGGCTGTATGCACAACATTCATGTTCTCTGCTCTGATTAAACGCACCCTACTTCACCCAAGTAATGTGTAAATTCAGTGGATTACTGCGTTTCTTTATGGTCACAAAAACAAGCCCTATGCAATATGAAAAAAGCAAGATTCAGAGAACTATCGAGCCATATGTTGGTTAAGTGTTAATAACAGTAAAGAAGAAATCCTCAGAAAACGGTTTCATTCGTATCTTCAAGGTAACAGACAGAAAGCAGAGTTGTATGTGATTCTAAATACTTGAAGGCAATATTAACTAAGCACCTTCTGAAGTTTCCTGAAACTTCTCACTGCTCTTCTTCTTCCTCCACTTCCAAGGTTTGAAGATCTTGCCCAGCGTAGAGAACTTGCCCTTGCGCTTGGGGGGAGGAGTGCTGTCGCCTCCTTCGCTCCCTGTGCTATTTTGCTGGTGGCTGCTTTCATCATCTGAAAAGAAGGTGAAAGAGCAGAGATGGTTAAAATCAAAGCTGGACCACTAAACAGGTAAACACTCTTTAAGGGCACATAAGAGACTCTGACAGAAGATGTGAAAGAAAGGCTTTAACCGGATAAGTCACAGTAAACAGCACATATAAAAAAAAGTGTACAGGAACAGAAATGGACACTAAGCGCTGGATGTGTACGCACTCGTGCAGGAACACGTTTGTCTTACTTTCCTTGTGGGGACCTTTCATTAACATAACTATTAATGTTATGTCTCCACCTAATCCAACCCTAATTGTAACCATAGTAACCGACTGGAGAACCTTTCAGCACTATGTTTTTGAAAAATAAAAAAAAGGTTATGGAGAAGAAAAGGTTTTGTGTGTGTGTGTGTGTGTGTGTGTGTGTGTGTGTGTGTGTGTGTGTGTTGGGGGGGGGGGGGGGTTGTCAGCTAAATATCCCTACTAGGTCGATAATTTCAGATATTTCTATAATTGTGCAGACATTTGGTGCCTACCAAGATATAAAAATACGGCCACACTCATACTTAGCTTTAGTAAGTTTCAAACAAAGCCGAAGATGGTTGTCAGAAAAACTGTTGTTCTAAACTTCAAGGCAGTGTTTTAAACATGGTTGTTGTTTAAACACAGCAATGTTTCCTGGCAGCTGTAGTTGGAGGCAAACAGCCCCCTGCACAGAGCCTCAGTCATTTGACCACTAGCTGCTACTTCACTACTCCAAGAACTCGCATTCCTCCCGCTGATAGAACTGTCAACAGGTTCACGCACATTCAAATCACACACGCATACCAATCATCCTGTAAAATACATTCTGTGTGGAATGTTTATGATAGGACTGGATTAAAGAAATACAACATACTTTTAATGCTTATTAAAGTATGCTCTATGCTATGTACCGCCCAGAGAGAGATAGGAAAACCGATTAGCATTGACTGCTTACCTATTTAGTTTAGTATAATAATAATTTTTGCAAACAATTAAACATTTCTCCTCATCCATTACATGTGATCGGTATATCAATGTTTGGTTCTGGACAGTTGCATCTTCAGTTTTGCATCACTGTAGTCAACACATTTCTAATAAATATAATCCTAAAACCATCATCCTCCAAAAGTATGTGAATGCCTACATTTCTCTCAAACTGTTGGCAAAAACGTGGGTGCACAATATTGTTTAAAGTCTTTGAATATTGTAGCGCAACAATTTCTATTCAGAAACTGCCTGAATGCTCTTGTGGCTGCATGAGCAAATCCCCTCCACACTCCAAACCTTGTGCATGTATTTGGTTACATTAAATAACATTCAACCTAAAAACAAAATAGGATGTATACAAAGATAAACTATCATGGATAGGCAACATCATTATTTTTTATAATTCACAACTTCTAGTTATCCTGTACAACTGAATAAGATGTTGGACTTCAGATCAGAAGGTCGTAAGTTGCTGGGCCCTTGAGCTAAGCCCTTAACCCTCAACTCCCAAGTTGCTCTGAGTATCTATCATTAAGGGCATGTGCCAAATTTCATAAATGAAAATGCTGACATGCAAGCAAAAGGAGCCTTGCTAACTACACCAGACGAACTACTATAGAGGCACCTGAGTATTGAAGATCCCATTCTAAAACCATGAGCATCGTGTTGATGCTCCTTCGCTGTTATAACCTCCACTCTCCACAGAAGGCATTCTGCTGCGCTGGACTGTGGCTGGGGGAATTTGTGCCGGTTTAGCGATCAGAGTACAAAAGGGTGGGACAGTGATGTTGAGCATAAAAGCCTTGGTGATGTTGGTGTTCAAGTTCATGACAAAAGTATTCAGTGGGGATGAGTTCAGGGCTTTGGACAGGGCAATGGAGATGGTTCACACTTACATTTGTAAACCTTGCTGGAACAGGAGTGTCCAAGTTCCAGTGAATAGAAATTTTAATGCCACAGCAAACAGAAATTGTAGTCAATTGTGTGTTTCAGCTTTGCGACAACAGTTTGGGAAGGACCCACATCTGTGTGTGATGGTCAGGTTTCCAAATACTTTTGGCCACACAGTGATGACCTGCTGCCATGCATCATTAATAAATTGTACATTTTTAAATGCTAATAATAAACTGTTATAGGCTTAAAATGAAATTGGTTGATCTTAACACGAAATATGTCATTTAATATTAGCATTAGCAGTAATTGAACATCCAACCCAATAAACACAGGATGTCCTGGCGACAGTGCTTCTGCTCTGCCTGACGTTCCCACAACATCGCAGGCACATTATCCACCCCAGTGACCAAACGCAAACATCCAGCTCTCTAAACACAGCAAGAAAGGAAACATTATTGGAACGTGGTGTTAAGCAACATGACACATAGTGGACTGATAGACAATGTCATGATCTTGAGGACACCTAGATTTTTATAAATATCAATAAATCAGCAATTTTGGTGCTCTGGAAAAGGCTGTGCTTTGCGATATCCTGCAAAAGGGCACGAGTTTCCAAAGCTGGTTAGTCACCTCTTTCTTTTCAATCTGGCACATTTCAATCTGACTCCACCCAGAATGGCTCAGCTAGGCTATAGTTGAGAGACTGGGAGGACAAAAAAAAAATTTAAATAAAAAAAATAAATAAAACTACTTCTACTATACTTCTAAACTGCTGTAATCTAGCAAACCAGTGTTAATTTATTCATTGATTGAGATTTAAAACACTTTTGTACGTCGTTCCGGATAAGTGCGTCTGCTCAGTGGCGTAAAAGTAAATGTAAAAGCAAAACTCTACAAAAGATAGTCGGTAGTGGTGGCAAAGATGTCTTGTGGGTTTATAAAAAAATAAATAAAAAGGAAACATTACAGTTCAAAATGACTACAGTAAGCTGTAAACCAGCTGGTTAAACACTAGCTATCTAGACAGGAGATGTAAGGATGCTCCAAGCAACACAAGAAGAACCATCATTTCAATCTTCTATTAGTGCTATTTCCAGCAAATCCCTCAGAGTCATACATACGTTGCTAATGGCCGATATAAAACTAGCTGCCCTATCTTCCTGTAATGAAATCCACAGCTAAAAATTAGTAGTGCCCCCATGCCTATTTGCTTCCCAGAATCAAACTACACATTTTAAAAAGACACAAAAACTGAAAGTAGCTTGAATCACAATAGCATTAGAAAGCATTAGAAAACTACCTGGGCTCCAGCTGCCATGTTGAAGGGTGTGGAAGCAGCAGGCCATAAGGAACTAAAGAAAATTCAGCTTGTTTCTTTTCCAGAAGAGGTTTAAAAAAAAATAAATAAATAAAATAAAAAATAAAAGCTGCTAGTGGTGAGAAAGGTCCTTGTGGTGAGAAACTACACTCCTCGGAAGCAGACTTGGAAGAGCTTGTTTATTTTAGATCTGGAGCTCCAGGTCCTCACACAAGGTGGATAGTTTAAGAGATATCTAGAGAAACTCATGCTCAAGATCCACATCACACTGATAAGGCAGCAGTAATGACACATACACTGAACTCATCCTCCAGTACAATGTATTCCAAGTCTACAAGGCAGCCATCCAAATATAAGACAGATACAGTGCTGAGACAAACTAGTCACTGACCAGCCATCCATCACAAAGCGCAGAGAACAAGGCAGAATGAATTCCCAGTCCTTCTGTCTCTGGAAAAGGAACAACCGAGTGCTGCAGTATGCAGCTTGACCAGGCAGTTGGCTGAGTCATTAAGCAGATCGTCTGGACGTATTGAGCACGTAGCTGAGCTGTGCAAGCTCTCTGCTCATGGATAATGGACATTAATGGAGTCAGTATTGCTCACAGCTCTGATCCAAGTGTGCAAGTGTAAGCAGATCAGGCAGACCCAGATGCAGATGGTACAGCTCTTTGATAAAGGTGTCCGTGGCGAGGTGTGAGCCGACTTCATATCCTGCGCAATGTGTGCTAAAAGCTGAGGGAGTCTGAGAGGGTTCAGAAAGGGTGGGAAGCCTGGGAAACAGAGGGAGGAAATGACACTCCACCCTGATCCTGAAAGAGGCAGGTGGGTGGGGGCATATACAGATGACCCCCACCCACTCTCCATACCAGTATGAACTGGAAAACAGTAAAACAAGAGGGGGAAAAAATTTAATAAAATAAAACCCCCCACATCAGCAGAGGAGTAATTTACTCCGTGCACATCTGTGCTAATGGGCAGGGAGAACATTAGCTGCCGTTGACCAAGTTTACATTCATATATACAGTCATGGGGGAGAAAAAAAAAATAAAAATCAATAAAAATAAAAACGGTACACCCTGTGTGAATGCGATCCTTATCAGATTGTAGAATTGGTTAAATACAACCTAGAAAAGCCATGTGTAGAAAAACTAAGTAAACCTTTACTGCTTACATAGGAATTAAGATGCTAAGTAGCAGTTAAGTGCTGCTAATCAAATGGTCTTCATTAATTAATCATCAGAATGTGAGCACCTTCAGAAAAGCCCAGGTTTTAGCGGTTTCTTGTTCTAGAGCATTCGGGTGTGGGTTAACACAAAGCTAAAGAGGAAATGCATCAGCAATGATCTTATGAGATACAATTGTTGCTGAACCTAAATCTGGAAAGGGTTATAAGGCCATTTTCAAACAATTTTAAAGCCCATCATTACAGAGTGATGATGACATCAAGTGAAAAAACATTAAAGCGCAAAAAAGCAAAGAGTTACATCTCAGGCTCTACACACCTCAGATAGCATGTTAAATGTGAACATTCCTGACCGTACAATTACAAAAGGACTGAACAAATATGATTTGTTTGGAAGGGCTGCCAGAAGAAAGCCTCTTTTCTCTAAAAAAAACAAAAAAACATGGCATCACAGCTTACGTTGGCAAATTTGTATGTGAACAAATCACAAACATTTTGTAAAAATGTCCTTTACACAGACGAGACCAAAATAGACATGTTTGGCGATAATGCATAGTGCCTCTTTTGGCGACAATCAAACACAGAATAACGGCACTAATTACTCATTAGCAACTGTCAAGCATGGTTGTGGGAGGGAGATTTGGGCTTGTTTTGCAGCCACAGGACCTGAGCAACTTGCAGTCATTGAGTCAACTATGAGCTCCTCTGCATATCAAAGTATTCTAAAGTCAGATGTGAGGTCAACCGGCCAACAGTCGTGCAACAGGTCAATGATTCCAAGCACACAAGCAAAATCAACAATAGAATGGCTGAAAAAGAAAATAATTAAGGTGTTACAAAAACCCAGTCAAAGTCCAGACCTAAAACTGAATGAAAGGCTGTGGCAAGACCTTAAGAGAACTGTGCATAAACAAATGCCTGCAAACCTCAATGCACTGAAGCAATCTTATAAAGAAGAGCAGGCAAAATTTCCTCCACAATAATGGGAGACCGATAAAGTCATGCAGAACATAACAGAAGTTATTGCCGTTAAAATATGGCGCTAAAAGAAACGGAATCTTATTAAATCTTAAGTTTTTCCACACATGGATTTTCTTTTATAAAATAAATGACATGGTGTGATGCGTGTTTATCTAAGGTTGTATTTTTCAATTGTAACAATAAGAACCCGAGTTTTTTTATAATCTTTTTATAATTGGGTAAACCCATAGAATTCTAAGAGGGTGTAACTTTCTTTTTCACATGATTGTAGCTTACATAAATGCTCATACAGAAACTGAGTTATCACAACCACCCAGAAAACCACTGGAACTGTGGCAATTATATTTCAATACAAAAACGATATGCAATACATCAACCAGAAAACAATCCAAATATTCGATACTGTATCTTCTACTACTACATCCTCTACTGTCTACAGATTGAATGGGGAAACCAGCTTTCTGCCCCACTGTTCCAGCAAGAGTCTATCAATTTCTTTCCAGAAAGCTATTGAGTATATAGAGCTATGACCAATACAATAATGTCCCTTTAAATCAGCCGGCAGGATTGAACTCTTAGATTTACTGTCTTTTTCCCTCCCATTAGTTTCTTGCAAATTCTGGGGAAAATGAACTGATTGTCAGATTTTTACAGTTGATCAACTTGAGCAGCCTGTATGCTGTTCATGAATTACATGTTCATGGAACAGCATGTGTAAAGCTTCTGAAGGTTTGGAACCCCAGAGTCTCCTACCCGAGAATTATTAATGGTGCTAGATGGAGGTTTTGTGTGCGGAGCAACATATGTAATATGAAATGGCACATTTCCATATGAATGTTCATTTTTTGATCATAAAAAGCAATGACATTTGTTGGAGAGAGTTATTATTTGAGAGGATTAATGCATAAACCAATCATCGCAGAATATAGCCCAGAAAAATAACTCATAAGATTTATGTTAAACTGATTATATTATACATATATTAAAGTGTTAAAGCCATCTAAAGCTTCTGGTGTCCATGGATTGATTCTCAACAGAAGGAAATAAATCACTCAATAATTATTAGAACATTCAGAATAGAAAGCTGCCACTCTAATAAAAAAAAAAAAAACACCAGATTTGTCATGCACGGCTCAGCAGCAATCCAGCTTTAAACAGAACTCTACAAAATAACATTCAGTCAGGCCAGATAACATTTCTCAGCATGATTTCCATTTTCATCTAGAAAAGCCCCCGTCAACTCCCTCCATCAACCACTTCAGAATCTCAGTCTACAATAGAAGGATAAAGCAGGTCATATTTACACATCAATTCAACATGGTATATTATGGCGCTTCATAAAAATCTTCTTTTCTTCACTATATGGGGCTTTTGAATACTACAAATAGCATGAGACAAAAGCTGCTGTGAAACACAGCAAGAGCTTAGCACAATAAAAAAAAAACTAAAAAAAAAAACTAATGCAATGCCATGTCTGTAACAGCATGTGCATGGCCGAGTCACTTAGCATTTATTTATAACCATCACACTGCTGGTATTCAGCACGTAATAAACAGCTGCTCTAAAAAAAAAAAAAAAGAAAAGAAATTGTGGGTTGTGAGTGTCCCAATTCCAAACATTTCGGGTGAACGTTTTGGTGAAGGTTTGATAAAGCCAACAATTTAATTCGAATGAGGTCAATAAGGCTTCAGGGTGATTCAAAGAAAGTTGCAAAAGCATAAACATTGCACTGAGTAACAGCATAATGTCAGTGTAGCATATGTTATCCAAAGACATGAACAACATAAAAGGCATCAGGTTCTGTACAGGCAAAAAGCATTATAGATGCACAACTAAAAGCGTAATGCAGGGATCCAGGACCAGGGCAGAAGGAATCTGGTGCGTATGCTATTCAATTGCATGAACGCAGAGACGATAGCGGTCAGTGGTTTAGAGGAAATTGTGATGCCTGGAGCAGTTTGTATAGTTAAGTAAGTTAAGCTGGTCTGTTGGGAAAACCTGTGAAGAGCAGCAGCACACTCCTCCTGCTCTCCTCTCACTCAACACACCTTCCCCCAACCAGAACAGCACTTCATACAAAACACAGACATTTCATCGTCACAAAATGCTGCTGTCTATTATATAAACGAGCCAAGTGACCTTGAGAACAGCAGCACAGAGCTAATTCAGTGATCACTCTGTAGGCTCTACTGAAAGGTTCAACTCTTGGAAAGGTGACATTTTGCATTCGAAGTAGCCGTAAGTGAATCCAGCATCAACAAGGGCAAACCTGAGGAGAGTCCGCTGACCAAACAAAGGAGCCTGTATTGTGAAATGAAACTTGGCCGTGGCGTTTGGCCCGTCATTTTGGCTGAGCAGAACTTGGCTTCTGAATGATTCCTGTATGCAGAAAAAAAAGACCCCATAGCTGTCTCCAATATTATCATCATCTCTGTTTATATTTAGAAAAGAGATCAGACGACATTGAGATTTTAGCCTTTTCTAGATGAATAAACCGCAGTTTCAGAGGTGTTAGGGAAACATCACAGTCGGTCAGCTCATATAACACAATGCCGTCAAAACGGTCACGAAAATATCTGAACGCTTCTAGGTATCTTTGCCAATAATGTTCCCATCACACATCTACACACTGCCCAAAACCACACACACACACACTATATAACAATGCTTCGATCCACAATGATCTTCACTATTGACCTGAAAATGTCCAAAGCCTGGAGAAAACTAACAATACAGAACCAACAGTGGTTCTAAAGGTTTAGGAATGTTTATTAATGGGGTGTAAAAATGTCTCTGATCACCCAGAAAACCTAAAAAAATTAAAAACAACCATTGTCTTGGGAATGAGATACAAAAACACACCAGTCTGAGAGAAGCATGGCAACTTTAACCTTTTTTTTAAGTAGTTGTGAGTGTGGATTACAAAAACAGTTATTCATTGTGAAATAATATGAATTATTATTATTAGTTCCGAAATTCCAATTTCTAATATCAATGGCATGTTCTGGAGGAAACCACAAAAAAACATTTTTTGTTATCAAATTACTCCTCATAGCCATAAGTGCTTAGTCCTTCTTGTGTTTAAGTGTTTGCTGGTTTTAGTCCCCGTCAGTGCAGTGCTGAGGGCATATCACTGAATTAAAAAAAAAAAAAATGCTTCAATCAGCAGCTTAAACATTATGATCCTGACTGTTGACAGATTTTGTCAAATCACAAATTCATTAACATTCACGTGATCCTCATGACATGGCCAGACAGATTTCAAGGCACACATTCACATTTCAAATTACCCAAGCCCTGTTTTCTGGCCTTCTGCAGATGCTGAATACACATTATTGTAGCTAAACTTCAGACAACATCTGTGGTGTGTATACCACACATGTGACTCACCAGTGTGTGTGTTGGTGTCCTGAGATGCAATCTCCAGAGAGAAGCTCTTTCCCATACTCTTGGCCCTAAGGGCCTTAGCTTTCAGCAGTGCCCTAGAAAAGGCCACTTTGCACTGAGCAATAAGAGCGTCCCACCTGCACGACTCTTGACTTGCCTAGGCTCTCCACTTCAGAAAGCGTCCTCACAGCCACTTCTTTCTTCAACTCACGAATCTTTACAGAGCTGTAAAGCCGTCTGTTCTGTGTCTCTTTCACCAACATTCCCTCCCTTCTTCCCTTCTGGAATTCTGCACTCCTCCCTCTGCAACTCCCCACCCCTTTCCTTTACACTGACCCTCCCTCTGCCTAACTGACTTAAGCCTATAAGTTAGAAAGACTACAGATGGATGCCTATCATTCCAAGCAGCCAGGGTCAGAATGTGTGTGTGTGTGTTTGAGGAAGGGTTGCTTTTGTGCAACACAAAAAGATACTTAATTAGAGCAATATGGTGAACAATATGAAGAATGTCTCTCATTCTCTCATTCTCATCAAGAAAAAAACTTCCCCTCTGAATTTGTATTTTGCTACAGAATAATATATATATATATTTTTAAATGCAAATTAAATACACAGGGTTCTTTGATTTAAATATGCCATTTCCTTTTAGCTGAATCCACATTGAAAAAAAACATAACTGAAAAAGCAAATATTATTTATGCAGGACATTCCAACATCAGACAAGGAAAAAAAAAAAAAAGTGTTTATGGTTGTGGTTTATTTGGTTCACATCCAGCTCCTGCTTTATCCAAAAATATTTTGATTGAAATAAAAAGAAAACAGCGTTGTGCCCCCTAGAGGCAACAGTAAGCAAACCCCCTTTATTGGTCATCTATTGGAATTCCAGGCATGCAGCTTATCCAGCACAGTCTATTAGAGGAAAATGAGTGTGTGTGTGTGTGTGTGTGTGTGTGTGTGTGTGTGTGTGTGTGTGTGTGTGTGTGTGTGTGTGTGTGTGACACATTTATGAATGACGCTCACAGACTTCTAATGCAAAGCTCCATGTTCCTATTTACTATTTCTCTAAACACATCATTTAAAGGGGTTACCTTTCTGTAGATCTGTCTCGGTAACTAGAGAACCAGTTAGGCAATATTAAGCAGAATAAGTACCGCATGTCTCATTCTGTCTAAATGCCTCAATAATTTAGTGATTTGTTAAACGTACTTAAAAGACTGATTCATTACAGCAGGGGAGGTGCTCCTACAATAACTCACGCCCAAGACGGAGACAAACTAGGAAGAAAAGCCAAAACATACACTCAGCAGCTAGTTTAATAAAGCACATGTTCTAAAACTCATCCAAAATTGTTTAGTTGACACCCAGCAAAGGTTAACAGAGCTGAAACTGGAAATGGGGAAGGCCATTTAGCAGCACTAGCAATGACACACATGAGGAGGAACACAACCAAGAGAAATGGGAGGCTGAATAAGAGGAGAGAGGGTGAGTCAGAAACTCTGCCAAACTACAGAGGAAGCAAAATGCCTGCCGCGTGTTTACTGTAGCACTTTCATTCTACACCAGTCATGATGACTGTTAATGGGCTGTGGATTACAAAATTCCCACATAGAGAAGCAGCTAAAGGGACATTTTTTTATATTATTGAATGTCTGAGACTCAAATGTCAGATTAGGCATTTCCACCAAAACTCTCACTTTCAACATAGACTATATATAGACACAAGTGTGGCACCTGACCAAGCTTTTTATGTACTTTTTGAACAACCCATTCCACATTTAGTCCCCATGTGTTGCTATAACAATCTCCATAATACTCCAGATGTAGCGTGAGGAGAACTAGGGTGCAACAACTAGGTTGAAGGGAAAATGCTATTGTATCCATAGACATCCTATACAAATGTGTGTCTCTGAATTTGTGGTAACAGTTTGGGAAGAACCGAATATGGTGAAAAAAAGTCAGGTGTCCTAGTCAGGTTTTTAATTTTCAAATAATACTGCAAGAGGCCAAGTTTTCAGATTTTACAAGCAATGAGCAACATGAGCAGGCATGGAGTACCACGATTTGTCCTGAGTGGTTTGTTATTTATGGTTCATAAATATAAATGTTACTTATTCATTCTCTCTGTCTCTCTCTCTCCATAAATGTTACTTTTATTCAATCTCTCTCTCCCTCTCTCTCTCCATAAATGTTACTTTTATTCAATCTCTCTCTCCCTCCCTCCCTACCTCTCCCCACAAATGTTACTTTTATTCAATCTCTCTCTCTCCCTCTCTCCCCCCACAAATGTTACTCTTATTCAATCTCTCTCTCTCCCTCTCCCCACAAATGTTACTCTTATTCAATCTCTCCCTCTCCCCACAAATGTTACTCTTATTCAATCTCTCTCTCTCCCCACAAATGTTACTCTTATTCAATCTCTCTCTCTCCCTCTCCCCACAAATGTTACTCTTATTCAATCTCTCTCTCTCCCTCTCCCCACAAATGTTACTCTTATTCAATCTCTCTCCCCCCCTCTCCCCACAAATGTTACTCTTATTCAATCTCTCCCTCTCCCCACAAATGTTACTCTTATTCAATCTCTCCCTCTCCCCACAAATGTTACTCTTATTCAATCTCTCTCTCTCCCTCTCCCTACAAATGTTACTCTTATTCAATCTCTCGCTCTCTCTCTCTCCCTCTCCACAAATGTTACTCTTATTCAATCTCTCTCTCTCCCTCTCCCCACAAATGTTACTCTTAATCAATCTCTCTCTCTCCCCACAAATGTTACTCTTATTCAATCTCTCCCTCTCCCCACAAATGTTACTCTTATTCAATCTCTCTCTCCCCCTCTCCCCACAAATGTTACTCTTATTCAATCTCTCTCTCTCCCCCTCTCCCCACAAATGTTACTCTTATTCAATCTCTCCCTCTCCCCACAAATGTTACTCTTATTCAATCTCTCCCTCTCCCCACAAATGTTACTCTTATTCAATCTCTCGCTCTCTCTCTCTCTCTCTCCCTCTCCCCACAAATGTTACTCTTATTCAATCTCTCTCTCTCTCTCTCTCTCTCTCTCTCTCTCTCTCTCTCTCTCTCTCTCTCTCAAACTGGGAAGGCACCATAGAGCATGTTAAAGGCAGATTGAGCAGGTGGAAGTGGCTCTCAAGGATGTCCTACAGGGGGGGCGAATGTTGGTAATCAACAACCTAGCCCCGTCGACCCTCTGGCTCAACCTGGCATGTGTGGAGCCACCACCGAACCTGCTGGCGAACATCCAGGCTCTGCTAGTGGACTTCTTTTGGGATGGTCTACACTGGGTTCCTCAGAGAGTTCTTCACCTGCCCAAAGAGGAGGGGGGGGGGGGGGGGGGGGGCAGGGGCTGATCCAGTTAACCAGCAGAACTGTGGCTTTTCGCCTGCAGTTCCTCCAGAGACTTCTCACTGTACCAGAAGACGTGGCATGGAGAGCAGCTGGACATCTCCAGTGCGACAGCTCCTGCACTGTCCAGAGCACTCATCTTCTCAAGGGTTGTGACACTCCGGGAGCTGGTATCCCATCGCAGGTACGGACCTATCACGGACAGAGGACCTGGCAGCACGTGTGGGGCTGCGGTCCCTGCGTGTTGTAAATCAGCTCCTACACTGATGGAGGTCTGCCCTAACACTGGAGGAGCATGTTCTGCTGAGTAACTACCAGACCACCGAGACCTGTTCCACAGAGACGAGACCTTTTTGCCTCGGCTTGACATTGCTCCCGACCCTAGGGTGTGAAGGTCCACTCCTGGAGTACCGGGGTGAGAGCACGTTGAACTTTGGGTCAGTGTCGGGGAAGCTGCTCTGTGTCAAAGGTCTAAACAAGAAAAAACTGAGCGGGAGGGTAGACACCCAATGGAGAAATGTTTTGGGTTTTAATGATGATATTAAACCAGAATGGAGGGCGCTTTATAAACTACCATTAACAAAAAGGGCTGCCGACCTCCAATGGAGAATTTTACATGGTATTATATCTGTAAACGCTTTTATTTCGGTTTTGAATCCTGACTTTACACATGACTGTCCTTTGTGTTCACAGCGGGAAACTGTATTTCACACTTTTATTCATTGCCCCAGGTTACAGTCACTGTAAGGTTACAGGTTACAGTCACTGAAAGCATTTCACTGCATGTCGTACCCTGTATGTTTGTGTATGTGACAAATAAAATTTGATTTGATTTTTGATTTTGTTTGTGTTTTTTTTTTTATCTTAAGGTCTTTTTCTCTTGATTTTAATGTTCAGGTTTTTATTCTTGGTTTTAAATATGTCAGAACACACAGGTTCAAGTGCCAGCTGATTAATTTTATCTTCGGTCAGACGAAAATGGCAATCTGAGCAAAAAAAATTTAACAAAATCGCTCAAAACATGGACTGTGATGCGAAAATACTTTTCTCCAGACTTGTTAAATCAAGGAATTTAATTGATTTTAATTTCTATAAAAGCATGAACGATGTAATGAAGTTCTTATTCTCTCTCTCTCTCTCTCTCTCTCTCTCTCTCTCTCTCTCCAAATGTTACTCTTATTCTCTCTCTCTCTCTCTCTCTCTCTCTCCCTCCCTCCCTCCCTCCAACTTTTACTCTTATTCTCTCTCTCCAAAATTAGCATTATATTTAAGCATTGGAATAATATGGCTAGATTAAAAAACGAATTATAAGAACTGGTACAAAACAAGCTGACTGTCAGTTGTCGGGGAATGGCGTTGGCTCTGGTCGGACGGCATCGGCTGTTTCTTGGCCGATTCCGCATGTCGAATCAGCGGCGGAGCTCATTGGCGAGAAAGAGAATCCGACTGCCTATTTAGCCTAAAGAAACGCTTGTTGTCAAATTCGCATTTGTCTTCGCAACTTAGCAGATATGATTGAAAAAAGCTACACTAATCTGTGATGAATGATCGCGGCAGGTGTAAACGCTGCTCGCTTTAGATATTTAAATTTGTAGCTCTAGCCGATTTCCCTTTATGGATGCTGAATACAGACTACTGCCACCTGCTGGTCTGAGACAGTTATGTTCTCTCATGCGAGGCAGAACATACACGCACGGTTTGGTGTCTCCGACGCTCCTGCCTAAAAATCGCCTTAATTTGCAGCACAATTGGCAGATGCCGATTAATAAAAATGGCAAAGATTTAAGGTAAACAAATAACACTGACAACAAAACCCAAATATAAGTATATGTTGTTTTTTTCCCCCCACAATTTAACATGGTATTTTACTAAACTCCAAGTTTTCACTATGGCGACATATAAATGAATTAACATCTAAAACAAACTATGAAGTATTTCTTGTGATTATACATATAAACAAATAAACATTGTAAATTAAGAATTTTAGTCACTACATTTCTTGGGCTGAATAAACTATTGAAACTTTCAATCTTTCACAAAGCACATCCCAGCCATTACGGTTGCACCAGCCAGTGCACTCCTAGTGCTCGAATAAAGTCGGAGGGTTATTTAAAGAAAAGCCTCCATTGTCAAACGTGGCAAATCAAATATATAGATCAGAAACCTGAATTTCATACTGGATCGGTCGATTTACCAACGACCGCCACAGGTATTGTTAGCCAACAGGGCGCTGCTTCTTCTTTCGGCTGCTCCCATTAGGGGTCGCCACAGCAGATCATCAGTCTCCATACCCCCTGTCCTCTACATCTGCCTCTTTCAAAACAACTACCTGCATGACTTCCCTCACTACATCCATAAACCTCCTCTCCTTTTCTCTTCCTCTTCCTGGTGGCTCCATCCTCAGCATTCTACTACCGATATACCCCATGTCCCTCTCTGCACATGTCCAAACCATGTGTTTCTAGGAAAGAAGAGCAGCTATGGAATTCCTAAGCCATTAAACCACAGCAACAAAAAATTGCATACTGAAAGCTCATAGAGCTCTACCTCCAAGTTTAAAATACACTGGAAACACGGATAACGCCCCAACACAAAACAAAACCGAATGAGCGCTAATGATAATATAGCGAGCCCCATTTCTCTGTGTCCCAGTTACAGCATCTACACTGAGGCACTGATCCGAACATGCACATCTTGCCTACTGGTTGGTTCTGCCCGAGTTCAGAACCTGCTTCTGCGACCTGGAAAATGTGCTAGCCTTGAATGTGTGATGGAGTGGACACATTCTAAATGTTTCATTGATGCTGAACATTAGAACAGAACCAGCGTATTGTAAGGTGTTATCTGTCAATCATTCTTCAGCAAAACAGAAAACTTCATGATGTTGCAACAGTTGTCTGTATCATACTTGTTTGGCATGCAAGCTAAAAATTCATCTGTTCATAATGTTAGGATCAATTAATGTTGTTGATTCAATGAATAACTCATTATACCCAGTGACATAAATCCTGCCTGAGATATAGACTGGTTTCTGTATTTAGGCACAGACATGTTCCACACAAAAATATCAACGTGCTCTTGATGCAACCAACATTATTCGTATCATTATCCTTAACAACGTGGAAAGACAAACCAAATAAGCATGTGCTCAGTGAAAGGATCGCTCACTCACCCCGATTTTCCATCACAGAATCTGACACAAACCAGTGAGTCGATCCTGCGGATGCAAATGAAAAAGATGATTAAAACAGCTTCATTTCATCTTTGACACATTATATAGTCAGTGATAAAATTCTCTACGAGATGTATAACTGACAGTCTGAAAATCAAGATATAATGTTCACAATATTCATAAAAAAAATAACCATTATGGCTTAATTTTCACACACTACAAAATGACAAAGAAATTGAATTTTGACCAAAGAAATTCCTCTGTCTTCATTATCACAAGCAACAACAACAAAAAAAGCATGACAGTGCATGTTAATATCTTAACACTGAAACTAGCTTTCGGGAATCTGTTGCTTTTTTTCTTGTTGATTGAAAAGGATATTTTCACATGGAAATCATCGGGGATGCAAACTTTCGCACTCAACTCTAGCTGTTGTGTATGTGCACACTTTTATAACAGAAGAGTTTAGCAAATGTCTCCCACATGCTGCTTTCTAACATTCCTTCACCCTGCATTAATGCAAAACGCTCGATATTTCAGTCTTCGTGCGCAAACTACTGACTAATATAAACAGAAACCTCTGAACACTGACAGCTAGCATTGGAAACGCACTGTGTAGAAGGTCATTGGCCTTGCAAGGGGGTGTTCGTTCTCCGTGTATCCAGTTCACAGGTCTCCGAGCAGCAGATACGGTACATGGGCTCGCTTCTGCTCGATCTGTACAGGTCAGAAAGGGGAAGTTTAAATTAGCAGGAACAGATAAACACTTAAATACAGACACAGTAGCAGAGTCATCTCCTGTACACACACTGGGTCCTTACAATTTCTAAATTATTCTGGGGAGTTTATTTAAAAGCGTAAGGAAAGAAATGTAGAAGGAGAATATGCATTATATACATTTTCACATCGTTAACTTCAAACTGCAGCCATTTCCATCTTATATATAAAGCTAGCGGGTTCTTAAGGTTACATGGCTGGTAATGCTAAAACCCCATGAGGTGAAAGGAAGGGTTTGACAAAAAAAAATCCTTAAATAATCATGCATGATTAATTACAAAAAAATAAAAATCTAAACGAGTAAAAGACTTTAGTTGATGCAGAGAATTCAGATCATGTTTATCAGATTGAAATGGACAGAGCATGAGAGGAGGGGAGTAAGTGGATAGATGAGGCAGAGAGGAGAACATGGCAGAGAAGAACAATGAAGAGAGACACAAAGTGGAAGCGAGAGTGATCGAGGGAATGTGAGAAATGCTAATGAATATCTCTCGAGACAGAGCGATCGATCGGAGTGAGGCAGAACAGACTTCACAGGCCAACTTCTCTCTTGCACCATATCACAGCAGCAGAACAGGAGGCAGGAGAAAAATCTCTCTATGTTTGATCAATGTGAAGAACTGACCAAACAAATCCTTTTGAACGAAGGATGTAACGGTACACAAAAATCACGGTTCGAGACGTAGCTCGTTTTTTAAGTCACGGTTCGGTCCAATTTCGGTTCGGTTGGGGGGGAGAAATGCAGAATATAAAATGTAGCTTTTTATTAATGTGGTTTATTATTATTAACATTTGTGAACGTCAACAGATTGTTTTGTAACAATTTTAACATTTTGTAACAATTTATACAAATAAAATATATACAAATAAAATAGAATAAAACATTTTAAGCAATACACTTATTACACTGATTAAATTGAGTATTTGACTAAAGAGTAATCGATTAAATTGGCACAAATGAAATACAATTAAATAAACTGAAATTTTATGAAATAGTTCACATTGTTGGACCCCATTTGGATAATACACGTGTGTGTGTGTGTTTTACATTTAATATAAAATTTTCTAATGATATGATCTACTTAACTGTTCTACTTAATTCAGCATAATTTAACGTCTTCATTCCTTCGAACCATCATTCGTTCACTCCCTCGATATGTGGAATTGTCAGGATTTTCTCCTTTTAAGCTGGAGATAAAACGCTGAAGAATGCATATCCCTAGACTGTCGTAAAAAGGGAAGTGGCACTAGAAAATCGTATTTCCGGTACGGAGAGAGTAGCCACAGTGTGACTCTAGTTGCTTTTTTATAGCCCTGGCATTGTTGTGTATGGTTTCAAGTTTAATAATCACAATAAAAATAAATGTAAATGCAAGATGGAGACTAAACAAACTTGCGGTCCGCCACCTAATACGTTCCCGAGGGAACTCAGATTTTAACCATGTTCCGAAAGGATTTAACTGAAAGCTCTGTACCGAGAAGGTTCAGTACGGATACACTGTTACATCCCTATTCAGAACACATTTTGAACATTATAAACAGGACACGCACGCTCTGCAACGTCACTTTCACTTACTACTTATAGGAGTCAGACCTGCTGATCTAACTCAGAGCCCACTGAAAAAAAGGCGACGGGAGCAGGTTTAATTTTAGTCTTCTTTGTAGGCCTATTTTTCAGGGAAAAGAACACATGTTGTATATGTATATGCAGCAAAACAGGTAGAGTATTTTGGGGCTGCTGGTGTGCTTCAAAGTAGCGTGAAAAAGGCGAGTCTAACGGTGTGTATGTGTATGTACAGAGTAAGAGGAAACAAGATAATTTCTAATACCACAACATCCAAAATCACCAGCTAAACATTACATTTAGTTTATGCAAATGCACAAAGCTCACAAAACGAGAGTAAATGCTTGGGTTAAGAAGGCTGAGGTTAGCAAGAATTTGACCGTAAGCCTCAGCAGCTTGACATTTTTGAGGTTTCAGCAACTGAAATAATCCTAAAACTGTATAACACTTTCTCTGGAATTGCATGTTCTGTCAACGTGCCACCAAAAAAAAAAAAGGGGGTTAGGGTTAGGGTTACACTAACAATGGCCATAAAGTTTGTTTACAAAATCAAGATTTTCAAACAATCACAGCAAATGTATATACATCTAGATCAACCAGCATGTGTGCTTGTGACATTTGGTTTGGAGGGTGGTGTTGAATTTTACCTGTTGGTTTCTGAACTGCAGTCTGATGATTGTGTATGCAGTGTACACAATCATTTACAATAACATGGCCATCCTGTTCGCAGATGTGCTGGGAAGCTTTATATGAAAAACAGCGTGTCCTAATATGCTCTGGTACTCATCATTAACAATGTACCAATAAAACGATGCACGTGAGCTCGTACACAAGTGACTCGCATACGTGAGGTAAATACAATAAAATGCTCACTACAGAGGCAGAAGAAGAGCAGAGAGGTCTTCTCTTAGCAGTTGACATGAATTACTTCCGATACATCGAGCAGCAATCAGCAGCATCAGTCAATATTTTCTCTTGGTTAAGAGCTTTCCAGGCTCACCCTCGTATTTCCCACAGCATTTAACAAACAACGTGCTACATTTGATTCAACACATGGAAAGTAGACGTGAGCTTGGTACATAACCAAGACTTTGGCGTTCAACAAAACACTGAAAACAATACAGTGTCGTGGAAGCACTCTATACATTTACAGCATTTGGCAGATGCTCTTATCCAGAGTGACTTCCAATTACCTCATTTATACTACTGCTTAGCTGAGGGTTAAGAGCCTTGCTTAAGAGCCCAGCAGTGACAGCTTGGGGGTGCTGGGAATTGAACTCACAACCTTCTGATCAGAAGTCCAACATCTAAACCATGAAACCACCACTGTCCCCTATACAAAATGAGACTGTGTACACACCATTCTACCTTAAGCAAGCTCATGCTAATGATAAATGCTAATCCCAAACACATCAATCTTGATTAATCAAAATGATGTTTAAAATCAGATTTCTTGATTATTAACTTACCTACTGTCATGTTTTATCTTTTTTTATTATTATTATTATTATTATTATTATTATTATTATTATTATTATTATTATTCAGATAAACTTCCAATCTTCACATCAAATTTGCAGATCCTAAAAAACCCTAGCAATTGAGTAAATCCTAAAGTTTATTCCAAATGTATTCTTTAAGAGATATTTTGGAATCCTGTTCATCTGTCTGCATCCTTACAAAATCAAATACTTTAACAAAGGGACCTTAAGGTGCATTGTATAATATACTGTTGCCAAGATTTGGAAATGACTACAGTCAAATTCTGGCTTGCTATTGCATAACCTCAGTCTGTAAAGCGAGCACAATGGTGGAATGGAGATGTTGAAGTGGCAGCGTTCTGTAGGAACGCAGAAGTCAGTGTTTCAGTTACAGTAAATCTGCTTCAGTTGTCACACTTCATCGCACAGGGCATTCAAACAGTGGTGAATCCGACGCTGTGATATGGACGAGCATGCGGGTGACTTCCTATATACCAACAAAGCGTGTGGGTTTGGGTGCATGACGTGTGTGAACATGCAAAACACCATTAAACTGACCAGGACATACCGGCATGACCATATCATGAGTGTACATGATGAATCTATGATGAATCATTCCCTTAGGCTTAAAAGCAATCTAATGCTTCGTAGACATCCTTAACCACATATGCATAACAATCTAACAGACACAAACATGTGCGTGCGCGCGCGCACACACACACACACACACACACACACACACACACACACACACACACACACACACACACACACACACACACACACACACACACACACACACACACACACACACACCACAGGAGGGGAAGTGAGAAAATGGGATGTAACTGGCCTAGTTCCTAAATGAGTGTTAACTCCTAACGAACCGCCATGCACCAGTCGAGATGGGGGGGGGGGGGGGGGGGAAGAAAGAAAAAAAACGACCCTTAGGGAACAAACATCAGCTGTACTGTAAATTAAACAGGGAACTTGTGGAACAGGAAGACAATTTTTACAAATGTGATTTCTCACTGTTCAGACAAAGACTAAAATTGCAGGAACTAAAGCCGACAGCGGCGACTTATTTGCTGTGCATAACTACGAGATGTCATTGAATGACCTTTCCTGGCGACTCTATTCCAGACATATATTCTGTTATATAGCTGACTGGAATGGTATAAATCATGAAGGTAACCTGAGGGTCTTCATCAGGAACATAATGCATGGTGTTTAATAACATTAGGTTATAAAGTCCTAGAACAAAGTAACAACACGTAGAAACGAAGTGGAAAGCGAGTCTGAAATACATCGTGCCAGTGGATCAGTCATCCATTCATTCAACACAAATAGAGGCAACATCTAGCAGCATCATGTGGTGGTAAACTACACAAAAATGCCATCTAACTGTTAAATGCTTCGTCTGCCACACCGCTTTGTGCAAATAAAAACAGGGGTATAATTTGAACGGCTAATAATAGCTTAACACACATAAACATAGGTTTACCAATGCACATTGAGCTGCAACACAATAAAGCTCCTTTTGCCCAACATAGCAAACAAAATATGTTAGAAATATGGAAATGAAACATGTGCAAGCCTGCAGCACTTTTCCACAAATATTACTTTATCACAGCAATGACCATTTTGAAGGCGTTGATATCCTCTGTGGAATTCAATTTATATGTAATGGGAATAAATCATTATTAATCAGGCCAAAAATATTTAAACAGCACCCCAAAAAATGTTTTGCTTATATTTGTGCTGAAATGATGAGATCAATTGGTCTCAATCTCACATTCACTTGACAAAGAAGAGAACTCAAAGCTGACCCACTGAGCTCATACTCACAGATTTCACCTCAGATGCTGGCCTGTACCAAAGACTAGATCCAGTCAGACAAGTATCTACATGGAAGCTGTGAGGAAAGATCAGCAGCCTGCTTTATCTCCATCTGGCACAGTGATCTTAGCCCAGATCACGAGCACCTACACATCCTAGTCCCTATCTAGAATGAGAGGACGACAGCATTCGCTCCAATTCCGGGCCGCCTGTAACGTCATAGCCGTGCTTGTCCCAGAAAAGCTCGGCTCACCACAGGGACTGGTGGCCCACTTTACAAGGAGTCCAAAAGGCTGCTCTCTCACTGTCCTCTCTAAACTTTAGTCCTCTAGACACTTCACATGCAAGATCATGTAGCTGACTCAGAACTGAGAGACATGAGCCTAAAGAGGAGCTTAAACCCCACAGTCAAACTGGTTAAAGCTGCACTGCTTACTTCATGAGATGGAGAAGCCTATGTTAAGCACAAGCTGCCATTTTTTTTTTCTTTCAATGCAGTTCAACTTTGAGTGATATAAAGCTGTGTTTCCAATAAAAAACCCTGAAAGCAGCTCATGAAGAAATGCGTTTTGACTGTAAACGTTTTACACATGAATCTCTTCAGACCTGGTTTGAAATAAACTACTTTCATAAATCCTATCCAGGTAAACCGAGCTGATAGATGCCAGTAATATTACAGCATGGTCCTGAAAGTAAGCGAACATCTCCATTACAGCCTTAGATCCAAAAAATAAAGTGCACCAGGCCTCATGACTTTTATATAACTTCTAAGACCTTTATATCAGTAACTAAGTGATTTGACCAGGCTGAACAGTTTGGGTACATTACATCTTCCTGGGTTTGTTTGTTTAAGTAACAGTTGTTATCTTACAGCACTGTAACAGCCTGTGAGACTCAGCTGATGGTAACCTCTACCTGAACATTTATTACACGGACTATATTAAAAGAGAGGGCTATCTTTTATTGGTGCTGCTGTATCGCCTGGCCAGTTGTTTTACTCCTCGCCTCATGTTGGAGACATGACATGTGTCATGAATAACATTGTATAATAAAAATATCATAGCATGTCCTATAATTTGATCTCCATATTGATTTTACATGTGAGGCAGGATTAAACAGTAGATTATGAAAACTTGGGTTTATCAATTGTTTATCTGTCAAAGCACATGATTTATAGGGATAAACCTCAAATTTTATTTACTCAGCCAAGACTTGAACTAAAAAGTCGGAGCAGCTGACACTTCAATAAGCCTCGGGTTTTAAATTAGGACAAATATTACATATCAATGGATGATGAATACTTCAAAACAAAGTCTCATGAAAATAGAGACGCTTCATTGTATTGTTGTTTGTCACTGGGGTGTTGCCAACAAGATCTTTTTTTTTTTTAAATACCTCTAGTGTGTGTATCTATTAGCTGGGAATGTGTGTATTTAATTAGCATTAAATCGAATAAAACCTCGATGATTAAACAGCCGTCCAATTACGCACCTGGAATTGCTACAAACAAAAAAAATACTTTATTATATCTCCTTAGTGACAGGGAAAACGTACACAGCGGTACCTTTACCAGACAGTTATCTTTATTGAATGGATGACTTCTAAACAGCTACATATTACATCGACTGAATGTCTTCATTGTGAGAACGGCACCGCAGATCGACATATAACAAGATGATCGAAACAAAAAGAGGTCCTGCCAGATGTTCCTTACAAGAAACCCAGCAGTGATATTTAATTGCATCTTACAGATTACCCTTGGATCAAAACAAGGCATTTCCAAGAGCTTCTTCAAAATCATTACAGAGATGTAAATATGACTTCAGCTTGAATAAAAGCAATAAAGGCCTCCATCAGTCATATACCATTTCATATGGCAGGACATCACTGGGTTCGTGTGAGCAAGTCAGATGATGAACTGCTCCCAGGGAAAGGTGAAGTGTGCATCAGAGACAGGGACAGGGACTGATCCTCACATTCTCTCTCTCTCTCTCTCTCTCTCTCTCTCTCTCTCTCTCTCTCTCTCTCTCTCTCTCACACACACACACACACACACACAGGACTGATCAATTGGCTCGCCTGGCAGTATTGATTATATGGCTGTCTTATGTTACCCGCAAACTGTCCTCTTTTAAACCGCGATGTGACGCGTGTGTGTGTGTGTGTGTGTGCGCGCGCGCGCGTGCGGGGATTGGTGACAGATTTCTATTCTATTTGTGAGAATACACGTTAACTGAACAGGTTTTTTATTTATCTCTAGGATTATCATTTATCTCTCTCGCACGCGCGCACACACACGCGCACACACACACACACACACTCTCTTTTTGTTCTCTCCGACAAATCCGCCATCACCTTTCCTCCAATCATTACCAACACCTTTGTCCGATAATTCACAATGATTGACCGTAAGAAAATATTAGGAACTCAAGATGATTTAGAAAGAGGAAGGATTTAAAGGAAAGCGTGTGTGTGTGTGTGTGTGTGTGTGTGAGTGTGCGCGCGCACGTGCAGCGTTGCTGATGTTCCTTTGTAGCGTTTGCAAGTTTTCAGCGATTTAAAATAAATAACTAAAAATAAAAGCAATAACACAACGGCCTACCAGTTTTCTTTGCATTTCTTGGAGAGAGAGAGAGAGAGAGATAGAGAGAGAGAGAGAGAGAGAGAGAAAAAGACAGAGAGAGAAAGCGCGTTTCACCTGCACTGGGTTAAATGCATGAATGTGCTGCTGCTCCACAAAACCTCTCAAAGCACGCGCAAGTTTCATTGTAAGAGGCGCGAGCGCACAGCATCCTTTTCCTTCTCCTCCACACAAACTTTCTTATTCTCCCATTTCTTCACTCTCACTCTCTTCTCTCTCATTCACACACACACACAGACAGACAGAGCATGACCGGTCAGCTCTCCTGTTAAAAACCATCATCTCTCACCTCTCACACTGCGGTGCACGGCTCACTTTCTTCCTGCTCTTTTGCTGACTAATTTTCAGGCTGTGCAGACACCGCCACTTCTTTGCCACTCATTTTTTTTCCCACCCCATTGAAACTTTTTTTTAAAGGTACCGGAAATGATCCCACACATACCTTGGTAGTTGTAGTTCTAATCCTATTCAGATCCAGTCTTTATCGCTGTGCGTCACATCAATACCCAGAATGCTCTGCAAAGGAAGCGACGCCCCACAACGCAATCTGTACCGTTATTCCCCTTTCCAGGATAACAGTCTCTCTCTCGCTCTCTCTCTCTCTCTCTCTCTCTCTCTCTCTCTCTCTCTCTCTCTCTCTCTCTCTCTCTCTCTCTCTCTCTCTCTCACACTTTCTTTCACTTTCTTTCTCCCTATCTCTCTCTCTCTCTCTCTCTCTCTCTCTCTCTCTCTCTCTCTCTCTCACTTTCTTTCTCCCTATCTCTCTCTCTCTCTCTCTCTCTCTCTCTCTCTCTCTCTCTCTCTCTCTCTCTCTCTCTCTCTCTCTCACTTTCTTTCTCCCTATCTCTCTCTCTCTCTCTCTCTCTCTCTCTCTCTCTCTCTCTCTCTCTATCCAGGGATTCAGAGCAAACGCGGACTCTTGACTGTTCTATATTATTAATACATCAATAGACTAATTCAGGACATGTATAATTCAGTAATGAACATCAATAATACAAAATGTATAGGAAAACAATCCTATAACAATAATAATAATAGTTATAAGTATAAAGAAGTTCTATTGTTTAGATATAAATGTATATACAAATAAATATAAAAAATATATAACATTTATTATTATTATTATTATTATTATTATTATTATTATTATTATTATTATTATTATTTAACAACTACTACGTCTACTACCACTATTACTGCTAGTAATAAAACCTGCTTTTCTTCTTCTTCTCCTTTATTATATAATAATCATCATCATCATCTTTGTTATTATTATTATTATTATTATTATTATTATATTATTATTG